>NC_067402.1:265108929-265430929 GCF_016432865.1 Antechinus flavipes
GTGTGTGTGTGTATGTATGTGTTTTTATGAACTTAGGCTTCCTGGCCACGGGCCCAGTGACCTACTTACTCTAGTACTTTCTGAAAATAAAGGAAAAGAAAAAATATAGAGACATGTACATAAAACACTTGTATACAGGTACATAGATATGTATGTATACACATACATAAACATATATGCATATATTTCAGCATTCATAATACATATATATTTGTATACATATACATAAGTATACTCAAATGTAGTCTTCCAAATCTGCAATTCACTCCCTTCTGTACTTTCAGATCTGTTTTTGTTTTTGTTTTTTTCAAACTCAGCTAACACACTTCTCCTTGAATGGCTCCTTGATCTCTTGCCACAGCTGCTAGTATCCTCAACTTTGCCTCTAATTAATAGATACCCAAATATGTTGTCTCTTTTTTGCTTTTATATTTATACACTCAGAACCTAGCAACATCTATTTTTTTAAATAACTTTTTATTGATAGAACCCATGCCAGGGTAATTTTTTTACAGCATTATCCCTTGCATTCACTTCTGTTCCGATTTTTCCCCTCCCTCCCTCCACCCCCCCCCAAATGGCAAGCAGTCCTTTACATGTTGAATGGGTTGCAGTATATCCTAGATACAATATATGTGTGCAGAACCAAACAGCTTTCTTGTTGCACAGGGAGAATTGGATTCAGAAGGTATAAATAACCCGGGAAGAAAAACAAAAATGCAAACAGTTTATATTCATTTCCCAGTGTTCTTTCTTTGGGTGTAGCTGCTGCTGTCCATCCTTGATCAGTTGGAACTGAGTTTGATCTTCTCTTTGTCAAAGAAATCCACTTCCATCAGAATACATCCTTCATACAGTGTCGTTGTTGAGGTATATAACGATCTCCTGGTTTTGCTCATTTCACTTAGCATCAGTTCATGTAAGTCTCGCCAGTCCTCTCTGTATTCATCCCGCTGAGAACCTAGCAACATCTGACACATAGTAGGTGCTTAATAAACATTAGTTGATCCACCAATTAAGAGTAAAAAGAAAAATATTATAGATGGAGAAAAGCTAAGACTCAGGACTTGATTAGATATGAGTTATTCAAAGATTTAGAATACAAGAAGAAGACAGAATGAAGAGAGGAAGAATAAAGTCAGAAAGAGGGAAGGCTTTCAGGAAGAAGATAGAATGAGCTTGAAAGAGACAGAAACTAGGAAAATAGTTTGTGAACAATCATTATTATGTGATTTTAAAATAAAGTTACATACAATAGAAATTTGCCATTTTCATAACTCCATTTGGGATTTTCTTGGCAAAGATATTGGAGTGGTTTGCTATTTCTTTCTCCCACTCATTTTTTTTTTAAACATGAGGAAACTGAAACAAACAGGATCAAGTGACTCTGCAATTAGACTCCTCTCAGGGGGTGGGAAGATATATGTGCAAATGATCATATTTGTTGATGTTTATCAAATTCAAAATAATTTTTAAATACTATTTTAAAAGTCATGCAAATATGGAAATATGTTTTAAAAGATTGCATATATTTAACCTATATCAGATTGTTTGCTGTATTTGGGAGGGGGAAGAGAGAAAAATTTGGAACACAAAATCTTAAAAAATGAATGTTGAAAACTATCTTTATATGTATTTGGAAAAAATAAAATGCTATTGAAAATTTTAAAAAGAAAGAAATAAAAATCATGTTACTTCATTTTGGAAAGGTTTAATTCAATAAATATTTAACAAAGTAACGACTATAAGTCTAATTAGACCTTGGTTTCAGGGAGCTTACATTCTAATTTGAAGATAAAACATGTGTAATATAATATATGGTATAACAATATAAATGTATAATAATAGGCATATAGAGCTTTAGATTTTGCAATCCTTCTTTAGCTTTCATTGAAACCCAATGAGTTAGTTAGATCCTTTTATTATTCCAGTCTATAGATGGAAAAACTGAGACTTAAAGACATTAAGTTACTGACCCTACAGCTAGTTTCTCTGACAGGATTTGAACTCAGGCCTTGCTGATTGCAAGTCCAGTGCTCTACCATTGAACCATCTAATAAAAAAGAACTAAAAACCTTATACAGTTTGAGTTACTGGTAAAAACTTACAAGGACAGTTTCCTTAGGCTCCCTCATTTTTAACATGATGAGGTTGGATTGGATAAGTCCCTGATATTCTTTCCAGCTCTTGATCTATGAATCCATGAATTGGAAGATACAGACATTGGAGTTCAGAAGAGAGGTCAGGGTTGTAGATTATAGATTTAATAAATAGTTTGGCCAATCAATGAAAACTTAACAAAAGCTCCAAAAGTTCCTAATAGTATGTCCCTGCTTGGATTTTTAAATTCACACCATGTTTCCTATTGCCAACTGTTCCCTGTAAGGATTCTAAAATTCTGAATTAACCTAATTAAATGGATTCCATTTCCTCCTAAAAGATACAATAACAATTCTGATAGGTTGCTAGTCTCACAGATCTATTCATTACATGAATGTGACTTTAGCCTTTTGCTCTCTTTCTTTGAGTTGTTTTAGCTTTATCCAGAAAACAGTTCTTGTATTTTTCAAGGTTCAACAAGGTCACTTCCCACTCAGAAAAACAGAGAAAGTTTCCCAACACTGTTTGGGTTGTCCAACCACTAGTTATAAGTCATTTCCCAGGGCCAGGCATGGCATGCATTGTAAGGGACAGATGTAAGCAAGGATTTCCTGCCTTATAAATAGACATTATCAATTGGAGTGGGTGTTGGACCTGAAAGTTTGGCAGGTAATTAGGAAAAGAATCTTAGAAAAGCAAATTTCTGTGAACAATGGATGCAATGTGTTATTATAATTGGTGTTCTCCCTTCCAATACTCTTTATGTATGATGCATCTTTCAAGATGAAACTATAATTTGTTCTCTATTAAGGTGTCATTGGAAAAAATCAGAAGTTTTGCTGATGGAGACAAAAATAGTGGTTGCTAGTTAAAAGAAAAGCTAAGTGTTTCTCCAGGAACTACATTTGCACAAAATAGATCCCACAAAAAAGTTTTTGAGTTGAAAATAATAATGATGATCTTTATGGATTACATTTCCTAATGTATTAACATGTTAAGACTTATAAAGTTTTTTCTTTGTAACAATCCTGTGAAGCAACTTCCTCCATAGATATGATCACCCCCATTTTAGAAATATAAATTAAGTGTCAAAGACGTAGAACTTTATCTGGGGCAGGACAAGCAGAACTTTGTACCAGGGTCCCTACATTTAGAGGCTTCTTATAGCAACATTTTCCTTAATGGATAGAAAGAAATGAACTAAGTGACTAGTTAAGAAAAATCATTAGTTGAATTAGAAAGCTACACACTGTTATGAATTCTTCCCCCAAAGTCACATCCCAAGTGAATTTCTCCATGATTTGCTGTTACCCTACTCCCTTCCCTAATGTCTACATCAGTGGTTCTCAAAGTATGGTCTAGAGAATCCTGGGGATCTCTGAAACCCTTTTAGAGGATCTACAAATTCAAAAATAGTTTTTATTTCCAATATGGTAAATGTCTATAAATATAATCCAGATAAACAAAAATGCTTTGGAGAGATCCTCAATAATTTTTAATAGGATAAAGATACTGAAAACAAAAGTTTGAGAACCACTGGTCTACATCCTTGATGGGAAATACCTTTTTAGATAATAAATGGAGGAAAGGGGATAGAGTGGAACAGCTAATACAAAGACAGAGAAGGAAAATAGAATGTCTTAGAATCACTTGGTTTTCCAGGGGATCTGTTTTTCATAGCCTTTGTCAAAATGGATCTTATGTCCTAGGTCCAATCTCTTCCCCTTGCTCTGGATCAAATTTATGTTTAAAATTTTTGATTTGATGGATTTTTTCTTGTGTTGGGTTGCTTCAGGCATTACAACTACTAGTTATGGCTCTATAGAGAGATTTGATGACTTTTCCATAGTAACAAATTTACTGTGTATTAGAATGAATAATTGAACCCAAATATCATATATCACTATGCCACTTTCCCTCAGGAGAACAAATGTATCTCTAAAATAAGGTAAAATATTTTTGTGACACTTTATAAATTTTTTATGAGAAAAGGACTTTTCTTTGTAAGCTTAACAGTACAACGAGAATGAGTTAATGGTCATTACTGTTATGTATGACAAAGTCCTTGAGAGTGAACACATTATTGGCCTTCATTTATTTCAATCATGTCCAACTCATCGAGACTCCATTTGGAGTCTTGGCAAAGATGTTGGAGTGGTTGCCACTTCTTTCTCTCATTCTTTTTTTTTTTTTTTAAACAGAAAAGATGAAGAAACTAGTAAGTATATCTAAGGTCAGATTTGAACTTAGAGAGATGAGTGTTATTGACTCCAGGTTAGGCACTCTATGAATTGCACTACCTAGCTGCCCATGAGTACATTACATGAGGGGGAAAAAAAAGTGGTTCTGAAGGGAGAATACCTGAGTTCAAATCCTACCTTTGTGACTCTGAGCACTTTAGTAACTTGATCTTTCTGAACCTGACCTTGTTTGTCAGCAAAACAAAGGGTTGGATCCTTTCCTCATCTAAAGATTTGATTAACTCAGTTCCCTTATTCAGGATTCAGATACCATGGCAAAATCCCTCAGTCAACTAGAACATCAATCCATCATCATCCAATTCTCATTTCACCTCATACAAAGATTTTCAAAGTCTTTTCACACTTAGTCTAAAGCCTATGATTGAGATTGAATGATTTATCATTTTATCACTTATTTTAAATGGGTTTGGGGGAGACCTGATTATTCTACTGTCTCACCTTTACAAGGGCAATAAAGAAGAAGAGGAGGTTCATTTACATTAATTTATCTTTTGAAGGTTGCAAAGTACTTCTCCTGCATTATTTCATTTGAGTCTCACACCAAGTATTGTGGGATAAATAGCATTACTCCCCACTTTATAGAGAAGAAAACCAAGATCATAAAAGTGAAATGATTTTCCCAGAAGTACAAACAGATGGATCAGAGGCTGAATTCAAACTGAAGTCTTTCCATCTCTAAATCCATCACTCTGATTTTTGGATATTGTCACCATCCTAGTACACTCATTACTTCACATCTCCGTGTGTGTGTGTGTGTGTGTGTGTGTGTGTGTGTGTGTGTGTGTTTGGAGATACTTCAAGTATCTCCAAATTCTAGTCCATTCTCTACTCAGCTGCCAAAGTGATTTTCCCAAAACTTAGTCCTGAACATAGCAACAGTTGCTTTCATTCTTGAAGAGGACCAAAATGATATCACTATGTTAGAATCAAGTTACAATGTGTCCGACTAACTGATCAAACCAATATAAACCTAAAATACTCTGCCACAGGTCAGATACAAATAGTTCCTATGAGAATTTGGGTTGGATTCTGTTATGATTCTTACAAGGTGCTAAGTCGCTGGAATGGATAGGCACTCGGGGAGATTCACAAGTCAGGATGCAGTCCAGGAGCTCCCACAAGCCCAGAGAGAACTCACAATCCCACTCTCTGGGAGGTGGAGTCAATTCATTCCAAGTTCAACCTTTGTGCTGGCTGGAGACATTCAGAAGAAGAGAGGTTGAAGTTGGAAGAGACAAAAGACTAGCAGCAAGAGCTCTCGGAATCAAGGAGAGAGGTAGGCTTATAAGAAAGCTAACTGGGCTATTTTGAAGGAGACAATAAAGGATCTGGACTTTAACTCCCTGGATGCATTTGAAGTGATTATTACACAGAACTGAAACTAAGGCTGCCCCCAGAAGCCCTCTAAGAAACCTGCTCTTGGAGAATATTATAATTTAGAGAAGAGAACATTACAGGATTCTATAATTTCGCACATCTTGCACTTCTTCTGAGCTAATTCAATTCTGCTGTGCTTATAGAGTACAGCACTTTCTCTGATGAGAAAGCACATCATAATGGGCAGTCCTGTGCTGGGGTCTCCTAGTACTACCACCCCCTTATTCGATAAACTCCAGTGGTTTTCTATTATCTCTAAGGCCAAATATAAAATTCTTTGTTTAGCATTCAAATTTTTCATAATGTATCCTTTCCTAACCTTTCAGTTTTCTAGTACACATACTCTGTGACCCATGACTGTGACAATGACCATTTTGTCGTTTCTCAAACAAAATATCCCCTCTCCTGACTCTATGTATATTCATTAGCAGTCTCCCATATGTGGAATGCTCGCCTCCATCTCCACTTCCTGGCTTTCTTCAAGTCTCCTTTAAAATCCCATCTCCTATAGCAAGTTTTTCCCTTTCTTTAATTCTAGGCCCTTTCCTTTGTTAATTATCTCCAATTTATTCCATCTATAGTTTGCTTATACATAGTTGTTCACATCTTCACTCCCATTAGACTGTAAGCCTCTAGAGCACAAGGACTGTCTTTTGCCATTCTTTGTATCCCTAGAACTTAGCACAGTGCCTAGCATACAGTAGGTGCTTAGTAAATGTTTATTGACGGACAATGCTATGCTGTGAAAATTAAAGCTGCAGTACCTCTCGAGCTTCATTTTCTTCAAATGATTTGAAGGGGTTTGACCTAGATGGCTTCTAAGGTTTTACCCAGCTTTAGTTTAATAGATTAAGGAAGCTAAATAATATAATACAAAGAATATTGTCTCAAGAGTCAGAGAAACTGGGTTAAAATCCTGGCTCTGATATATACTCCCAGTGGGCTCTTTGGCAAGTCACTGAAACTCCTAAAATGAGGGGGTTGGATATAATAGCATCTAATACTCCTTCCAGGTCTAGACCCTAAGATGCCAAGATGCTGTAGAGAAAGACAGTGGATTTAAATTCCAGCTCTTCCCTATGAGCTGTATGGTCTCAAATAAATCATCAGCTCTTCTGATTTCCATAATTCTTACATCACCTCCTTCCCATATTTTTAAGCTACAAATCAAGACATAAATGTAAGTTACTACTAGCATTCTTTTAGCCAAGCTAAAATAAGTAAGTGTCAGAGAGAACCTGAGGCAATATGTAACTAAGCTGGCATGGGCTCTTCATACCAAAATTCTCACATCTGCTCTTCTGTGGGCCTTCTGAATCTCTAGGCAGGTCTGAAACAATCACCTTCTCCCCTCTTTTATCAGCTTCAAGGTCTAAGAATGACACAGGACCTTTAGGAAATGTTGTTTAATCCAAGCCTGCCTATTTCTGGATGAGAAGCAATTGCATTCAAAGCTGTAGCATCCTTGTCCCCCATGAGAGTTCTTTACTTGAGGGAGGAGAGGATAGGACATGGCTATTAAGGGCATGGGTACTAGCAGAACACTTAGCTTATATTGCATATATGTATATTATTGCTTATACATTGATGTTTGTATATTTCATTGTACCTATTTTGTAGGTGAAGCTCTAAGGTCAGAAACTTCTTAATTCAGATTCAATGATGGCACAAAAAGAGGCACTCTGAAAATCATTAAATGTTCAACAAAGAAAGAGGCTTAGAAACTAATCTAGTCAATCATCATTCTTCTTTGAGAACAAAGGCCCAACAACAATGACAAGGGTATAGCAACTCATGTGGTCTTAAGTTACCACCAAGTTTGAGAGTTATGGAGCCCATATGGCTTGAGCTTTTTTGTAGGGGAGGGATAGATTATGTTGAGTCTTAACACATCCTATTTCTTTCAAATTTTAGTTTTGTTTAGTTTTTATTTTCATTTTGAAATTCTCTCCCTGCATCCCTTCCCCCAGCTAATCAGAAGGCAAGAAATTCAAAATCCATTATAGATACAAATTTATACAAAACATATTTCCATATTAGCCATGCACGGGGTAAGAAGAGCAAGGAAAATAAAGAAAGTAGGAAAAAATATGTTTCAACCTGCTCTTGGAGTTCATGAATTCTCTCTGTGAAGAAGGGATAGCATTTTTCATCATGAGTCCTTTGAATTGTCATGGAGCATTGTACTGATCAGAGTTGTCTTGGGTCCAGAAAGCTGTCAGAGAATCTGGGGTCAATCAGGTTTCCAAGAGGGATGAAGCTTCACCAGGAAGTCACTAAAGAAGCTGAAACTAAAGAAGTTGTGTGGGGGTTTATGTAGGGAAGGAGTTGTATCAGGGTAAGAGAATCTATGTCAGGTATCTGTTGTCAAATCTCTAGATCGGGAAAGTACACACTACCCTTTGGTGACAAAGTCCTAATGATATTCTAGAAGAGCTACCATTTAAATAGCTACAAAGTCCTATCACAGACAGTACTAAAGGAAGAAAAGGCAGAGAAAACCAAAACAAGAATATGGAAGAACACAAAAGCCAGAGTTACTAAGTCTTTCCTTCCTCCTTCAAAAAAGACTAACTCCTACAATCTGGAGCATATAATGGGTTTTATCAAAACTTTAAAATTCACAGTGAGTCTCCTGATATAAGTGGTAACGAGGAATGAGAACAGCATCAAGACTCTCAGAGCCAAAGCACAGATGATGATATCTTCTCCAGATATGAGATGTTGATGAACACCAGGAGCAGCTCTAGGAATATCAGGGTCTTCTGACAAGGGAAATAATTTTTCATGCTGTATCAGAATCATCCATTGAAAAGTGGCTGAGAAGTCGTGCATAAAAAGTATCTTGGGATCTAAATTGATACAGAGACTCTCCCTGTACTACTACCAGGTTGGGCCACCTTCCAAAAACTCACTCTCTCTGAGAACTTCCTTAGGTGAGTGATACAATGTTGTTTCTCCCACTAGATTGTGAGGTCCTTGAAAAAAAGAGACCCATGTTTTTGCCTTTCTTTGGATCGCTAGATCTTAGCACACTGCCTGAACATGTATAATATATGAATGTTCATTGATTTATTGATAGAACACAGAAAAGCAAAATCTGATGTCCTAAAGCATCATGGAACAGGATGCAGAATCCGTTCTTGCCTTGAAGGAAAAACAAACTTTGAGAGAAAAGTTCACTTGTTTAATGCTTAAAGGCCATGTTGATTTATTCAAACAAAGCAACTTTCTACTCCTTGAATTTCAAAGTTATAGATGTGCTGAATATAGGATTTTATAGCAGCCAACCATAGCCACCCTGGAAATCTGAGAATGCTCTTTTGGTTTGGTCTATAAATTCTATAAGGCTTTTAAACCTGGGCACACCCAAGGAAAATTGGTCTAGTAAAAGTGGAAAAGGATTAAGAGGGGTGTGTATGGGGAGGGTTGGGAGGTATAGCTTTATTTTTATTTTATTTTTTTAAGATTATTTCTCAAGCCAAATGGTAAAGCAGAATTTTCAGTGGTTCTAAGATCAAAGTCTCAAGTCTGAGGTCTGTGGAAGGCAGTTCCCTTTTAGTCTATTTAGTGTGTATCCCCTGCCATGCTCCAAACAACAGCTAGCTGTCTCCTATTCATCTGTAATCACCTTTTGTTTGATAAACAAATCTGGAGCCCAACCTTTTCAACAACCTATCTTTGTGTACACTTCTCTCCGTAACGTCTATATGGCAGGGAGAGGTAGGGAGAGCCTTTTTTGTTCCTTTTATGTTCTCTAAATTGCAAAAAATAAAAATTTCCAGGATGAGGTTTTGTCCAGAGTGGTTTTGAAAGTTATGAAAGATAAGCCTGGGAAAGACTGGCCATAATTACCCTGTAAAACCCTCTGAACAACCATCTTCATCATTCCTACTTATTTTTAGACCCCTCTTCTAACTCTTGACTTCTTTTACTATACTCACTGCACCATCACCCCCACCTCAGCATTCAATATATTCTTTGCGACTTCATGATGCTCTATATCTCTCCCTCCTTATCTACATCCCTTCTTCCCACTCTTCCTCCCTCTTTTCTTTCCTTTCCTTTCTCTCTCCCTCCTCCCTCTCTCCTCTCTCTCTCTCTCACACACACACACTCTCTCTGTCTCTCTATCTCTCTCTGTCTCTCTGTTTCTCTCCCTATGTGTCTCTTTTCTCTCTGTATGTCTCTCTTTCTCTTTCCCTTTTTTTCTCTTTCCTCTTGTTTCTTTGTGTTCCTCTTCCAACCCAAAACTTCTCTTAGCATTTGCCTATTAACCTAAATTAATTTCTAATTGGTGAGGTTGAGACAGTCTCAGGCAAGAGCCTTTCCTTAAATTATACCACTCAATTATCTTTGCTCTAAAAGACTGGTTGGTGGAGTAAAGAGAGTTATAAAGAGTTAATGAATTCTGGTTCTCCTCCCTGCTGGGAAGACTGGTCATCCCAGTCACTTCCTCATTTCTCATCAACTTCCTGTCTAAAGGCTGAGAGCCAAGATGCCTATTCAATTTTTGATCTTTAATGAAGGAAGCCACCTACCAAAGAGGGGATGCTCTACCCTGAACCGAGAAATATAAAAGTACCTCCGAGAAGGTCTCTAGTTGAGTAAGATTCTTCTCTCTGGAGATTTCACAGAAAAGTATGAGATAGAATAACACAAATGAAAAATCATAAAAAGATTTTGACTGGGAATACTCACATTGATGAGACCATCCATCCCTTTCATGGCTCCTCATTTTTGTATTATTCTACTCTGTGAATTCTCTGTAAAGAGTAAAAGCTGAATAAATGTTTATTGATCAATTTGATTGACATTCTCTAAAGCTGGTTGCTCTTCCCACACTCATGCCCCACAGAACTAGGAAGAAGAGTAGGTATATGCCTTAATCCCCACTGCCATTTTCACATATTCTCTCTGTCACCATCACTAAGCAACCATTCATCTTCCCTTAAAGTTCACTCCATCCTGTCACTGTCCCTCCTCCTCAATAAGTTTGGTACCTTGTTTATAATTATCTTCTCCACCTTCATTCTGTCTCCTTCAAGACCTTCGACTTTCAATTGCTCAGTCTCCCCCAATACAATGTGTATCTCTAGTCTATTACAACTACTACTCTCAAGAGCATCATAACATTGTCATAATTTAATCCCTAACACACACACACACACACACACACACACACACACACACACACACAATATTCTAGATACCAGAATTCCTAGTTATAACTTACAATAATGCTGAACCAAGAGTATTTCAGAGAAAAAACATAAATAGAGTGCTTTGTTTTAAAATGAGAAAGATTGAGTCCTATCAGGCGGGGGCCAGTCCTGGAAACAAGTCTGGAGCTAAAAACAAGAAATTTAGGGTCAAATTCCACTTAATCACTATGTGTCCATAAACCAGCTGCCCAAGTCTCTCAGAGCTTCAGTTTCTTCATCTATAAACTAGGAACAATAACCCCTATCCTTCCTCATAGAATTTACTGTGCTATTCAAATCTTACAGGATACTGGATCCCTGAGGAGGTAGCTCCAAAAGAGGAAAAGTAGAGGGGGGAACATAGGGGAGTTATCCTAAGGGAAATTAAAAAACATAGCTCCCAGCTCTCCATGGAGTATGTGCAAAAAAGATGAAGTAATGGAAAATAAACTTCACTCACTTCACAGTACTATGAAAGGACAGCCCTGTTTGACTCCAGCAGGTGTGTTAGCTCAGTGTGAAAATAAACAAAAGAACAATTCCTCATCCCACTCTCTCCATAGCCCTGCATAATTTAACTTCCATCCTGACTACTCCACTGAAGTCACCCGGGACCTCCCAATCACCCAGACTAAAGAAAAAGCCTTTCCTTGATCTTTCATACCTAAACACCCACACCCATACACATATATATTTATGTATATATACACACACTATATAGTATGTAGTATGGGGTATTTCAAAAGTCCTAAATTCTTAAAACTTTAAAGCTGCACTAACACTCTTGGAATAACATATATAAAACTTTTTAAAACTTTTTTTTATTATTTCTTGAAGACTCATGAAGTTACTAACTTCTACTTATCCAATTCTAATTTTTTTAAATTATTTTCTTCATTGAGCTTTCAAACCTTTTATTCCATTTGGCCTCTTCTACTTTTATTGTTATTCTTTTCTTCAGTATTTTTTTGTGCCTCTTTTACAAGCTATTAATTCTCTTTTTATAATTTTCTTGAATCATTCTCATTTTTTTCACTATTTATTTCACTCTACCATCCTTATTTCTTTCTTTAACTCTTCAGGAATCCTTGCCAACTTTGGGTCCAATTATAATTTTTCTTTGAGGCCTTGCTTTTAGCTGTTTTCACATTTATGTCTTGTTCTAAATTTATGTCTTGATCTTGATCTTGAATGGGAAAGAAGTAGAAAGGATGTGATTGTTGTTGTTCAGGTATTCTGTTGTATCCAATTCTTCATAATCCCATTTGGGAAATTGCTGGCAAAGATTGTTGAAGGGATTTGTCATTTCCCTTTCTAATTCATTATACAGAGAAGATACTAAGACAACCAGGGCAAGTGACTTACCCAGGGTTACACAGCTAGAAAGTGTCTGAGAGGCTGAATTTTAATTTCACCTTGCCAGTCTCAGTTTCTTCTTTTGTAAAATGCAAATAATATTGCTTCTAGTATTTAATTCACAGGATTATTAGAATAATATATGTAAAGCATTTTGCACACTTTAAAACACTATATGTGACTATTATTATTATCAATGTGGCACAGTGGAAAATATATTGGATTGGTGAGCTTCTGCTGACAAGGTAAATATAAGGTCCCTGAGGGCAAGGACACTTTTATTTTGGTCTTTGCAGTACCTAACACTATGCCTACTAAACAATGCTTATTGATTGAATAATTGACCTAAATTCAAATCTACTCTACCACTTCCTAACTTAGACAAGTCATTCAGTTTCTGACTACCTTAGTTGCTTCATTTAGAAAATGAGGAGATTGGACCAGATGATTTCTAGAGTTCTTTATCATCAGATAAATGATGCTGATAAATGTTTAACAATGAGTTCTCCAGAAATAACATGTGTGTATGACACATTTTTAAGCTTAATCTATGATATTAACATTACCCCATTATTTTAAGTGCAACCTAGCAATAAGATACTAAGCCCAGTCCTGATTTACAGATTTATTTATTTTGGTTTTTTGCTGATTTCCAGAACTAGCTTCAATGTACCTCTACTTACAAATTTATCCATGATTCTATGATCCATCCAAAATGAAGGATCAAAAAATATACCTCTTTAACACTTTCATGTCTAGATCTTTCATACCTACACACCCACACCCATACACATATATATGTATATATACAAACACTATATAGTATGTAGTATGGGGTATTCCAAAAATCCTTAATTTGCAGATGTGAAAGCTCTTTCTGACAGTCAGCAATTGTTATTATGAATATTATTATGTTATCATAGCATAAGGAAGTAAGGAGTGCAGAATTCATAATCAGAAGACTAAAAGAATATAAGGTCCTAGAGGACAGGAAATCTTTCATGTTGGATTTTGAATGTCCATCATCTATCACAGTGCTTGGCACAAAGTAAAATTTTTAATTCTTCTTCTTTTTTTTTTAAATCCTTTTCAAAGAAAGCAATTTTATTTCTGAGAACCGACTTTCCCTTTGGGACAAGAAAAAGAAGGAAAGCTTCATTCTCCTGTGAATGGGCCACAAAATGGCATTCTTGAATACTTAATGAGTAACTACCGACAGAAGGACTCTCCACCACTAGACTGAAAAGCAAACATAAGCCTGTTGGGAACTACCAGCTGTTCTTACTAGGAAAAATGCACACATGCACCAACCGTCTCTAGTGGGGAAAGTCCCACAATCTCCACTACCACCAGAAGGCAGCCAGCCAGAAGGTACACTCACACATTCATCCCAGCTGAGCCGCACCCAGAAAGCCCTCCCACCACTGCAATCACCCAGGGTCTTAAGAAAGAGAGGATTCCTCACATGAAACCCATCTCAGGCATCCAAGTGTTCCCTGCTCCTTTTAAATCAACCAGCAGCTGAACACATAAAGTCCTGGGAAGGGGGGGTAAATGGAAGGTTGTCTTGTGTGAAGCTGTCTGCCCATAGGCGTCTGCTCCTCATAAATCCTTGGCCAGAAGTCAGAATTTGATCTGTAGAAACCACACTTCCTCCAGATTTATTTCTGAGTTATGAGTAGGAGGGGAGAGGGGGGAAATAGTTTTTCCTTAGACTCTTTGTAAAAGGTCAGCAAAGGGGAAAACCCAGAGTGAAGGTTCTGCTCCCTTCAAGTACAACTAACAAGAAGAAATTTGGGAAGTGAGTTCCTAGGGCTTGGTTTCCCAGAATGAAGGGTTCCTTACTGTGTTTCAAGATAGAGTCAATAAGTAACATGATTGTTTGAACCTGGTTTTGTTCTACTTTTCAGAAAAATAAAAATGGAGCAGATCTAGAGAGGAATGGGTTAAAAGGAAATTGATCAGTGGTCTGAAGATAAAGACAAACAGTTCTAAAAAGACCTTCAAACTATTAATAAACTTGTGAAAGATTGTTCCAGATCACTAATAATGAGAGACATGCAAATTAAAACAACTCTAAAGTTTTACTTCAATCTCAGCCAACTGGCTAAGAAGACAAAAAAAGATGGGAATGGTCAATGTTGAAGAAGTTGTGGAAAGACAGACAACTGAGACACTCTTGGTAGAACCATAGATTGCTCCAATAACTCTGGAAATAAATATAGGATTATGCTGTTTAAAAAAAATCACCAAAATGTCAGAGGTTCATCTGTCAAGTATATGTACTAAAGAGGTCAAAAGCAGAAAGAAGGTTTTCATGAACTAAATATTCATTGTGGCACTTTCTGTAATCACAAATACCTGGAAACTATATAAATGCTTATCTATTGGGAAATAATGAAATGAATTATATGTGGATAAAATAGAATAGTGTATTATAGAGTGATAAAAGTGAAAAATTCAGAGAAGACTGGGCATATTTATATGAACCAATGCAATATGAAGTAATCAATTAATCAATGTGCTGTTGTTCTTTTTTTGTTGTTTGTTGTTTTTTATCTGCCATGTGTCAGGTATCCAGCTTGGTGCTACAAAGATAAAAGCTGTTGAACTTACAGTCTGCAAGAAGCAGAACCAGAAAAATAAAAAATACACTGTGATCATTAACAGAGTAAAGAAAAGAACCAAACAAAAATAAAAAGTTCAAAATATTGTAAAATGATAATAGTCACCAATATTCACTCCACAAAAAGAGATGTAAAATTCACCTCCTTCCTGCTCTTCTTTTCAGAAATGGGGAACAGAAGAACATTGTATATTCTGTCAGGCTGGTAGTTTTCACTTGGTAAATTATTCTCTTTTCTGCTTCTTTTTCTATTTTACAAGGCATGGTTTTCTGAGTAAAGGAGGGTAAAAATTGTATTAGGAAATAAAAATGTATGTAAAGAAATCAATCACTTTTTTAATTTAGGAAATTGAATTGTGCTTTTCTGATATGTGAGGATTCAAGACCACTAAGTTTTTGGCTACTACAAACCTTCAATATTGTTTGGGCTTTTGAGGATATGAACTATCTGTTCATATCTTTTGACCACTGGCCACTTGTCTTCATGGATGTCAGTGGAAGTGGCCACCAATATTCAAGCTGGAGAGAGGGATTATTAGGATAGGGAGGGAAAGCATTAGAAAGGATGGTTTGAAATCACTCTCTTTTGGCAAAATGTCCTGGTACTCTTTAAAACTTTTCTGTAACTTTTTTTTAATGCTTTATAGATTTTCTAGTTACTGTCAACCAAATAAACTTTCTTATAAAAAGAATAGCTAAGCAAAACTGTGACACATTGATTCCATCCGACAGTGTTTATAACATTCTATGCCTAAAATCTAAATGTTACATACCTATGAGATGTTTCTAAAAAGCTTTGCAAAACTAAAGATTATCATTGTCATCATCAATAACTACTACTGCTACTATTACGACTACTACTACTTCTATCACTACTACTATTACTACTACTTCTACTAATACTATTACTACTACCAGTACTATTAATACTGCTATTACTATTACAACTTCTACTATTACTATGACTACTACTACTATTACTACTACAACTTCTACTACTATTAATTACTACTACTACTACTACTACTACTACTACTACTACTACTACTACTATACAATTATAACTATTACTACTTCTACTACTATTTCTGTTGGAATACACGGGAGAGCTGTTGGAACACATGGGAGCCACCTGACAGTGGCTGCTGGAGATCCAACCCAGAATGGATCTCCTCTTGTGAGGGGATGATACAAAAAACTGAGAGGCAGTTGCTGTTCTCTGACTTTTCTGACTGAGAGGCCATTGATTTGTCTGACCTCTCTCCTCTTCCCTCTGCCTCCAATTTATCTCACTCCCAGTCCGCAACACTTGTGTCAGCAAAGGCTGCCCTGCAACTCCTTCAGAGTAGTTAGTTTAACACCAATAAGAGTCAAGTCACTCTGGAGTCAAGGTCTTATCCCAGAAATTTCCTAAGTGCCAATGCCTCTGGCCTGGTTTACCAGTAGAAGTTAGCTTGGTATAATATGCAGAGATTGGCTCTGGAAATCTGAGTTTATAGCCTATATCTGCCAGGTACTGAGACTATTAGGAGCAGGTCAAAAGCTTGAACTCTCTGATGTCAGGTGTAATGTTAGGATAAAATGAGGCACTTGAAAAGTTAACAAAAGAGGTTGATTTTGCCCTAACATGGCAAAGATCTACAATAGGAATATAATGGCATTTAGCTTCCCCACTTTGCCACTATATGGACATTTCTAATCAATATGGCAGGGTATGATGACTCAAATAGTTTTCAGATTGTTGAGTTAGTCAGAGAAGTTCTGATTCCATGTGGATGAGATTTTGTATTCCCTTTCTAGAAGCTGATTTAATGCAGTTAAAGGCAATGATGGCAAAATAGTGAAGTCAGGAAGATCGGAGTTCAAATCCAGACTCAAATACTTATTAGTTGTATGAGTCTGGACAAGTCCTTTAATCTCTGTCTCAGTTTATTCCTCTGTAAAATGAGGATAATAGTAGCATCTACCTCAAAGGGTCATTGTGAGAATCAAATGAGAGAGTTGTAAAAGCATTTTTTGTCTTGTACATTGTGGACACTATATAAATTATTATTCTTTTTATGGATCCAGGTGCCAATTAAGTGCCAGGGACAACTTTGTTAAATTTTAGGAAAAATTAATCCTTAATGTAGGGAAACAGGAAAATCTTAGTCCTATCAGAGTTGATTATGGGCAAATTATTTTATCTGTCATGATCTCTTTCCTCATTTGTAAAAGTGAAAAATTTGAACTGAATAGACTTTAATTAATAGATAAAGGTCCATTTCAGGAAATACTCAATCCAATCATCCCCATTTCTTTCCCAACTCTACTCCTAACTCTCCATACTTTTCCATCTGAATTCCAAAAGGCTTCCCACTCTGGAGATGCCTTTACCTCTAATGTTCCTTTCTCCTGATTTGTGATTTACTACCAGGAAACTGGCAGTCTATCCACATTTACTTCTCTCCCAGTTCTGTTCCTGACCCTCTGGAAATTTCCACTTTTCTCCTCCCCAATACTTTTTATTACCAGTGTCTGTTTTTCAGCTTCACTTTATGTTATTGTTTTCCCCTATCAAAATGAGAGCTCATTAAAGAAAAGGATTATCTTTCTTTTTGTTTGTATTTGTATTCTCCGTATGCCTGATATACAGTAAGTGCTCAATAAATGCCTTATTATCTATTTATCTATCTATGAATACATCCACCTATCCATCTATCTAGCGATATATACATACATACATACATTTAGCGATTTATCCATCAGTCTATCTAAATATCTATCTCCTTCCAAATCTAAAATATTGTATGATGATATATTGTACTGCATTCGCTAACAAGGATCACCCTTTAGTAAATAGATAGAGCTTCCAAGACATCTGGCAGACAAATTTAGAATAAGAAGTTGTAGATTCAAATCCCAGTTCTGCTACTTGCTTTCTATGTGTGAAGCTTCAGCAAATCCCCTTATCTCCATGGACCTGTTTCTTCAAAGATACAATGATGGAGGATAGGAAGAGGGCCAAGGCTGAGTTAATTGCTATATAAAGTCCCTTTCAACTTTTAAATCCTTGATCTTTCTAAGAATTAGGGCTGGGGAAGAGAAGTCTTAAGGAAGAAATGCTATAATGGTGATTTTTGAATGTGTGAAGTAGGCCCTCAAAATAAAAAGAAATTTGCCTTCTTCTGTGTGATTCCAAAAGACAAAAGAAGAACCAGTTAGTAAAAGTCACAGGGAGTCAGATTTTAGCTAAATCTAAGGAAGAAACATATGGTGTATAGCTGTCTGAAAATAGAATGGGTAATTGAATGAGTTCCCTGTGTCTGGAAGTGACCAAGCTGAGACAGAATGACCACTTCTCTGGGAGGTCATACAAATTTTTAAATCTTTCTTTGCTTCGGACTTCCGGTTAAGATGGCGGAGAGGAGGCTCACAGTTGCATAAGCTCCGCGCTTTCTCTCACTATCCACTTCATTACAAGCCTCTGAATCAATGCTTGACTGAAAAAAACCCACAAAAAGTTACCAAGAGAAGCCATCCTTGAGATCCGCCAAGAAAGGTCTGTCTTTACTGGAGGGCTGGGGCGGTTTTAGATCGGGCGCAGGCTGAGGGCAGTGGCAGTGAGAGCACGGGAGCAGACTGGAGAGGGGGTGGAGAGTGATCGTAGCCGTTTCTGCGGGGAGAGCTTCGCTACAGGTTTGGATACTTTCCTCCAGCAGCAAATCAACAGCCCAGCAGAGAAGCTAAAAACACCGGGGCTGAAGAACACAACCGCAAACAGCTGGAGTCTCTCAGGACCTGGCCGCCCCCCCCCCCCTTCCCCCCCCTCAGTGATTCAGCACGCTCTGGGATCTCAGAGCGCAGGCGCAGCACAGTCCTGCTAGTGCCTCACTGCTGCCCCCTGCAGTCTGTAGAGGAAGCTCGATAACACACCCAGCCCCCCCCCAAAGAAAGACTCCAGTTTTTTCTGTTTTTCTTTGGTAGTTTGTCTCTGATTAATAGACAGAATGAGCAAGAAGCTGAAGAGGACTTTAACCCTTGACAGCTTCTACACAGATAGAGAGCAGACTCTAAATCCTGAGGAGACTAAAAACAGGCAGTCCCCAGGTGATTCCCCAAAGGAGGAGATTGTCTGTTCCTCAGCACAGATGAACCTCATAGAAGTGATTAAAAAGGCTCTCACAAGGGAGCTAGAAGAAAAATGGGGAAAGCAGAGTGAGGCTTGGGAAAAGGAGAGGGAGGCTTGGCAAAAGAGCCTGGAGAAAGTTAAAGAGAGAGTGGATAAAGAAGTAAAATCCTTGAAAAATAGGATTAGTGAACTGGAAACAGAAAACAGCTCTCTAAAAAACAAAATTGGCGAAATGGAAAAAAATTCCACAGAACAAAAGAACTCAATGGACAATTAGAGAAAGATTTTAAAAAAGTGAGTGAAGAGAATACTTCACTGAAAATCAGAATTGAACAAGTGGAATTGAATGACTCGAGGAGACAAGAAGAATCAGTCAAGCAAATCCAAAAAAATCAAACAATGGAGAAAAATGTGAAATACCTTCTGGGGAAGACAACAGACCTGGAAAACAGATCCAGGAGAGACAATCTGAGAATCATTGGACTCCCAGAAAAACATGATGAAAAAAAGAGCCTGGACACTGTCTTCCAGGAAATCATCAAAGAGAACTGCCCAGAAGTCATAGGAACAGAGGAAAAAATAAACATTGAAAGGATTCATCGATCACCCACTGAAAGGGATCCTAAAATCAAAACACCAAGGAATATAGTAGCCAAATGCCAGAACCCTCAGATGAAAGAAAAAATATTGCAAGCGGCTAGAAAAACCCAATTCAAGTATCAAGGAGCCACAATAAGGATCACCCAGGATCTGGCAGCATCCACATTAAAAGATCGAAGGGCCTGGAATATGATATTCCGAAAGGCTAAGGAACTTGGTATGCAACCAAAAATAACTTACCCAGCGAGAATGAGCATCTTTTTCCAGGGAAGAAGATGGACATTCAACGAAGTAAGCGAATTTCATCTATTTCTGATGAAAAAACCAGAACTTAACAAAAAGTTTGATCTACAAATATAGAACTCAAGAGAAATCTAAAAAGGTAAAGATTAATCTTGGGAACTATATTTTGACTATATAGATGTATAAAGAATACATGTATACCTTGTTCTAGAAATTGATGTGGAAAGGACATTGTACCAGAAAAAGGGTAAAGTGGGGGTAGTACATCTCATGAAGAGGCATAGGAAACCTATTATATCTGAGAGAAAGAATGGAGGGGGATGAATATAGTGGGTATCTTACTGCCTTCAGAATTGGCTTTAAGTGAAAAATCTTAAGACATATTCAATCTATGGTGAAACTTCTCCCATCTCATTGAAAAGTGAGAAGGGAAAAGTGGAAAGGGAAGGAATAAGCTAAGCGGAAGGGAATACGGGAACTGGGAGGGAAAGGGGTAAGATAGGGGGAGGAACTCTAAGGTGGGGGGAGGGACACTAAAAAGGGAGGGCTGTGAGAAGCAAGGGGTGCTCACAAGCTTAATACTTGGAAGGGGGGGGGAAGGGGAAAGAAGGGAGGAAAGCATAAACCGGGGTTAACAAGATGGCAAGTAATACAGAATTGGTCATTCTAACCATAAACGTGAACGGGGTAAACTCCCCCATAAAGAGGAAGCGGTTAGCAGAATGGATTAAAAGCCAGAATCCTACAATATGTTGTTTACAGGAAACACACCTGAAGCGGGGAGATACATGCAGGTTAAAGGTAAAAGGTTGGAGCAAAATCTACTATGCTTCAGGTGAAGTCAAAAAAGCAGGGGTAGCCATCCTGATCTCAGATCAAGCTAAAGCAAAAATTGACCTAATTAAAAGAGATAAGGAAGGACACTATATCTTGCTAAAGGGTAGCATGGATAATGAAGCACTATCTATATTAAACATATATGCACCAAGTGGGGTAGCATCTAAATTCTTAAAAGAGAAACTAAGAGAGCTGCAAGAAGAAATAGACAGTAAAACTATAATAGTGGGAGATCTTAACCTTGCACTCTCAGAATTAGATAAATCAAACCAGAAAATAAATAAGAAAGAAGTCAAAGAGGTAAACAGAATACTAGAAAAGCTAGATATGATAGATCTCTGGAGAAAATGTAATGGAGACAGAAAGGAATACACTTTCTTTTCAGCAGTTCATGGAACCTATACAAAAATTGACCATATATTAGGACATAAAAACCTCAAACTCAAATGTAGTAAGGCAGAAATAGTAAATGCATCCTTTTCAGACCACGATGCAATGAAAATTACATTCAACAAAAAAGCAGGGGGAAGTAGACCAAAAAATAATTGGAAACTAAATAATCTCATACTAAAGAATGATTGGGTAAAACAGCAAATCATAGACATAATTAATAACTTCACCCAAGAAAACGATAATAATGAGACATCATACCAAAATGTATGGGATGCAGCCAAAGCGGTAATAAGGGGAAATTTCATATCTCTAGAGGCCTATTTGTATAAAATAGAGAAAGAGAAGGTCAATGAATTGGGTTTGCAATTAAAAATGCTAGAAAAGGAACAAATTAAAAACCCCCAGTCAAACACTAAACTTGAAATTCTAAAAGTAAAAGGTGAGATCAATAAAATTGAAAGTAAAAAAACTATTGAATTGATTAATAAAACTAAGAGTTGGTTCTATGAAAAAACCAACAAAATAGACAAACCCTTAGTAAATCTGATTAAAAAAAGGAAAGAGGAAAATCAAATTGTTAGTCTTAAAAATGAAAAGGGAGAACTCACCACTAACGAAGAGGAAATTAGAGCAATAATTAGGAGTTACTTTGCCCAACTTTATGCCAATAAATTCGACAACTTAAATGAAATAGAAAAATACCTCCAAAAATACAGCTTGCCCAAACTAACAGAGGAAGAAGTAAATATCCTAAACAGTCCCATCTCAGAAAAAGAAATAGAACAAACTATCAATCAACTCCCTAAGAAAAAATCCCCAGGACCAGATGGATTTACATGTGAATTCTACCAAACATTTAAAGAACAATTAACTCCAATGTTATATAAACTATTTGAAAAAATAGGGATTGAAGGAGTCCTACCAAACTCCTTTTATGACACAGATATGGTACTGATACCTAAACCAGGTAGGCTGAAAACAGAGAAAGAAAATTATAGACCAATCTCCCTAATGAATATTGATGCTAAAATCTTAAATAAAATATTAGCAAAAAGATTACAGAAAATTGTCACCAGGATAATACACTATGACCAAGTAGGATTTATACCAGGAATGCAGGGCTGGTTCAATATTAGGAAAACTATTAGCATAATTGACTATATCAATAACCAAACAAACAAAAACCACATGATCATCTCAATAGATGCAGAAAAAGCATTTGATAAAATCCAACATCCATTCCTAATAAAAACACTTGAGAGCATAGGAATAAATGGACTTTTCCTTAAAATAGTCAGGAGCATATATTTAAAACCATCAGTAAGCATCATATGCAATGGGGAAAAACTGGAACCTTTCCCAGTAAGATCTGGAGTGAAGCAAGGCTGCCCACTATCACCATTATTATTTAATATCGTATTAGAAACACTAGCCTCGGCAATAAGAGTCGAAAAAGATATAAAAGGAATTAGAGTAGGCAATGAGGAAACCAAACTATCACTCTTTGCAGATGATATGATGGTATACCTAGAGAACCCCAGAGATTCTACCAAAAAGCTATTGGAAATAATTCATAATTTTAGCAAAGTAGCTGGCTACAAAATAAATCCCCATAAATCCTCAGCATTTTTATACATCACCAACAAAACCCAACAGCAAGAGATACAAAGAGAAATTCCATTCAGAATAACTGTTGATACCATAAAATATTTGGGAATCTATCTACCAAAGGAAAGTCAGGAATTATATGAGCAAAATTATAAAAAAGTCTCCACACAAATAAAGTCAGACTTAAATAATTGGAAAAATATTAAGTGCTCTTGGATCGGCCGAGCGAACATAATAAAGATGACAATACTCCCTAAACTAATCTATTTATTTAGTGCTATACCAATCAGACTTCCAAGAAAATATTTTATTGATCTAGAAAAAATAACAACAAAATTCATATGGAACAATAAAAAGTCGAGAATCTCAAGGGAATTAATGAAAAAAAAATCAAATGAAGGTGGCCTAGCTGTACCTGATCTAAAATTATATTATAAAGCAGCAGTCACCAAAACCATTTGGTATTGGCTAAGAAATAGATTAGTGGATCAGTGGAAAAGGCTAGGCTCACAAGACAGAATAGTCAATTATAGCAATCTAGTGTTTGACAAACCCAAAGCCCCTAACTTCTGGGAAAAGAATTCATTATTTGATAAAAACTGCTGGGATAATTGGAAATTAGTATGGCAGAAATTAGGCATGGACCCACACTTAACACCATATACCAAGATAAGATCAAAATGGGTCTATGACCTAGGCATAAAGAACGAGACTATAAATAAATTAGAGGAACATAGAATAGTTTATCTCTCAGACTTGTGGAGGAGAAAGAAATTTGTGACCAAAGATGAACTAGAGACCATTACTGATCACAGAATAGAAAATTTCGATTACATCAAATTAAAAAGCTTTAGTACAAATAAAACTAATGCAAACAAGATTAGAAGGGAAGCAACAAACTGGGAAAACATTTTCACAGTTAAAGGTTCTGATAAAGGCCTCATTTCCAAAATATATAGAGAACTGACTCAAATTTATAAAAAATCAAGTCATTCTCCAATTGATAAATGGTCAAAGGATATGAACAGACAATTTTCAGAGGATGAGATTGAAACTATTACCACTCATATGAAAGAGTGTTCCAAATCATTATTGATCAGAGAAATGCAAATTAAGACAACTCTGAGATACCACTACACACCTGTCAGATTGGCTAAGATGACAGGAAAAAATAATGATGAATGTTGGAGGGGATGCGGGAAAACTGGGACACTAATGCATTGTTGGTGGAGCTGTGAACGAATCCAACCATTCTGGAGAGCAATCTGGAATTATGCCCAAAAAATTATCAAAATGTGCATATCCTTTGATCCAGCAGTGTTTCTATTGGGCTTATATCCCAAAGAAATACTAAAGAAGGGAAAGGGACCCGTATGTGCCAAAATGTTTGTAGCAGCCCTGTTTGTAGTGGCTAGAAACTGGAAAATGAATGGATGCCCATCAATTGGAGAATGGCTGGGTAAATTGTGGTATATGAATGTTATGGAATATTATTGTTCTGTAAGAAATGACCAGCAGGATGAATACAGAGAGGCTTGGAGAGACCTACATGAACTGATGCTAAGTGAAATGAGCAGAACCAGGAGATCATTATACACTTCGACAACGATATTGTATGAGGACATATTTTGATGGAAGTGGATTTCTTTGACAAAGAGACCTGAGTTTCAATTGATAAATGACGGACAAAAGCAGCTACACCCAAAGAAAGAACACTGGGAAACGAATGTGAACTATCTGCATTTTTGTTTTTCTTCCGGATTATTTATACCTTCTGAATCCAATTCTCCCTACGCAACAAGAGAACTGTTCGGTTCTGCAAACATATATTGTATCTAGGATATACTGCAACATATCCAACATATAAAGGACTGCTTGCCATCTAGGGGAGGGGGTGGAGGGAGGGAGGGGGAAAAAAAATCGGAACAGAAATGAGTGTCAATATAATGTAATTATTAAATAAAAAATTAAAAAAAAAATCTTTCTTTGCTTCAAGAATACTCTATGCTTAAAACTACATTGGATGAAGTAGGAAGAATTCCTCTCTGACATATGACTAGAAGAAATATGAGATTAGATGATTCAGAAATCTGGGATGATTCAGGGATGATTTTAGTCATCAGAAGTCACCAAAATTCTTCCTTCTTTCCTCATGGTCTCTACCCAATAACAACTCAGATCCCCTTTTTGCCATTCTCTGGAAATAACAATACTATATCTAGCATTCGTTGATGCTTGGTGCTGGGTATGGTGCTTGGTGCTAGAGATATAAAAACAAAAATAAAATAAGTTCTGCCCTCAAGGAGCTTACATACAACAGGCACCCATGACTAGAGAGAATCCATTGACTATGGTCTATCTGTCACACTACTATCAGTTAAGGAAATAAAATAGCTCCTTCCCCTCAAGAAGCTTACATACAATAGGAATATATGACTAGAAAGAATTCACTCACTATGATCTACCTGTCACACTACTACCACTTTAAGAATATCCTCAATAGATCCTTATACATGGCGGGTAAAGATCCTGTTTAATATAACAAGGATTTATTATCTTTATGTATCAAGTACTGTGGTTAGTGCTGAGGAACACAGCCAAAAATTAAAGAGATCTTGCCCTCAAAGAGCTTACAATCTAGAGGGCAGGGAAGAGGGGCAAGATACAACATGTAGCCATAACTAAGGAGAATCCTGTGTTTCCTACCTATAATCTACCTGTCACACTTATATCCTGTGGCAATCATTAGCTAAAAAAAATACTCAACACATGGTGCAGTTTTAATAGGAACAACACAAAGGCAGATTGAAAGAAAAGATGGATATGACTTCTAGGAATGGGCAGGGCACCAAAAAAGTGTGAAAAGTATAGATCTAGGGACAGCTAGAGAAAACTACAATTAATTAGTGATTTCAAGAAAGTGTTTTCCCTTAAAACACAAAAGCGTTTTAATGAACATTAAGGTTCAAGAAATAGAATTTTAAGTAAGTAGATATTTAACAGACATAGTAATGGTCTGGGAAACATATAAATAAATAGAATTAACTTTCTACATCCTTTGGCTCATTGGCCCCTCAAGTTTGATCTTCCTAAACTTCAAGATTTTCTATAAAGCCATGTTTTAGAACCAGAGTTAAAAAGAATGAGGGTGGACCTGATTTTAAAAAGCCATGGTTTAGAGAGACTAGCTGGACAGGAAAGGTTTTAACAGAACCATGAGGAAGTATAGACAAATAGGTGGTTAGTCTTAGAGAACAGGTGGCTGTTCCAGCAGATATTTCATGATTAAGTTACAGATGGCTATTATAAAAGAGGTAAGAAATCAGGAACCAATTTAAAATTGATATGTGGAGAAAATTTCTAAAAATACAAATTGTTTAAAAGTAAAATGGCCTGCCTCTAAAGGAGGTAGGGTCCCCTTCTTTGGAAGACTTCAATCAAATCCTATATGACCACTTGTCAGGTATATTAAAATGGGAATTCTTTTGCATATAAGTTGAGCTTACTGGTGAGATGCCTTTTCAGTTCTTAAATTCTGTAAAAAAATTGTGATTGATTGATTTTATTGGGAACTAAAGTAAGTTCCAAAATATGGAAGAATAATGTTTGAGATTCGTTATTAAAAATGAACTCTTAGTCACATGATATAAAACAAGAATTTGATTTCTAGATTCGAGATACCAATTCAAAATGGTACCAGAAGTTAAAAAAAAAAAAAGATAGATTCTCTAAACGTTGAGTTCTATGAACTCATTGTTTTCTCACCAATCAGAGATGGATGATTAGTATTCACATGATGATGAAGTAGCCTTCTCTATAGAAATTAGAACTATTGGGGAACAGAAAACCATTTAGTATAGTGATAATGTTGGCAAAGACTCCTAAACTCTAAGCAGCACCTCAAAGAAGAATCAAAAATGGCTGTTTCTTTTGAGCAGAGATGATATACAAAATTAAGAATTACATGATAAAGATTCTTTCACTATACTTATTAAGGGAGAAATCAATTACGAAGCTATGTTAGAACTAAACTAAAGAATTATGATATGTTAGAATTCCTTCAAGGGATGAAAATTAAATGTTGCATCTGAGATATATACCATATGATTTGCCTCTTCAGGAATCAGCTCCTCTGTACTTAGTAAATCCCTCATTTTACTCTGTCAGTTTATTAACTTCATTTGCTTCCTCTGCCATCTATGTCTATCTTCTACCTCCTTGCCTTTGCACTGACCATACCTCATGTTAAGTCTTTCCTGAGTGCCCTACTTTCTTCCCTATATCCTTTAACCACCTTGTATTATTCACTTTATATTTATTTTATATGTGTTTATATAGTTTTATAATTTTATTAACATTATTTATTCATATTATATTTAATACATTAATTCCATTAACCATTAAAACTAGACATGTTATTTATGTATATACTTACATATATGCATATACATGCAAATACATACATATACATACAAATATATATTTATACATACATATATATGTATAAATTATATACATTTTTTGGGGAGGTGGGTTAAATGAGTTGTACAAGATCACACAACTAGTAAATGATTTGAATTAGGTCCTCCTGACTACAAGGCTGCTGCTTTATCCACTACACCATCTATTTGTCCTTTATATATAAATCCTTTTTGTCTCCTCTGTTTGAGAGTAATTTGAAAGTAGTATCATTTCATATTTTATGTTTGTACCCCAGTGTATAGTATAATGTCTGGCACATATTAGATGTTTAATAAATGTTTATTGATTGTTTACACAATAACTTTTTTTGCTGAAAAAAATAAAAACAAAATGTAAAAAGGCAATATTAAAATTGGCAGCCGCTACATAATTAACCCAAGTTTAGGTGAGACACTCAACTTCAGTAGAATACCAAACTGTCTTCCTAGAAACCCTGTCTGTTTGATTTAAGTGGTCTAGCGGGACCACTCTAATTATTCCATAGAGGTATTTTTGTCCCTCATCTTAATCTCTCTTCCTTCTGACTTTAATGGAGGAAGTAACATGGGCTTGCTTCCCTTTCCAATCGTCCAGTGGCTTGCGTGTCAACATGAGGAAAGTACTTGGAACTTTTGAGGGAAGAATCTGTAGGAAACCATAAAATCCATATTGATACATTAGCTGAATATGAAAAGAAAATTCTTTTGGACTACAAACAGCAAGAAAATATCCAGGGACCATTAGAGAAGAAATTCCATAATTGGGTTTGCTGGATTCAGCATGATGGCTTTAACAATCAAAGTTTTCAAGAGCATTTAGACCTCTCCATCTTTTTTCCCCTCTTCTTTGTTAATTCCCTGTGAAGAGTCTTGGTACAAAGAGTTGTGGATAGAGTGCTAGAGTAAGAAAGAATTGTGTTTGAATCCCACTTCTGACATTGATTGACTGTGACTTTCAAAAGTTATTTACATTCTGTGTGCCTTGGGCAACTCTTTAGGAAAGATCTGTTAAGAGATGGAGTAGTTTTCAATCTTCTTGGTGGAGAGAATTCCCACAGTGGGAGTTCCTGCTGTTGATGAAATCATGAGTCCTGCAGGAATTTATGTTAATTTTCTATCAAGTCTAAACACAGTTATTTGTTCAGAGAAAAGCAATCTTAGATCTATATCCTGTTTGAAAGAAAGCCAAGAAAGAAAAAAAGCACAAATGGCAGCCATAAAGTACAAATGTTGCTCATTCACACTCCAACAATTCTTTGTTCCTTTCTTCATCATGGAATCTGCTTATTTCCAAGCCCTTCACTGATTTTGACTCCGGAGTACAGCCACAATCAAAATGAAGGTACAAGAAAACATTCAAGATGTGAAATCCCTCTGCCATAGCATAACTACAGGTACAAAGCAGCAGAGCTGGCCAGTATGGAGTTGTAGCATAAATGGAGGGATGATTATGACTGCAAATTTACAAATATATAGAAAATATCCATAGAATCCATTTCCCACAATGCTTGAGTCAAAGAAGAATTTGCTTATCACAGGAAATTTATTGGGTTATTGAACCCACTATATTCCCATGAATCTTTCCCAGGTAACATTATCAGGTAAGGACTCAAATTAGATAAACAAAATCCACAGTATATAAGATTTTAAAGGAAGATGTCAAAAGCAAGGAGTCAGGGAGGAGAAAGACTGAGGCATGAAAAATAAAAGAAGTAAATATATTTTAAATAAATAATTAAGAGGTATAAGCCTTATGAGAACTATGGTAGAGGGATTGATGAGCCATTGGGAGTAATCTGAATGAGAATACCAAGGGCAGGGATGTGGTAGAGAGAGACAAATATAGAGATGGCAGGTATAGCATCCTGAACTCCTATCTGTAGCTTCAGTAGCAATGCAGAGCTTACACAAGTTTGTTTGTTTTTTTTTTTTAAATAGATCCAAGAGTTTATATACTAGGGATCTTAAAGGAGGGAAAGGGACCCACACGTGCAAAAATGTTTGTGGCAGCCCTTTTTGTAGAGGCAAGAAACTGGAAACTGAGTGGATGCCCATCAGTTGGAGAATGGTTGAATAAGTTATGGTATAAGAATGTTATGGAATATTATTGTTCTATAAGAAATGATCAGCAGGAGGATTTTAGGAAGGCCTGGAGAGACTTACACGAACTGATGCTACATGAAATGAGCAGAACCTGGAGATCAATGTACACGGCAGCAACAAAATTATATCATGAGCAATTCTGATGGACATGGCTCTTTCCAACAATGAGATCATTCAGGCCAGTTCCAATGATCTTATGATGAAGAGAGCATCTGAGCCCAGAGAGAAGACTGGGAAATGAATGTGGATCACAACATAACATTCTCACTCTTTTTGTTGTTGGTTTTTTACGTTTTATTTTCTTTCTCATTTTTTCCTTTCTGATCCGATTTTTCTTGTGCAGCAAGATAATTGTATAAATATGTATACATATATTGGATTTAACATATATTCTTACTATGTTTAACATATATTGGATTACTTGCCATCTAGGGAAGGAGGTTGATGGGGGGGGTAGAATTGAAACACAAGATTTTGCAAGGGCTAATGTTGAAAGGTTATCCATGTGTATGTTTTGAAATTAAAAAGCTTTAATTAAAAAAAAAAAGTAGGCCCAAGTGCATACTAAGCATTTAACACTCACATTGTGAATGCAAAATGACTGAGCCCTTTTGATGTGGTACAAAGTTAGAAGGACTGAAGGGGAATTGTAATATAACTACCCCCAAGGTTTAAAGAATTTCCACCCCTTTCTCTAGGAGTTCTAAGAATGTTCTTTTAATTTATTTAATAAATATAATTATAATTATTAAATATTTATTTTATTTAGTTAGTTTGATTTATTGTTTCCTCATTAGATTTATATGGTTTTGGCATGAGTAGGTATCCAATAACAAAATAGATGGGAACTCAAAAACAAGACTCAAGTAGGGATCAATCCAAAACACCAAGCTGAGCCTGAAACCTGCACAAATAAATTTTACAGTTTTCCCTAGTCCAGAGCCAACTCAAAAAACCACTGATCTCATTTATGGGTTGGATTTTTGTGGTGTGTTTCCCCAGCTCTGCTTTTGTCTCTCTTACATTTAATATACATTTGGGAGAGAGGGTGAGGCAATTGGATTTAAGTGACTTGCCCAGATTACACAAGTTTCTTGAGTCTGGAATCCTCTTGACTCCAAGCCTGTGCTCTATCTACTTCACCATCTAATTGCCCCCCTTTTACACAATTTTACAGTGATAACTCAAGTTTCTATAAATCTGTGAGATTTGCAAAATACTTTCCTCATATGAATACTATAAAATCAATAGCACAAATATTATGACTCCCATTTTACAGATGAGGAAATCAAAGCTGTATTACTCTTTAAAAAATGCTTTGCACATGCTCAAACTCTTGGTAAGTCTCTGAAACAAGATTCAAATTCATGTCTCTTGTCTCCAAGTCTTTCCATAATGTCACGTTCATCTCTTGTTGGCTTCAAGGAAGTATAGAAAACAAAGTTAGGACTAAGGACTTGATTTATTGATCTATAGCACTTCTAGTAAAAGTTTAGTGTTTAACATAGAAAGTGAAAGGGAATTATTCAAAAGGAGATTTTATTTACCCAGGCTATCCTAGTATTCTACTAGCAGAGAGAGCTAAATATGTATTCATTCACTGGATAAATCCTTATTAAGCACGTACTATGTGCCAAGCACTGGACCAAGTGATAGATACACAAAAGAAGCAAAAATTAGTTCTTGCCCTTAAGAAGTACTCAACATAATAGAGAGACAATGTACAAATATATACACACATATGCATTCACATACATGTACTGTGTATACATGTATGCCCACATACATGTTTGTATCTATATGTACACACTTATATCTATAAACATGTGTGTCTGTGTATCTAATACATGTGTGTGTCTATATGAATTTATGTGTGTAGTTATATACATATGTGTATATGAATAGGTATATATGCACATATATAGAAAGCTATATACATCATAAATAAAAAATAATTTTAAAAGGAAAGATATTGAAATTGAGAGGTTGAGGAAAACTTCCTGTCAGAGGTGAAAGAAGTAGGAATATTTAGTTCAGAAAAAACAAACAAACAAACAAAAAAACCTTGATGAGAAAAAGTGATACAAGAATAAAAGGATATGATACAAGTTTAGGAAGAACTATAATGGGAAAGAGGGATGAGGTTAGATTAGGTGTTAGCTTAGAATAAGAACCAATGAAAGGGTGTTTTGTCTTGTTTTGTTTTGTTTTGTTTTTAAAGGCAGTGTTAGTCTTAATATAAGCAAAAACCTTCTAATAATTAAAGCTGTTCAAAAATTAGACTGTTCTGGGAAGTAGATGGTTCTTTCTTCCTCGATGGGAGTCTTCAGGTAAAGGGAAAAAAGAGGTGGAAGACAGTTTCTACCCTCAAAAAGCTTCCAACGGGCAGCTAGGTGAATAGAGTACAAGCCCTGAAATCAGGAGGACCTGAGTTCAAATCTCATCTCAGACACTTAACAAGTTCTAGCTGTGTGATCTTGGGCAAGTCACTTAACCCCAATTGCCTCAGGGAAAAAAGGCAAAACAAAACAACAACAAAAAAAGCTGCCAATCCAATATGTTATAATTTAATAAAGGCAAGTACTAATTGACCTGAAGATCTCTAAATTCGTATTGAGACTGTGAAATAAATGAATTTTTGCCCAACAACTCTATGGGACTCTTACAAAGTCAGCCGCTTTTCCTCCTAAAAACTGTGTCAAAGCCAAGTTGCATCTTACTCCTAAAGATACAGAAATGAGCATCCGCTCATCTGTTGCCAACCCAACGACTTCCTCTCCAGCCTGTTGCTTCATTCTTGTTTATATTGCTCAGCCCTGCCCGTTTAGCTGACATTTAAAAAGCAGAAGTATATGGCCTGTCTCCTTACGTTGGTGGTGAACTTTGTACCTCAAGTCGTGTTGCAAACTCACAGTTTGCTCAACTGCACCTGGGAGGGCAGCTCTTTCACATCAAATGGGTTCTTCTGGAGAAAACCAGTAGCAGTTTATTATTGTTGAGTATTCAGCTGCTAACGTTCAGCTGGGCCGAACTTCTCAGGGAGGTTATGTAATTCTGCCCCTGAAAACAACAGACACACTAGCATTGGGGGTAGGAAGGAAGGACTGGGGATGGAAGGGGTGAGAAAAGCAAACTCACCTCTCCATAACAGACAAACATTCTAAAATATACTCTATTGCTAACTGCATTGTAAAGATCAGGAAAATGAAATAACCTAACTCCAAGTCACCCAAGACAAGTGTTAACTGTCAAGATTCAAACCTCATCCTCTGACTCCAGAACCATTATTTTTAGATATCTAAGGGCAAAGCACTATCTTTTTAACTTTAAAAATTTGAGAAAAGCTCAAAGTCCCAGTTTTGCTCCTTACATATAAACTGGGCTGACTTTGACTGAATTCAAATCCATTTAGTCACTTTCTGAATGTATTTGGGTAAATCATTTAATTATAGCAAGCATTTTTTTTTTAATTAAAGGTTTTTATTTTCAAAACATGCATGGATCATTTTTTCAACATTGACCTTTGCAAAAAAAAATGTATATATACATATATGTGTGTGTATACATATATGTATATATACAGAGAGAGAGAGAGAGAGAGAGAGAGAGAGTTAGTTTCCCTTGCAAAACCTTGTGTTCCAAATTTTCCCTCCTTGCCCTCCACTGCCTCTCCTGGATGGTAAGTAATCCAATATATATTTAAAAATATATGTTAGAGGAGCTGAATTCAAATGCATTGTCACTTTCTGAGTGTCTTTGAGCAAATCATTTAATGATAGCAAGTATTTTTTTTTTTAATTAAAGGTTTTTATTTTCAAAATATATGCATGGATAACTTTTTTCAACATTGATTCTTGCAAAACCTTGTGTTCCGAATTCCCCACCCCTCTTTCCTTCCACTGCCTCCCCTAGATGGCAAGTAGTCCAATATATGTTAAATATGTTAAAAATATGTTAAGTCCAATATATGTATACATATTTATACAATTATCTTGCTGCACAAGAAAAGTAAGATCAAAAAGGGGGAAAAAAATGAGAAAGAAAACAAAATGCAAGCAAACAACAAAAGTGAAAATGCTATGTTGTGATCCACACTCAGTTCCTGCAGTCCTCTCTCTGGGTATAGAAGGCTCTTTTCATCACAAGATCATTGGAAGTAGCCTCAGTCATCTTAATGATAGTAAGTAATGAACAGGCTGTCTAGAAAAAGAGAATTTAGACTGACTTTTGTTCGGCCTCAGAGGACAGAATAAGGAGCAATGGGTAGTGTCAGTTTTTTAATCTCTAAAATGGAATAAATAGGACTAGATATCCTCTTAGGTTTTTTCCAGTTTTAAATCTATAACTCTATGATCTTCTCTGGGGATCAGTTTCCTCATTTATAAAATAAAATAAACTAAGTATGGAATACTATAGCACATGATAATTGTGGAAATATGTATAAAAGAATTGCACATGTTTAATATATATTAGATTGCTTGCTGTCTAAGAAGGGATGGGGGAAGAGGAAGAGGAAAAAATTTGGAACCCAAGGTTTTGCAAGGGTGAATGTTGAAAACTGTCTATGCATGTGTTTTGAAAATAAAAAGCTAAAAAATAATTTTTTTAAAGGAAAAAAGAGTTGAACTAATCTCTTTCCATTCAGAATGCTATAATCTCAAGGCAAAATGATTTCTAAGGTCATACTATCAATCTCTGAGTCTTGTATGATCATTCCCTAGGAAAGAATTGAGGCCCAAAAGGTAATAAATATTATATAGGCAAATCATGCTAAGGAATGTGGGAGAAAGTGAAATAAAAGTTTGGTTTTGGACTTACTTTACTAAACAACAGAACATTCACTGTATCCCACATGGGATACATCTGTAGGGAGCTGGTGGGAAACCTTCCCTATCCCCCAATTTTTACATGAAAAATTCAACAAGCATTTATGAAGCAGCTGCTATGTACCCAGGCCCTGTGCTAAACAAATACAAAGAATGAATTTGCAAGGAGACAAATTCAGCCTTTCCCATGTTAGATTTTCATAGAGTCATCACCATTTATCAAGACTCGGTTCACCTTTCAGTCCACTCCTATAGCTCTGAAAAGCAAAGACGGATCATGGTTTTATCCTCCTGGCTTCAAAATTAAGGAAAAGAAAGAAAGGGAAGGAAAACAAAGGGAAAGGAAGAGAAGGGAAAGGAAGGTATGACAAGGCAAGGTGAGGGAAATAGGAGAAAAGGAAGTAGAGAGAGAAGGAGAAAATACAGAATAGAAATTTTGTTTTTCCCCTCATTTTTCCATTCCCACTTACATCTTCTGGCTTGTTATTCCGACACTTAGCACAATGCCTGAAACACAGGAGATGCTTAATAAATGTTCATTGATTGATTGTTGAGGGCTATAAGTGACTTCCAAAACTCTAGGGGATGGTGCTTACCTTGACCTAGTCTAGACTGAAAATGCATTTTTAAAATATGAACTTTTGGCCCAGGATTCTTGAGCAGACCCTACAACCAATTTAGTTAGTGCTATTCGATACTTCCAAAACTTGGAGGGGAAAGGGAAAGCTTTGCCTACAAAGATACTTTCCATTAAAAGTTGGCATTAGTCTCTCAAGCCATTTCAAATATTCAGATTAATTTTCACAATCCAGCATAGTTTTCAAACAGCTGGGTTGGAATGCAAATCTAGAAAAGCCTTGAGGGAGAATAGAGTAAGGGGTGCCTTGTTTTTCCTGGAGATTAGCAGGCACCTCCTGGAACCGGGACTAGAGAAGGTCTCTGGCACAACAAGTGGGACTGGCATTTAGAAGACCAAGCCCATCCAGGGGCTGGCCCAGGGTACAGGGTGGGCTCCATCTAGCAGCTGGGAAGGAGGACAGGTGGCAGTTCTAGGAACGATCAGGCCCCTTGGAGAGGGGAGGACTTAAAATGGAATGCTGTTGTGGCAGGGCTACAAGAAGCAGCTGAGCCTGGATTCAGTTACTCTACTAAGAATTGTAAAAGGTCTCAGGAAGGGCAATCAGATCTGGGCATCCAGAAAACTTCTGTGTTCTCCAAAACATTTTCCTCAAAGTGGCGACCCTTCTTTAGGGAATAAGTAGCAAATGGCTAATAGAAAAGACAGCCAATGTTTATCCTTAAAAAAAAAAAAAAAAAAAAAAAGCAAAACTAACCCAACAAACAACAGAATAAATGTCCAAGTGACCACGTATGCTGAGAACAAAAAGATAAAACCTAATTTGAAAATTAAGGTCACTGACTTCTATCTGGTCATCCCAAGTCTCCACCAGCATTCTTCATCAGAGCCATACATAAGATCATAAAGCTAGAGTTGAATATACCTCGGAAGACATCTTATCCAAACCCAAACTGAGTCCTAGAGGAATTGAGTGACCTGCCCAGGGAAGAAATGACAGAGTCAAGATTTTAACTCAGAAGTTAGAAGTTGTGATTTCAACTCCGACTTCAACAATATTTCCAGTGTCTCACATTTCTAATCACTGACCTAGAGGAAAAGATATCAATTACACAATATATAATTTTTAAAAGAATAGTCTTTGTTGTCAAGCTGCCCCTCTGAAACAAAGTATGATCTCTATTTCATTTTTTTTTAATTTTGTCTAGAATTGTGATTTCATGAACATCAAGAATTCATGGTGAGGAAATTCCCTTCACTAATGTTCATCAGTTGCTCTTCTGCAAATGATAGTTTCAGAAAGTTGCCTAGTCAACCAATCAATCAACATAAGTGCCTTATGTTTCAGGCACTAAATTTGGTGCTGAGGATATAAAAATAAAAATAAACCTTTACCTGTATTCAATGAACTTACTTTCTAATGGGGAAAAAACATTACCAAAAAATTACAAATTCTGAGGTAGAAGGGACCTCAGGAATCAAACAGATCATCTTCTGATGGAGATAGAGAAAAAATTTAAGGCCCAGGGCACAAGGACAAGTTAATCCTCATGGGGCTCCATAGTTAGACTCTAAATGAGAAGGCTAGGCAGCCAAAGAGTAGCAAACTGAACACAAAGAAGAGGAGGAAGAGGAGAAGGAAAAGGAAGGAGGAGGAAGAGGAGGAAGAAGAAAAGATCCTCCTACAAGAGGAGGAGGATCAGAAAAAACAACAAAACAACAAAAACAAGACTAGGAGAAAAAGATAAGAAAAATACTAGTGAAAGGAAAGGAGGCAGAGAAAGGGAGGGGGGAGAAAAGAAAGAGTAAAAAAAAAGAGATAGAGATAGAGAGAGGGGATAGATTAGATTGGTAGATAGATGGATGGATAGATAAAAGATGGATGGATGGATGGATGGACAGATAGATAGATAGATAGATACGAAAGGGAGATACCATTCACTAAGTACATATTGTTTTCCATGCACCCTGAGAGATTTGGGGAATGTAAATATCAGTAAACAAGACAATTTCTGCCCTCAGGAAACTTACATTCAAATAGAAGACAATACATAGAAAAGTTGGAAAGCAGGAAATTCAGTCCCAGCAGACACAATGTGGAGATGGCTAAGGAATCCTGAACAGATTTGGATCTAGGCAAAATAGGATCAAGACTGGTCTGTCAAACCTCAAGATAATTCCAAGGGAAAGAATCCATTTTTCTGATGAAGAGGGGGTAGTGATAATGATCACAATAGAGAGAGAGATAGCAATGTGTGGTAATGGATAGGAAATGGATTTGCCAAGGCTGATTCTGGATTCTCTACCTAGCCCATCCAAATCAAACCCAATCATTATTAATAATAATTATTATTTATAGAGCCCTCTGAAGTTTGTGAAATGCTTTATATAATTTATTTTATTTGAGTCTCATAATAAAAAGATAGAATAGTATAAAAAAGGAAGTGATTGTCTTGAAGTTAAAAAGAAACAAAGTTAAACTCTTTTGATATATGCTAGCCATTTGACACTCAGAGTGTGTGGGTGGTTCAGCAAAAACTAGCATCTCCATATGAGAACTTAAGGAACCCTTTTTAGAGATGCTCATCCACTCCAGGTATGCACCTTTATCCAACTTCCACATGTGGCTCCTAGAAGCTATAGCCTGTGCAGTATCCTCAGCCATGTAAAATATTTCACCAGATGACTAAACCATGTTGAGAACAATCTACATGTCTCAAACCCATCTAGTCCAATCATATGAAGACTTTCCCAGAAAAATGGGTGGATGAGAACAATTCCTTCCCAAATGGCCATGAAGGAAGCTGTGGCTTCCTTCACTTCACAGGTGGCTGTCAAGTATTTAGAGTTTGGTCAGACATGGAAAACACCAAGGTCATTCACTGTATTCCAGCCATCACCAATCATCCTTACTTTTGTCTTGCCACTGAATTTCAATGACTCTGGAAGAGAGAATGAGGCTGATGACTTTGCACAACTCTGTTCATTTAAATCAGTGAAGACATCATCCCATGATGTCACTGATCTTCAAGAATGAAGGACAAAACAGCAATTTGATCATTTGATAATGGACAAGACTGTGGACTTAAATTCTCATGTTCACTTTTTTTTTTTGAGAACATGATTTAGTGTTTAATATTCTGAAATTTGATCAAGAAACTCAGTGCTTCATCTCTAACTCAATGATCAATACTGATTTGTTAGGCTTTTTTTTTTATTTAAGTTTTTTATTTTCAAAACATATGCATGGATAATTTTTCAACATTAACCCTTGCAAAACTTTCTGTTCCAATTCTCCTCCCCTTCTTCCACTCCCTCTCCTAGATGGCAAGTAATCCAATATATATTAAACAAGGTAGAAATATATGTTAAATGCAATATTTGCATACATATTTATACAATTATCTTGCTGCACAAGAAAAATCAAATATAACAGGAAAAAATGAGAAAAAATAAAATGCAAGCAAACAGCAACAAAAAGAGTGAAAATGCTATGCTGTGTCATGTTCACTTTCTTGATCTCTAAATGAGAGGGCTGCCTTACTCAGTCTCCAAGGTAACTTCCAGCTTGAAATCAATGTTTCTATTAATGATCATGTAATGCGTAGGTTGATCAATAAGCATTAGTATATGCTTACTACATGCCAGGCACTTTGCTAAGCATTAGTGAATCAGTCAGTCAAATAATAATTATTAAGCACATATTATGTATTAGGAATACATTGATAAAGGACTTATTATGTGCCAGGCATACCTTTATAGAGGACCTACTATGTGCCAGGCATTAAACTGAGCACTAAGAAGTCAGTCACTCATTCAAATAACATTTATTAAGTGTTTCCTTCCTAGGCATAGTCCCTTTCATCAAGGAGGTTGTTTTCTATTAATAATATAGGTATTAATTGTTTGATTTTTTTTCTTTCTCTTGGTTTTTTTCCCCTTTTCATCTGATTTTTGTTGCACAGCATGATGAATATGGAAATATGTTTAGAAGAATTGTACATGTTTAACCAATATCAAATTGCTTGCCATTTTGGGGAGGGGGAAAGTAAGGGAGGGAAAGAGAAAAATCTGGAACACAAGTTTTTGCAAAGATGAATGTTGAAAACTATCTTGGCATGTATTTGGAAAAAAATAGAATACTATTAAAAGTTTTTTAAAAGATAATAATACAAGTATTATTATTTTCATTTTGTAGATGAGGAAATCAAGCTGCTGAGAGTAATTTCTTGCCTATGGTCAAACAGCCAGTCAATATCCAAAGGGAGATTCAAACCCAGATCTCCTGACAGAAATATTCTTCTCACCAACGGTCTCCCCCAAATGCCAAGCATGACTACAATACAGTTTGAAATATTTTTCCAAAGCTCTACATGGGGGATGGATGGCAAAATAGAACAGGGACTTTTCTGACTAACCAAGCTATCATTAACCAAAAACAAATGTGTCTGTATATATGCTATGGACCAAGATCATGCTCCTGGATTCAAACTACAAATTCTGTCCTCTCTGCTGTTCCCTTAAAATTGGAACTGAAATCTGGGAATGCGAAAGCTGGAGACCTCCACCTTGCTCTGTATCTCCTGTGTTCAAGCTCCATCCCAGAAGCCCAGTAGCAGCACTAGCAGTGACCAGCAGAAGGTTGACCTTGAACTCCACCATTCCCCTCTTCTCCAAGACAGAACTTCTTATTGGAAGGTGTTGGATATGACCTTGGGACAGTACCACCTGTGGAATCAGAAAGAACATCTATGGAGGATCTTGGAGTTGCCAATAAAATATGTATCTTCCTGGTATATAATGGAAAGGCATTGGGACTTCTGGAGTTAGAAGAGATCTAAATTCAAATTCTACATTTGGATACTTGCTATGTGATTATGGACACATCTTTCTTTTATTCTAACTTGTTAAGCAGAAATAATTATATCTATATTTTTTTTTGTTGTTTGCCTTTTTTTGCTTTTAATCTGATTTTTCTTGTGCAGCATAACAAATATGGAAATATACTTAGAAGAATTCCCATTATATTGAATTACTTGCCATCTAGGAGAAGAAGCAGGGAGAAAGGAATAGAGAAAATAATCTAGAACATAAAGTTTTGCAAGAATGAATGTTGAAAGTTATCTATGCATATGTTTTGAAAATAAAAAGCTTTCATTAAAAAAAAAAAAGGATTTACATCTTTAACCTATATCAAATTGTTTGTTGTCTTGGGAAGGGGGAAGGTAAAGGGAAGGGAGAAAAATTTAGAACATAAGATTTTGCAAAGATGAATGTTGAAAACTATCTTTGCAAGTTTTTTAAAAAATAAAATACTCTAATAAAAATAAATTTTAAGGGATAGTCTCTGCCTATCTAAATAAAGAATTTATAATCTAATGAAGAAAAACAACACAGAGAGAGAAGTTGTGGTAAGGTGAGAAGTGTTGTTCTGAGGAGGTGGAAATGTAGGAGGAAGTTGAGAGAGAGGAAGGGTAGGAACAGATGGTGTGATAGCTGGCTGGATGTCCAGATGAGATATGAAGTCAATGTATTATATAATGTTAACCAGTAAGTAGATAGAATGGATTAGAGGGCTAGTTTTTACACACTTAGTCAACCAACTGACTATGGTGGATTTTAGTAGGATAGAAGCTTCAAAGGTAAATAGATTGACCTCCCCTTCTCCCCCACCCCCATGGAGAATATGAAAGACTATAGGGTATGGAGATACAGATTTCAGGCTAATATTGATAAAAGGCATTGGTACAAGTGGGGAAGAATAGGCCAATGGCAACAGACACGTAGTGAGATGGCCAAATGCAGCATAGAGCTATTTACTCAAGACTGTCCAGGTAGTAAGTGGGAAAGTCAAGATTCTAAACCAACTCATCTGACTCCGAATCCAGTGATTTTTCCACTCTATAGAGCTAATAAGGAAAAAAAAAAAAGTTGCTGATGGAATGATTGTATGTGTTTTAATGTGAGGAAAGTGGACAAGTAATATACTAAATGTCCTAGATTTGAAACTCAACCAAATAAAACCCCCCCAAATCACTACCAATTTCTGATTACCTCTGGGGTATTGGAAGAGAGTCTTGCCCTCCAAAAGATTTTGGAATTTCTGTCTACTTCCAGAAAACTTTGAACAATTTCAAGAAAAGGAAGTAGAAACCATTTTTGTTTTCTAACATGAATCTGGGAAATAGGTTTTCACTTGTTAAATGACTAAATGAATGCATAGATGTTAACATTGTTCTCTTTGTGATATAAGCAATCCTTCTAGAACCAAGAAGAAGCACTCCTTGGGATTTTTGAATCAATCAGGAAGCATTTATTAAGCACCTACTATGTGCCAGACCTTGTGGAAGTGTTGGAGATACAATTGCAAAGAATTAAATAATCCTAGCATATGAGGAATATATCTTCTATTGGAGGAAACAAGTAGTTATATAAATATATACAGAATAAAGACAAAATTAATAAATAGATATTATATACAATGGAGTTCAATTCCAAGTCAATTTAGAAGGGTGGGCAGTAGGAATTGGGGGAATCAAGAACAGCTTCATGTAGAAGATGGTGCTTAAATTGTGACGAATAAAGGAATTTTAAGAAAGGAGTGCTAGAGGAAAAAACACAAAAATGGAGGTTGGAGTTGACCATGGTAACATGACTTATGAAGCAAGCATCTAATAGGAATGCAACTCTTCCAGTCTATATTAGATACCAGGAAAATTATGTTCATAAAATTCTATTAGGATAGTAGATAGAGCAGTAGTTCTCAAACTTTTGTTCTCAGTATCTTTATGTTGTTTAAAAAAAAAAAAAAACTATTGAGGAGCTGTTCAAAGAGTTTTTGTTTCCATGGGTTATATTTATGGCTATTTACTATATTAGAAATAAAAAATAATTTTGAATGTGTAGACCCTCTGAAAGGGTTTCAGAGACCCCAACAGTCCTTTGGACTACACTTTGAGGACCACTGAGATAGAGCAATAGTTAGAAGCTCTCCTAGTCCAACGCCCTTATTTTACAGATGAAGAAATTTAGGTTACATGAACAGTTCATGTAAACTGATATAACATAAATACAAGTCCAGGTCCTCTGACTACAAATCTTGCTTGCTTTCATAACACCACTCAGAAATAACAATTCATCAAGGATATCTGAGAAGAAGATATGAAAATCTTTTGTTCTTTCAGCCCAGAAACTGGAATACAATTCCCAGAAGGAGTTAGAGACCACTACTAAATGTGAACTAGTCTAGACAAAGGTAATGGCCCCACCCATCTTACCTGACAACGTTTCTTTGTTCTCTTTCTCTCCAATTCTCCCAAGCCTTCTCTAAGGGAGGTAGTGTTTTGGATTAAAAAATAAAATGGACCAAAGATAATAGTACCTGAAAGAAATCATAAAAAGACCATAGTAGCATATTATAAATCTAAATACAGGCTGATTCAAAATTTATGCCAACACATGGAAACAATTATATTTCTAACTACATGCTTGACAGTTTCCACCTGGATATTTCAAACGTTATACCATCCAAGTCAATATATTCTAAATTCTTCATCTTTACACACACACATACAGATGTTCTTCCTCTCAACTTCTCTATTTTTGTTGATGGTATCACCATTAGGGTATAGTTGATCAATTAGTCAAGTATTATTAAGTCCCAATAATTTTCCAGGTGCTGAGTGATAGCTGACTATACAAAAAGTGAACAACACAGATCTCTGCCTTTGGGGAGCTACCCTTCTAATGGTAAAGACAATATGTAAATTATCATACATTACAAAATATATGCACAATAGATCAAAGGCAATCTGAGAGGGGACGGCAACATTCTTAAAAGCTGAGTCAAAGATGACTGACCCTTTGCACCCAAACAGTTGTGAAGTCCTTATCAGACATCACCAGTCTCACTTCCTCTTAAGTTACAATGCTCCAGACATTATTTTTATTGGACCATGCCATGCTTTGTTATTTATCTTTGGCTACCAGTTCTTACTTCAGATTCTTATATAACTTGATATATTCTTATATATTCCTACCCAGGACTCCTCCCTGACTTTCTCTACCGAGAAAAATCTTCTATGTGAAAACTCAATCCAATCCTAGAATTCACACACCAGAAGTATTCACTATCCCTAGGACCTCTCCCTCCGATTGGAAGGCTACTCCCAGACCCTGTATTTAAGAAAGACCCCAAATAAGCAGGATTTCGTTTTTCTCCAAGATCCACTTCTGACTCTCCCTATTATGCTTCTGCACTAGTGATCTTCATTCCCCTCCCATTCCCCACCACCATATGACTTTCTCAGTTTTCTTTTATGTATTGTCTTCCCCTAATTAATTATACTCTTTGGAGGGATACTAGGGATAATTATGATGATGCCTTTAAAAAAAAATCAATAAAAACTGACAATGTTAACCATCCAAAAAAAAAAAAAAAAAAGGTTGCTCAACTGGGAAACAGCTAAACAAATTATATTATGTTCACATAAATTATATTATGTTCACATAATGGAATATTACTGTACAATATGAAAAGATTAATATGAAGAATTCTGAGAAGTTTGAGATTACGATCTGATGCAGAATAAAGAAAGCAGAACCAAGAAAACAATATGCACAATGACTACAACAATATAAATGGAAAGGATACCCAAATTAGATATTCAAGCTATACAACTAAAATGACAAAACTAATCCTGGAGGAAAAGATGGAAAAATACAACATCCTCCCTTCTCTGAGATATAGCCATGGAACACTCCATATTCTGTAAGATTAAGTTGATTGTGTTTGCTTAGTTTTGCAAAATTACTCTCCCCCCCTTTCTCTTTTGTTTATTTAAAAATTCTCTCTCCTAGTGAGCTAGGATATGAGTACAGATTGTTTTTGCCCCTCTTTGTATTCCCAGCATTTAACTGCTTAGCAGAGTGATTATTGTATATGTGTGTGTATACACTCATACACTCATATATATACATACATGTACATATACTCACATAAATATATTTATTTATATTATACTAATATATAGGCCTGTGAAGAAGCATTTATTAAGTACAGAAAGATGTATCTTATATAGTGTGTTTATATATGTAAACATATATATATATACCTTGTTTGTATAGTGGGATCCTCTTAAGGAAACCCAGGGGTAGACACAATCTGGGAACACAGGATGACTTGGTCTTATTCATATACATTATAAACATATACTGTACACATACATGCACATATGTTTAGATGTATGTGTATATATTTGTCCACATTATATATTTATTTGAGGGTCTGTGCCAGAGTAGTGGCAGTAAAGATAAGATAATATATTCAAGAGATTTACTACCAAAATAGAAACAAAAGGGCTTGTATTATTCTTATGTATGTCTTATTTTCCCTTATTAAATCACAAACTCCTTTAATTTTTCATCTTTGTCCTAGAGCAGGGATTTGTGCATTTTGCACTCTTTATAAATGATTATTGGATGGAAGGAAATGTTCTTTTACCTCTCTGGGCCTCAACTTGCTCATTTCTAAAGGGAGAGAACTGAACTCAGTGATCTCGATGGTCTCTTCCAGCTGTAAATTTGTGATTTTATGATACTATGTCAAAATTAATTCCATTATAAACCTTGTGGCCCACCTCATTTCATACATGTATACTTAAAGATTAGTCTTCCAGTTGAGTAGAGAAGAAAATATTACATTTATTTTGTTATTTATTTGAGGATGGAAAATAATCCTTGTTTACTGTATTCATACTCAGAGATGCAGAAACTGAGACTGATTAAAGAAAAAGATGAAGTCGTGCATTTCACAGCAGCTGGAAAAATCCAGGAGCCCCTTGTGAGGCTATTTGCTATTCTTCCCCGTGTCATTCCCAGAAAAAAGTGACAGGATAAAAAAAGAGCAATGTAATGTCCTTCGCTGCTGGAAGACCCCACATAAACAGAGCTTTCAGCCCAGAGGCAGGTTTCATCAGCTGCCAGCACCTCAAGCAATCTGTCCATTTTAGCCCCATAGCCTGGATCTATTACTCTGCACAGACTAGCTTATCCCCAGGCAATGAAACAGGTAGAATGGGAAGAAAAGGGGAGATGTTCCCTCTTGCAAAATGAATCAAAACCTGGAATTCTCAATAGGAGCATTTGGTATTTTGCCAACCCTTAAGGAACAACGTTAAGGAACATTGTGACCTTCATCGAAGGGAAACAGTATTTGTACTCTCTGCCTTACAGGAGTGTGGAGAAGAAGCTCTGATAAATCTGAGTAATGGGAGTAGTTAAGTACATGGTTTTAGTGCATAGGATGACTTGGTCTCATTTAACAGCCTTTGATACTTCTGTCTTCCATAATTTTGTAGAAAGCATAGTTCTCCCTCCATGCTGAACAGCTGGTCTGTGTCCACTGACTAAATTTCCTGCGATTTATCCATTCTAGGAGGGTGTATTAGGATTAGGAAGTAAAAATATCTAGAAGGACATACCCATTCTATAACTGAAAACCTTTCAAAGGTTTCTTTTTATCCATAAAAAAAAAGTCTAAAACAGGGGCTTATAAACTTTTTTATGTTGTGGTCCCCACTGACACTTTGGTGAAGCCTGTAGATGGCTTTGGACAGCAAGATGACAGAGTGGATAAAGAGGAGCTGATCCTGGAGTCAGGAAGATCCATTTTCATGAGTTCAAATTTGGCCTCGGACACTTAGTAGCTATGTGACTCTGGTAAGCCACGTTACCCTGTTTGCCTCAGTTTCCTCATCTGTAAAATGAGCTGAAGAAGGACATGACAAAAACACTCCAATCTCTTTACCAAGAAAACATCAAATGGAGTCCTAAGGAATCAGATGTGACTGAAATACTTCAATATCCTCATCTGTAAGATGGAGGAGTTGGATTTAATGACCATTAGGAGTTTAGCTTCAGTACTTTCTTCAGAAAATGCTTCCATTCCTAAGCCTTAAGAATAGAGAACTCTCTACTCAGATTAGCTAAAATGGAGCTCTGCCTAGAGCACTAAATGATCTCTTAAAATCTCCTGCACTCCTATAATTCAGCACCTATCTCCCCATTTTGTTAAATAGAATTCTATTTTGTAAAGAGAAATAAATGTTGTTATTATCTCCCTTGGAACTAATTTTTTTTTTCCAAATTTAGTTTCTGTGCATTATTATAAAAGAGTTCAAGGAAGTACCAAGTAAAATTGCATATATAATTACTGAATAAAAGACACACACTCCATATATTCCAATCTGTTATTTTCACTATAACCAGTTTCACATTACACAAAGCCATATGCAATGTATACTGACTTCAAGCAAAGTATTGCTTATTGTTTCATAATAAATTTAACTGTGGGAAACTACATAGAAATGGTTTATAATCAATTATTTGTTCATACCTCAGCGCTGATGGATGAGTTTAAACAGCACTAAAGAAAGGAGACATGGGACAATAGAGAAAAACAAAACAAAACAAAACAAACAAAATAAAACAAAACAAAACCTTGTTTAAATCAATTAGCATACCAAACAGGGAGAGATGAAAAAAAGAAACTATGTCATTTGATTCCTCCTGGCATTTAGGAGGAAGATGATGAAGGGGATTTTTGTTTATCAAGCATCTACTTAAGGATATAATTTGTCCCATGGACTTTTGGTTTCAAAGCATATCATCTCTGAAGTTCAACATATGGCAAATATAAATACCCTACCAAAAGTAAGAAGAAATATAAATGGAATCCTAATGCCAAGAGATACAGTCCACTGATTCTGATCAAAGATGGCACCTAAAAAGTTGTTATTGTTGCTCAGTCACTTCAGTAATAACTGACTTTTATATACTGTGCCACCAGTTGCTCCAATTTATCAACAACTTCATGGAGGAAAAAATGCTTCCAAATCACTAATAATAAAAGAAAAGTAAATTAAAACCTCTGTGAGATTTCACTTCACAGCTAACAAATCAAGAATGATAAAATGGAAATAGTTAATGTTAGGGGGACAGTAGGGAGATGGTTTCACTGATATTATAATGGAGTTTGAACTGATTGAATCATTAACAGAACAATTATGGAAACAAACAAAAACAAAAAAAAAACCTTCAAGACTATTCATATCCTCTGACTCAAAAATTCCACAAAAGATATATACCTCAGGAAAATCAAAGGCAGAAAGACCCTTCTATATTCCTCAATACTCATAGCAGAAATCCACGCAAAATTTAGAAACAAAGTAAGTGCTTATCAATTGAAAAATAGATGGAGGGACAGTGTCATATATGAATGCAACAGAATATCATTGAGCTATGAGTTCCTCAGAAAAAACAGAGAACTATGGGAAGAGTCATTCTGCATCTGTACCGATGCAGAATAAAGTAAACAAAACCAGAAAAACAGGTATCTAGTATGCAAATGCATATATACAATGACTATTTATTGTATGAATAAATAAATGAATGGGAAAAAAATAAGTATCATAAGTGTTGTTCCCTATTCTGGAAGAGAATCAAAATGACATTACTATGTCAGAGTCAATGTATAATGTGAATATGTCTAATCAGACTAATATGAAGTGAGAAGGTTTCTCCCACATGTTGGGTACAAACAGTCCTTATGAACATTTTGAATGGACATGTCTCTAAAAGACCACCAAACTCAGTTTAATTTAACACATCTTAGTCATATGAAACAGATCACAAAATAGCCTTCCTTCCTTTAGTCCAATGATTGACAAGTACGGATGCAGAATATTGCATAAACTCTCAGACAAGACTGGGTTAGCTGCATTTGCTCAACTGTTTTGAGGTGAGTGATCAGATTGAGGAAAGCAACTGGCACCCAAAGTTGAGACTGGTGTATGAGGTTTGCCAGCAAGTGATGGGCTTCCATAGCTATTCACATGTGAAGAATTCTCAAGGGCTTTCTCCTTGCCAAAAGGTACATTTATTTATAAGAAGAGGTTACAGACAAAATGAAGAGGTAAAATAGATATCAGGAGTGGTAAATAGGAAATAGATTTAGGAGAGAATATAGTAAGCAAGGAAAGGGGTTTTAATGGAAAAGATAAGTTCTCTAGTGGAACTCACAATTAACCAGGAGAAAGGGACTATACCATGAGGTGGGAGTATGCCATTAACTGGCAGGCTAAATCCACAGAGGAGTTTGGCACCCTAAAAGAGTTAGTAAGCTAAAATAAGGAAAATTATGAGTTCCACTAGAGAACTTGTCTTTTCCATTAAAACCCCTTACCTTGCTAACTATATGTTCTCCTAAATCTATTTCCTATTTACCACTCCTGATGTTACTTTACCTCTTCATTTTGTCTGTAACCTCTTATAAATAAATGTGTCTTTTTTCAAGGAAAAAACCCTTGAGAATAATAAGAAAATAATAAGGAAAAAGATAACATAAAGCATGTTGGGGGAGAGGGGGGGAGAGGAAAAATACCATAAGGCAGAACACCATGGTGAGCTAACCCAAGAGATTCAGCAAAGATGGCATGGGCCATGGACAGAATTATAGAGGAAATTTAACCTTGGAGGTCTGACCTTATAACTGAGCTTTCTGATTGGATCCAGTAAGGTAGGGTTACCCAAGACCTCCATAGGGTGTGAGAGATTGTAAGGATGAGCTGATCCCCATCAGTGCCCTTCCCTGCTTGCCTCAGGGAGTAATCTTATCAGTACTTCAGGCTTTCTCTGCCAACCCCACCTAGTTACTCAAGACCTCATCAGTGAGGACTTAATAGGGAAAATAAGTTGTAAATATATCTGAAAATAACTGTTTCATAAAAACAAAAATTTTGTTTTTGCCACAGGGATTCTAGAATCAATTTCCAGGAGTCTAATGATTTCTTATTTCTTCTGCTTTGAATGAAGATTACTACACCCTTCCATGTTAAAAAGATCTGGATTAGTCCCATTCCTATTTGACTCAGATAAACAATCAACTTTTGGGAATATCTTTCTGGAACCTTTGAGTTCTATAGAATGGACTCCCTCAATATCTGTCCCAGTTGAAACCCTCCTTCAAATACCATCTTTGATGCTGTGGCTTCAATGTGAGCCCTTCCCTGATCCTCACAGTGAATTCCCTCTATTTATAACCTCTCGTGCCTCAATTTGACCAAAGTATATTTTGTTTTTTCTCATTCTAGCATGGATCATAGTTTTTTTTTTTTGTTTTGTTTTGTTTTGTTTTTTTGTTTGTGTGTGTGTGACTCATAACTTCATAAAAATTTAACCTTCTTGAAAGTAGTGGCCATTTTTTGCATTTCATCTTTATTTTTCCCAGCCTCTGTTTTATCATCTGTAAAATGGGGATAATAATAGCACTTATTCCCAGGGATGTTATGAAGATAGAGTGAGAAAAAAACATAGAAATATCTTTGTAAAATTTAAAGTACTGTATAAATGTTAAATATTATTAATATCACAGAACATAATAGGTGCCTAATAAAGATACATTCCATAGAATTTACTTTCAGTAGAATAAGATTTAGAGCTGGGAGAGGAAATGAGCTTTTAATAAGTCTTTAATATGTGCCAGGCACTATGCTAAGTGCTTTACAAATATTATATCCATCCACTTCCACACTCAACTACCTCATTTTACACAAAGAAACTAAGACCAATACGGGTAGTAAGTGACAGAACTGGATTTTGGAAGCTATTTTTTGTGTCCTTAATTCTTTCCACTGAAACATCCTGGAACTGAATTTAATTGCACAGCAGTCATTCAGAGAATAGACACAGCCAAAAAACTTTCCAAAAGGGAGAGAGTTCGAATTCCAAATTTATATTGTTCAGAGAGGTATGGATTAGGTCACCAGTGATCTTCAATGACAAACACAATGAAACAAATAAAAATACAAGCAACCCATAGTCTACAGAAAAAAATGTTTGGAAGCCAACTAAGGCAAAGAGGCTTTGTCAAAAAAAGATCTAGATTAGTTCCATTCCTATTTGACTCAGATAAACAGTCAGCTTTTGGGAATATATTTCTGGAACCTTTGAGATCTGCAAAATTACTCTGGAAAATGAGGGGTGAGGGGCTGGGGAGACAAGGAATCAGAGGTCTCTTATCTTGAGAGTTCCTGCATTCTCCACCCACTTCTTTACTATGTCTGGAACCACAAAGACAATAGATTCCCTTGGGGTATTTCAAAATACAATCCTTGTTTACAGTTGGGCCAAGCCCTCAAGCTGGTAGTGAGTAGACTGAAGGGTACAGCAAGGAAATATGGGACAAGAATTTCTAGATGATTGAGTACAGATCTCCCTTGAAGCTGGAAAGTAGTTGTCTTGCACAATCATATTAATCCAAACCAGTAGCATTGACCCAATTACATGAATTATATACATGAATATAAATCTATTTATACATGTGCATATTATTATATTTATATCATAATACTACAGCTTTAGGGCTGGAAGAACTCCTAAAGGGTATTTAATTTAACTTTCCCTCCCTTGAACCCCACCCACCTAAAACATTTTTTGACAAATGATCTTTGCAATAGGGAACTGACTACCTAGCAAGGAAGCCTTTTTCACTTTGATTAGACTCTAATCTATAGGAAGTATTTATAGAACTTAATATCTACCTTCTAGAGATCATTAATGGAGGAAGATAATATGTATCTCTTCTTACATATATATCTATAGGTATTTGTGGGCATCTATGTGTATGTTAACATATATCTATGTATATGTGTGTGTGTGTGTTTCTGGATAGACAGATAAATAGAAAGATGGATGGATGAATGGATAGTTATCCATGCTTAATTATAGCTTTCTGAAGGGCAGGGTGGAAGAAGGAAGAGAAAAAAAAAAGTTAAAAGATGCACAGCTGAGAACAAGAAAAACCTACAGCAAACAAAAAGCTGGGCAGCTTTGAAAACAATGTATAATTATTATAAAGGCTTTCTTGAAATGGAAATTTATTGTTTTATATTGACTTTCTCTTAAGTTCGGCTGTGTACATAATAGGTTTTTTTTCTTTTTTTATATTGTATTTAAGTTTTTTATATATATATATATGTTAAATGTACTACTTTGTCACCTTCTGGGAAATGCAACATCAACCATCTTTATTGTGATAAAGTTAATAATTAAGAGACCACCAGGAATTTTTCTTCCAGGCCCTAACAGTGACTCTTATGACATAATAAAGCTTCTGTGACAGTTTCTTCATCTGTAAATTGGAGCTAATAACTTGATGAGCTTACATCACAAAATTGTTTTGAGGTTAAAATGAAAATAATGCATATAAAGTTTCTGGAAAAGCTACAAAAACATGGAAAGTTCCGTACAATACACAGAATGATATTTGATAAATGTCAGTTCTCTTGACCTAACTAATAACATTGAGCTTGTATTGGTCTGATCAGCCATTTGTACATACTATACATAACTGTACCTTAATGCCAACATAGTGATGTCAGTTTTGATCCTCTTCAAGAATGAAGGGAAGAACCAACTAAGCATTTAGCACAATGCCTGATACATAGTAGATGTTCAATTAATGTTTATTGATTCCCTAATGATAGCTAACAACTATATAGTGCTCTAAAATTTGCTGAATGTTTTACCTATCACAACCATCCTTTGAGAAAGTGCTATTATTACCAAACCCATTTTATAAATGAGAAAATTGAGGTAGTGAAGTAGTGATTTATTTGCTCAAGGTCACATTGACTAGCAACTGATGCAAGATGCAAAAAGTATTCATCAGGATCAGCCATCTCACAAAGTGATTGGGCAAATCTTTGCAAATCTTGCAGAAGAAGGAAGTTCCTTATCCAGGAGGTCTTAAAGTGGGAATTATAATGTCCAAGTGGGGAGGACTCTTTAAAGAGTCTTTAAAAAAGCTTTAAAAGTATGGTCTTATGATATAAATAACCAATATGCATATGTATAAATAGATCTATATGCATGCATATAATACATGTAATTGGGTCGATGCTTCAGGCTGGAATTAATATTATACTTTCTAGCTTCAAGAGAAATCTGGAGTCAATCATCTTGAAATTTCTTCTCCCACATTTCCTTGCTGTCTCTTTCAGTCTCCTCACTACCAGATTGAGGGTTTGACCCAACTGGAACCCAAACTGGATTTGGAGGCAACAGAACCTAGTTGCAAATCCTGGTCTTCCTGCTTACTTCCTCTTAATGTCTCTAGGTCTCAGTTTCCTCATCTGTAAAATGGAGTTGATAATGGATATTGCTGGGCCACTAGCTGGTGCAGTGCATAGAGTACCAGGCTTAGACCTCAGTTCAAATTTAACCTCAGATATTTAGTGACTTAATCTTATTTTGCCCTGTTTGTCTCAGTTTCCTCATCTGTGAAAATGAACTGGAGGAAAAAAAAAAGGAAACTATTGCAGTCTCTTTTCCACAAAAACTCCAAATGGGATCAGAAAGAATCGGATTTGGGATAAAACAACACAAAGGAGAATTAAGGTTCAAAATTCACTTCAATTTATTTGTTGGTTATTGTTACTTCATCTTCATAATGTATGTATATTATGTGTAAGATTATTTTGCCTTTTATTTGTTCTATTTTTTTCTTTTCTTTTTCTTTTTTTGTATTTTATAGCTATCTATATGTTAATTACCTGATAAAATTCGAGCTCCTTGAGAGTAGTGATTGTGTTTTTCTCTTCCTTTATAATCTCACGTTGTCCTTCAAAATGGTTTTTAAAGAGAACCAAAATTGACATCACTATGTCAGAGACAAGTTATAGTGAGTCCGACTGTGGTTGATCAGATCAGTATGAGCTCAGAATGCTCTGCCACAGATCAGACACACATAATCCATGTGAACATTTGGGATGGCTTCCCTCATTTTGAGTATTTCCAATTTCCTTTGGGCTCATTTAATTCTGCTTTGTTCATAGAGCATAGCACTTTTTTCTGATGAGGGCACGCCATGCTGGTGGTCCTGTACCAGTATCTCCCATGTCATACAATCTATGACCTTAATAACTTCCTTGCAAAATGAGGAAATTGGACTCCGAAGCTCCACTCCAGTTCTATACCTTTGACCCTCAACTGCAAAACCTTTTGGGTAAAATGTCATCTCTCATTAGTAGCTACCAATGGGAACAGCTCTGAGCCACCTCAGATAATGTCAGTTTTTGTGGTGTGGCCCTTTAAATCATTTATTTACCTGTTTGCAGAGGGCTGTTTCCAACTCCCAGGCTACTAGGGAGGTGATGAATGACTGAACAGATCTTTCCTTTTGTCCAGGGCCCACACCACCCCCATTCAAGAAAGAGCCCACCTAGAGCTCAGCCAGAAGTCCAGAGCCAGCCCAGCCCCAGGCTGAGGGTTCTCCCCACTCTCCCCAGGCTAGTATGACAATTCTGGGGAGAGTTTGTACTTTCCCAGCCATTAACCAAAAGCCACCACATTTCTTTATCTTAGGACTTTTTTTTTTTTAATACTTCAAAGACAGAGATAAACAGTGTGATTGAGTGAAAGTAACCCAGCCCCATCAACACAGTAACTGGCAGTAGCTTTCTCCCCCACCCGCCAGCCTCCTTTTCAGGGCTATAATGCCATCTGGCACACTAAAAGCAGAGGCCATCCGTGATGGAGGGGGAAAAAACCCTCCTCTCCTATTTTATTTATTGGTGTAACAGTTAATTCCAGCCACCGGGCTTGTGAGCCTGGTTATCGGGTAGATCAATTGTCTGACCTAGGCTGGGATGCTTGGGGGGACTGAAGGGGTGGGGGTGGGGAGCAGGAGCAAGCAAAAGTGCCTCCCAGGATCTCCAGTGAAAACAAAGCCTTTAGACCATGAAAAGGACACTCGATTTGATTTTTTTGTTTGCTTTATTTCTTAGCAATTACAGAGACCTGGGGGAAGGGGAAAAGGGAGGCCTTGAATGCTGAAGGCCCCCTAACCCCATTCCACTATCCCACCCACCACCTCCAAGCTTGCTGGGGAAGCAGGAATAAGGTGGCCGCCTTTGTTAAACACAGTTTGTGTTCTTTTGTTCCAACCGAATCTTTTCTTCCATTTATGCGTAGTTTAGGATATTTTTTTAATCCCACTTGGAAAAGAAGCAGGCCCTCTCAAAATGACAATCAGGTCAAGTCTTTCCCCTTCTCAGTAACCCATTTTCAGCTGAGGCCTTCCTTCATAATCTTGTTGGAGAGGGGGAAGGGAGACTTGGGGGCTGAAAGGTTGGTTAATAAGGATTTTCCAAAAAGCCTATGTCTATACTGTACTCAGAACTGAGCTTTCTGAACAGTGAGTTTTCAATTGACAAATGAGGGTGAGAGGGTGGAGGTGGGGTGAAAGATACCCCGAGCATCTGATAGCTTTTGATTTTCCCTTCCAACTTTAGAACACAAAAGGACAAAAGAACTGAATGGACAATCTCCTCACCCCTCCCCACCCAGTCCCCCAATCCCTGAAATGAAGGACTTGGATTTCCAACAGGCTCATTGTATTCCCTTTCTTTTTAAGAAAGTCCTTTAAGAGGACTTTCCATCTCAATTTTGGTTGCCTCAAAGCAGGGAAACTGTTATAAAGTCTCCTCAATTGAACATTTTCTCACAGATTACACCAAGTCCCCTTTCTCTCTCCTTCTTTTCTCTTTCTTCCTGTCTCACAACCCTATTCCCTTCAGAAGTTGAGAGAGTAGATTCCTAAAAGCAGACTTCCTTTAACCCTGGAGTTCTTAACTTTGTTTGCATCCTGGAAGTCTGGTGATATCCCCTTCTCCGAATCATGGTTTTAAATGTATCAAATAACATACATCCAATGACCAAAGAAGTCAGTATATTGAAAAGCATTCATCAAAATATATATATACACACAGATATGTATATATATATATATATATATATATACACACACACACACACACACACACACACACACACACACACAGAGAGAGAGAGAGAGAGAGAGAGAGAGTGTGTCTCTGTGTGTGTATATTTAACCATGGGCCTGTGAACTATATATATATTTAATCTCAGCAAGCTGTGAACTGGACCTGTGATTTCACTGGCATAAGGAACTTCCAGAGTGGTAGAGGTTAGAGTGATTCTCTTTCTCTCTGTATCTCTTTCTTTTTACTTAATAGTATTTTATTTTCTTCCAATTGCATGCAAAGATAACAAGACAGGTATATATCAAAACAGCAAGCAATGACATAGGTTATCCATGTATAATGTTAAATATATTTCCCCATTAGTCAGGTTGTGAAAGAAGACTCAGATCAAAAAGGAGGAACAATTAAAGACAAAAGAGGAAAAAAAGTGAAAATAATAAGCTTCCATCTTCAACTGGACTCCATAGTTCTTTCTCTACGTGTGGATAGCATTTTCCATCCCGAGTACCTTAGAATTGCATTGCTAAGAAGAGCTAAATCTATAATAGTTGATTTATCTCATAATGTTGCTGTTACTGTGTACAATGTTTTCCTGAGTCTGCTGACTTCACTCAGCATCAGTTCATGTATATCTTTCCAAATCTGTTCTATTCATCATTTCTTATAGAACAATACATTCATATACCATTATATTCATATACTGTAATTTGTTTAGCCATCCCCCAATTTCCATTTCTTTGCCACCATAAAAAAAGAGTACTGTAAAGATTTTTGTACATATGAGTTATTTTACCTTTTTGGTGATCACTTAGGATATACACCTAGAACTTATATTGCTGGATCAAAGGGTATGCACATTTTGATAGTCCTTTGTGCATAGTTTCAAATTAGTCTCCAGAATGGTTGAATCAGTTCACAACTTTATTAGCAATATATTATTGCACCAATTTTTCCACATTTTTTCTAACATTTATCATTTTCGTTTGTTGTCATATAAGCCAATCTGATAGATTGTAAGTTGGTACCTCAAGAGTTGTTTCAACTTGAATTTCTCTAATCAGCAGTGATTTAGAGCATTTTTTCTTATGACTATAGATGGCCATTCATATCCTCTGACCATTTATCAATTTAGGAATGACATTTTTAATATGAATTTGATTTGGTTCTTTATATATTTGAAAAATGAGAAAACACTGATTGTAAAAATTGTTTCATAGCTTTCTGCTTTCCTTCTAATCTTGACTGCATTGGTTTTATTTGTGCAAAACCTTTCAATTTAATATAATTAAAATTATCCATTTTTGCATTTTTTTTTTTAATGTTCACTGTCTTGTTTGGTCAAAAATTCTTCTCCTCCATAGATCTGATAGGTACACTATTTCTTGTTCTAATTTTCTTATAGTATTACCCTTTATGTCTAAATCATGTACCCATTTTTTTATCTTGTAGAGGACATAAGATGTTAGTCTATGCTTAGTTTCTGCCATATTATTTCCAGTTTTCACAGAAATTTTTGTCAAATAGTGAATTCTTATTCAAGAAGCTAAAGTCTTTGAGTTTATCAAATAGGAGATTACTATAGTCATTTACTACTATCTTGTGTACTCAATCTATTCCACTGAACCACTAGTCTATAATCTAACCAATACCAAATAGTATTAATGGTTGTAAAAAAAAAAAAAGTTTTAGATCTGGTACAACATTTTAATTTTTTTTTTCATTAATTCCTTTGATATTCTTCACTTTTTATTCTTCTGGATGAATTTTTTTCTAAGCTCTATGAAATATTTCTTGGTAGTTTGGTTGATCACAGCACTGAATAGGTAAATTAATTTAGGTAGAACTGTCATTTTTATTGTATCAACTCAGCCTATCCACAAGCAATTGATAGTTTTCTAAGTGTTTAAATTTGACTTTATTTGTGTGAGGAGTGCTTTGTAATTGTGTTCAAATCAGGTTCCTGTGTTTGCCTTGGCAGGTAGAATCCCAAATATTTTCTATTGTCAACAGTTATTTTAAATTAATTTTTTCCTTCTGTATCTTACTGCTGAATGCTAATGATGAATGTGGCTTTATTTTATATCCTGCAACTTTGCTATAATTATTTGTTTCAAGTAGTTTTAAAAAATTGATTCTCTAGGATTCTCTAAGTATATCATCATCATCATATAATCTTCAAAGAATGATAGTTTTGTTTCTTCATTGCCTATTTTAATTCCAATTTTTTCTTTATTTATAAAGCTAATATTTCTACTACAATATTGAATAATAGTAGTGATAATGGATGTCTTTCAACTGTGATCTTATTGGGAATGCTTTTAGCTTATTCCCATTATCTTTAACACTTCCTGATGGTTTTAGATAGATAACAGCTTATCATTTTAAGGGAAACTTCAGGTATTTCTATAACTTCCAGTGTTTTTAATAGGAATTGGTGCTGCATTTTGTGAAGTTTTTTTTCCCCTGCGTTTACTGAGATAATTATATGATTTCTGTTAGTTTTGTTATTGAGATGGTCAATTTTACTGATAGTTTTCCTAATATTAAACCAACTCTCTCAATACCCTATATACATACATACATATCTGTATCTATCTATCTATATATCTATATTTGGCTTAGGCAATTGGGGTTAAGTGACTTGCCCAGGATCACACAGCTAGGAAGTGTTAAGTGTCTGAGGCCAGATTTGAACACAGGTCCTCCTGACTTCAGGGCTGGTGCTCTATCTACTGTACCACCTAGCTGTCCCTCATATCTATATTTTCTAAAAGGCTATTCACCTCCTTAACTTCTTTGTCTATTTTGTGGTTAGATTTATCTAGTTCTGAGAGAGATTAGGGTCCCCCCAGTAGTATAGTTTCGTTGTCTATTTCTTCCTGTAACTCATTTAAATTCTCCTCTAAAAATGTGGATGCTATGGCACTTGGTGCATATATGTTTAGTACTGATATTATTTCATTATCTATGGTACCTTTTGGCAAGATGTAGTTTCCTTATCTCTTTTAATTAGATTTTTGTTTTTACTTTGTCTGAGATCAGGACTACTACCCCTCCTTTCAGCTTCAGCTGAAAAATAATATATTCTGCTTCAGGCTTTTACTTTTACTCTATGTGTATCTCTCTGCTTCAATGTGCTTCTTGTAAACAGTATATTATAGGATTTTGTTTTTAGTCCACTCTTCTATCAGTTTCTGTTTTATGGGATAGTTCATATCATTCACATTCACAGTTACATTTTCTTGCATTCTATTTTCCTCCATTTCCTCCATTCCTCCATCCTCCATGATATTTTCTCTTTGAGTCAAATCCATTTAAAGTTAAAACAATACTAAACTCCCTTCCCTTCTTTCCCTCTACCATAATAGATATTTTTCACCTCTTCTTATAATATAGTTTACCCTATTCTGCCCCTCCTTTCTTCTCTTCTCCTTGTACAATCCTTTTTTTAATTCCTTGAGTACCCACACTCTCTGTTTAAAGTATACTTCTAACTGCCTTGGTAGAAATATAGTTCTCAACAGTTACAAGTATCATCTTCCCATGTAGGGATATAAACAGTTTCACCTTCTTGAATAGCATGGTTTTTTTATTGTTGTTGTTTGTTTGGTTATTTTTTTTTTTTGTTTGTTTGTTTTGTTTTTTTGCTGTTTACCTACTTGCACTGTTTTTGAGTCTTGTATTTGAAGACTGAATTTTCTGTATAACTGATATTTTCATCAGGAAAATTTGAAAGTCCCCTATTTCATTGAATATTTTTCCCCCTGAAAGATTATGCACTCTGTTTAAAGTATACTTCTAAAATGCCTTGGTAGAAATGTAGTTCTTAACAGTTACAAGTATCATCCTCCCTTGTAGGGATATAAACAGTTTCACCTTCTTGAACAACATGTTGAGTTTTTTTTTTTTTTTCTTTGCCATTTACCTACTTGCACTGTTTTTGAGTCTTGTGTTTGAAGACTGAATTTTCTGTATAGCTCTGCTATTTTCATCAGGAAAATTTGAAAGTCCCCTATTTCATTGAATATTTTCTCCCCTGAAAGATTATGTTCAGTTTTGCTGGACAGTTGAATCTTGGCTGTGTAATTAATATAAGCTCCTTTTCTTTCTAGAATATTAGGTTCTAAGTCCTCTGACCCTTTAAGATGGATGCTGCTAAATTCTGTGTAATCCTGACTATGGCTCCTTGATGCTTGAATTATTTCTTTCTTACAGTTTCTCTTTCACCTGGTAGTTCTGGAATTTGGCTACAATATTCCTTGGAGTTTTCATTTGGGGATCTCTTTCATAAGATATTTGGTAGATTTTTTCAATAACCTTTACCCCTCTGGTTACAGAATATCAGGGCAGTTTTCCATGATAATTTCTTGTAAGATGCTGTTCAGGCTTTTTGTTGTTAATTATTTTGGCCTTCAGGTAGACAAATAATTCTTAAATTTACTCTCCTGGATCTATTTTCCAAATCAGTTGTTTTTTTCAATAAAGTATTTTACTTTTTCTTCTTTTGATTTTGTTTGATTGATTCTTCTTGTCTCATAAAGTTATTAGTTTCCACTTGCCCAATTCTACTTTAAAGGAATTTTCTTTAGTGAATTTTTTTAACTATTTAGCCAATTCTAGTTTTTAAGGAATTGTTTTCTTCAATTTTTGTGCTTCTTTTTTTCAGACTGTTGCCTTTTTTTTTCTCATAATTTTCCTGCTTATCTTATTTCTTTTCCCAATTTTTCTTCTACCTCTTTTTTTTAATTAAAGCTTTGATTTACAAAACATATGCATGAGTAATTTTTCCAATATTAACCCTTGTAAAACCTTTTATCTCTTTAAATTTTTAAAATCTTTTTTGAATTTTCCCAAGAGAAACTTTTGAGCTTGAGATCAATACATATTTTCCTTCGAGGGTTCACATGTAGGCATTTTGACAATGTTATCATCTTCTGAATTTGTATTTTGATCTTCCCTGTCACCATAGTAGTTTTCTATGTAGTTAAGACTCTTTTCTGTTTCTTACTTTTTTTTTAGCCTATTTCATATTTTTAAAGTTGAACTTTGCTCCTGGAGTATAGGGTACATTGATCCAAGCTTCTTATGATGAAGGCCAAGGATTGGACCACTGTCTTTCCACACTGGTGCTTCAGGTACTTGTGGCTTCCCACTGGGCTGGGATGGCCCACCCTAGTTACACCTGTTGTGCGAGGATTCAGGGGCTTGAAATTTGGCTTCTGTGCTAGAGCTGGAGGTATCACAGCTGGCATGTTGTGCCACTGACCTGCTGAGCCTCAGCTGCTAATCTGTGCTGTGACTAAGAGCATCCCACTGATTTACCTGGACTCCATCTGTTCTGAGCTCCATTCCCCTTTTACCCAAATGAGACAGACCTGTCCTTAAGTACTTCTAAGTTATTTAAGCTGAAAATTTGTTTTACTCCATTCTTTATGTGGATTCTCTCACTCCAGAATCTATTTATAGGCTTGGTATAACATTGTTTCTGAGAGCAACTGAGGAGAGTTTGGGCAACTTTCTGGCTTCTTCCTGTCATCTTAGTTCCTGCAAGATAGCAATCTTTAGAGAATTATCTTAAGTGACTAGCTCTTCTTATTAGAGACGGAAGGTATAAAAGAAGACTTGAATCCAGGTCTTTCTGACTCAGACTAATTATCCACAATGTCACTGCTTCTTTATTTCATTAATAACTACTCTCCCCCTCCACCCTGATCAACCTTGTTATTTCTTGGGTATAAGGAACTCCCAGTAACTTAGCTCCTTCAGTCCAATTCAGTCTGGTATGTCCTCTGCCAATTAACATTTTATAGAGCTTCCCAGAGCATCAACAGATTAATTTACCCAGGGCCAGAAGGACCAAGAAGTCAAGTCTTCCACATGATTTGGATTTAAATGGGGCAGAGCTGAGCAAACTCATCAGCCTCACTCTCTCCACTAGGCATGTGAATCCAGTAGCAAAATAAAAGTCAATAGTACTGGCAATGGCCCCCCAAGGCCATATAGTCAGTATGTGTAAGAGGCAGTATTAAAACCCAACTCCTTCACATTCAGAGGCTAGCTCTCTATAAAGTAAGCTGCATTGCTTCTCAGACATAAAGGTATTTATATAACATATTATGTTTTGTATAGCATGTTGCCTCTCATGGACCACCAATAAAACCAATCAAACTTGCTTGTTAACTAAACAATTTCAATCCATTAAATAATTTCTACATATCAGGGGCTGGGGGAAATGCTAACAATGGAAAGAGCACTAACCCTGGAGTCAAAAGACTTATCTCAAATCTTATCTTTGATATTTACTCTCGATGACCTTGGGAAAATTGCTTCACTCCCAAGATTAAGGGTTCACATCTTTATGATGAGGGGAGTGGGCCTGAATGACCTAAGAGAATTATGATCCCTAAATATCCTAATCAATTTTTTTTTCAGTTACTCTCTTCCAGGTTTCACAAGCCCTGACAAAATCATGTTTCCAAAAAGTCTGGAAAATGTCAAGGACTATTAGTCATCATTTTCATTAAAACTAAACTTTAGGTTTTGTTTTCTAAATTCTAGAATGATATAAACAACAAGAATAACAGTCTTCATATAATTGACTTAATACTTTGGATTTTTCTTACTTAATCTGCCCTCAATTTCATAGCATTTTATTTTATTTTATTGGTGGATTTTTCTTACTTGATCTGCCCTTGATTTCATAGCATTTTATTTTAGAACATGGAGCTGAAAACGAAGAATTCAGCTTATATCCGGGACTTTTTATATGATCTCAGACAAGTTATTCTGCCTCTCTAAAGTTCTTTCATCTTCATTCAAATGAAAGATTAGACTAGCTTATTTATAAATTCCCTTCCAGCTATTATTTTCTACTATTTTCTGATTCTAATGAGAAGCAACGAATGGTGATGTTTTTAAACTATAAGAAAGAGATCTATAGGTAACCAAGTTTTCACTTAGTCATCATATATCCACAAAAAATTTTTTAGAATCATAGCATTAGCATTGTTTCTAGGTAATTTAATCTAATCTCAAAGTTTTGCAGATGAGGAAATTGAGACCCAGAATTTTGTCCAGAACACACAGAAGAAACAGAATTGAGATTTGAATCCATGTCCCCTGACTTCAAATACAGTATGCTTTGCATAGAACCATGCTATCTCTACCTCATCCATGCATCCATCCATTCTCAATCATTCATATCACCTAATATTTAAATAACTGCCATTTCCATGGTATGGATATTGCCTCCACCAAAGGAAATGATAACCCCTTTTCTATCTTAGTGGATGAAAGAAAGAAAGGAAAAGAAATAGGAGAGAGAGAAAGAAATTCATTCAGTGACCAATCATTTGGAAATAAGGACTTCCACCTGTTTTTCACTCTTATTTCATATTACTTCTTTTCACAAACTCTGCTTTAGTCAAATTAATCTGCTAGATATTTTCCACACAAAAATTTCAGTTTCCCATGCCTGCCCATTCACTCCCTCCTTACTTTCACCTGTTAGAAATTCTAGCTTCCTTCAAAGTTCAGTTCAGGTGTCACTTTCTCCAAAAGATCCATCTGGATCCTCACTCCATCCCACCCCTAATCCCAGTTGTTAATATTGCTTTTTCTTAATATTCCCTATTGGCTCTAGACTACACATTTCATTAGTATATAAATAGTCCTTCTGCCAATGAAAACTGGCGCCTATTCTACAATTTAAAAGCTTAAAGTCATCAAATGTCTCATTTTTAAAAGTCAAATTTACCTTTCATTCTTAAATTATTGTTGGAAGAACAACATTGTGATATGTTTTAAAATTCCATTTAAAATAAACTGCCACCAGTCTGATTGTCTTAAATTTGTCTGTGCCAATTTTGAGAGGAGTATTCTGTATAAACTCCCTTAGTAAATTCAAATGTTCTGTATTCCTAATTTGGTATACATACTCAGCCACAGACAAGTTTTGGGAAAGAATGGTCAAATAAAAGAAGGGTCAAAGGAAAAAAAATATTTAATTTCTTCCCATTATTTTAAAGTTCTGTAATTCACATCAGCCAGCCATTGCTTGTCATTGGCTTGCTCCCAACAATGGAATTTCCTAGGACCATGGTGGGTGTGTGTGTGTGTGTGTGTGTGTGTGTGTGTATGTGTGTGTGTGTGATCCCAAAAATACTATAAGAAGCAGTGAGGGATAATAGATTGTGAGCTAGCTCTTACATCAGTAAGACCCAGAGTCAAGTATGGCTTCTAGCTCATCCTATAATCCCTCCATATTGGCCAACATGTAGTTCTTTGCATAAGACATGCCATCTCTCTGAAAAATTTGATAAGTGATCCTTCAGCTCATTCTTGGAGCTAGACCCCACTTCCATTCATTTTCAAATGATCTCTGCCCATCCTTCTTCTCTTCCCATTGTAATCTTAAATGTTTCCTTTAGGGATCAGGGCATCCCAAATGAGCCCTCCATCCCACTTCTCAGACATTTTCAAATGATGTTACAATGCTCAGACATCTTCTCAACTGCCTTTTATCCATCCATTCCCTTTTCCGCACATTTGTACTGGCTCACCCCTTTCCTGAAATGTTCTCTCTCTTCACTTCTGCCTCTTAGAATCCCTGATTTCTTTTAAAAGTCAGCTCAAAAGATATCTTCTACAGAAAATCTTTTTAGGTCTCCCTAACTCCCTAACTAGAAGACTTCCCTTTCTAGAATTAGTTACTATCTACATTGTATATGGTCCATAAACTCATTTACATGCTTTTTTTCCCTACATTATTTGTGCCCCTTTGAGGGCAAGAGCTGTTTTTGTTTTGCTTTGTATATCTCCTATACTAGCAAAGTTCAGGAATATAGTAAGAGTTTAATAACTTTTGATTGCAATATGTGACCATGAGCAAATAACACCCCTAGATACCAACTCTTTAAGGTGACAAAGTACAGTTTTTTTTTCTGATTTCCATTGGTAGAAAGAGTTCCTTCATCTGAAATTCCTCATACTAATAATATCACAAATTCTATTAAAATAAAAAAAAAACTTTTCCTTTAATCAATTCCCTTTGGAAACAATTCTTGTTTTACTGTTAAAGGTCTTTCTGATATAATCTCTTCTTCTTTCTCTAAAACTGGTGGGGAACGTCCGGTCCATAGCTATATAAAGGCCAGCAAAATCATTTGCTTAGACACCCATAGGCGATGATGAATTGAAAGCGAGGTACAACAATCTCCCATTACTTGAGTTTTATAATTTGATAATTTTGTATAGCCCAAAAATGATGTTATATCCAAACACGCCTTGGCAGAAAAAAGGTTCCCCAGCCCTGCTCTAAACTATATATTCTATCTGGAATAGGAAATTTATGGCATATAGGGAACAACACTGGAAACAAAAGATTTTTATGAATATGGAGTATCATGTCTGATGTCTGAAATCCACCTTGGCCCAAGGTCACTCAACTCAAATTGCTGTATCTTTTTAAGGCTTCAATTCAATTCCTTACCTGTAAAATGAAGTTTTAAACCAGAAGACTTCTCTAGTTCCTTCTGAATTCCAATGACACTGGCTTTCATGTTGCTCCTCATACTCCATGTCCCAATTCTGCATTTTCATTGGATGTCCCCCATACATGGAGTTCTCTCATTCTTCATCTTTTGGCTTCCTTAAAGTCCCAGCTAAAATCCTACCTTTTACCAAAAGCCTTTCCCAGTCCCAAACATGGTCATGCATTCTCCCCATTGATATCTTGTTTATATACAGTTGTTTATATTTTGTTTCTCCCATTAAGCTATGAATTTGACAGCAAAATATATATATTGTGTTGCCTTTCTTTGTAGTTTTTAGCCCTTAACATAGGACCTGGCACATAGCAAACATTAATAAATGCTTGTTGATTACTTGGCTGAAAGAGTAAATCAATGATCCCTATGATCCATCAAATCATGAGAGGAGAGAATGAGGAGATATAATAAAGCCATTTTAATTTACTTATATGGCAGGCTTTAGGATCCTGACTTCATTTGATGTAGTTTGTACCTTTTCCATGCTATGACTTACTTTATGAATCAATGTGGCCAACAAAAATCATCCCTGAACAGATTAAAAACACCTGTTATTTGAGCACTTTCTAAGTGGAATAGGCTGATCCTCAGATACAATACAATAATTCTGTTCAGAATGTTCTCAAATGCAGGCCTCTTTCCTTAACAGCCTTGTATTTAGGGAAAAAAGATAGGACCGAATATATGATTTCAATGTTATAAAGAGCTCCTGAATCAGGTAACTCCCTCTACAAATGCAGTTATGCACCTTCTCTGAAACTCACAGCATTAGAGCATGGAGGGGTTATGTGACTTGTCCAAGATCACACCACCAGCATTTGTTAGAAGCATTACTTACATCCATCTCTTCTTGGCTCCAGGACCAGTTCTCTACACTCTACCACAGCTGACATTGTTATTTTTGTTTGTAATGAACCTTTATATTTATTCTCTATATCCTTATATATGTACTTGTCTCTCCCCTTAGAATATAAGCTATTTGAGGGCAGGGATGCTTCATTCTTTGATTTTTATCCCAATCTTAGCAGAGTATTATTAAATTATTTAAATTTAATACTTATAAATGATACTGTTGTCCTTTACCCTATTCATTTTTCTAGAGTGATAGACATAAGATCATAATGGACCAGTTCATGACCAGAATCATCTTCATTCAGGCTCTCCTTTCCAAATCTTTTCAAACTCTTCTTTGCTGAGATGTTCCAGTACCAGTTGGGCCACATAAGGCCACTCCATTTGGAGGACATGAATTCCTTTTCAAAGAATGAATAGCAAAGCCCTGTGTGAGATGCAGTCAAAACATAATACATATCTGTGTCTGACCAGTGGATGCAAGCTCCCTAAGAGCCACGAAGATGTCACTTTAACCTTCACATTCCCCGTAACAAGCATGGAAGTGCTTACAAAGGCATATTAATGTATTGTGTATATCACACTGCTCCCTCTTTCAGGAAAGAGGTAGAGAAGAGAGGATGGATTTTGGAACTCAAAATTTAAAAATTAAAATTGTTTTTACAGGTAATTGGAGAAATTTTTAAAAGGTGTTTATACCTTTTATTTTATATCTATTGTATATTTATTTATATCTATTGTATAAGAGCATCCTACCTCTTCAAATTGAAAAGTAAACAGGCAAAAAACAGAAATAAGGATGTGAGATCAAAGGCTTAGATTCTTATTCCATTAATCACTCCCTGAATGAATTTATGTAAGTCATTTCTGTTTTCTATTGATCTATCTATAGTCTAATATAAAGGGAAAAACCTCTGGAATTAGACTTAAGGGACTAGGCTAGAATCTGAAATCTTCAGTTTATCGTTTATAAAACTTTGAGTAAATATCTGAACGTCTCTGAATGGGTCACAGTTTCTTTCCTTCAAATGAACCTTTGATCTTATCAATTTAGAAAAAGAATAGATATAATACCAGAAAAAAGTTTGACTGGGAAGCCAGACAATTTGAGTTTATATCCTGCCTCTGATGCTGACTACTTTTGTCTATGGCCTCAGTTTCTCCATCTATTCAAATGAAGGAGTTGGGTGGGACTAAGGCAGCCTGTGAGATCCACTCTGGAGATGTCATGCTAGGATTCCAATAATACAGATTGACTCTCTATTCTCATGACTTTCATCCACATCCTTGAGGGAGTTCACCAGAGGGTTACCCAAAATGCTGGAGGCTTTTCTTGTTTTCTCTGGATATCAGCATAGGTACCGTTGATACTCTGACTGTCCATATCACCCTTTGACATATCACCAGTCAATTTTCTCTTACACTTATAGCTAGAAGGAAGCAATGAAGGGATAAAATCCAAGCCTGTCCTTTGAGGTAAACTTACAGCTAGAAAGAAGCAATGAAGGGAGTATTAAGTCATTTAACTGAAGCTCAGAGGGAATCAGTAGTTTTCCCAAGGCCATAGAGCAAATTAATGATTCTGAGGGTCAGATTTACCCAGGACTTCAACTACTCTATCTACTATCCCAAACATGTCAATCACAAGGTCCATGGGCCGTGGAGGCCTGTATACTCCCAAGTGTACCCAAACCAGATTAAAATATAATTGGCAACTATTAAAAAAAAAAATGAAGTCACTATGCATTGTGCAGGGCTTCTTATATATGATTAAATGGTCTCCATTTTGATTTTAATTTGATATCCTGAGTTCTACCATATTGCCTCCCTCATCATAAGGTTCTTTGAGGACATCATTTACTCTTGTCTTCCTACTTCTTAGTTTTGCTTCCATAAAATAAGAGAACTAGAAGTTGGTCTCTTATGAATCCCATAACTATGTTTACTCCTTAGTCAGTTTTGCTTCCATAAAATGAGAGAACTAGACTAGAGGTCCTTTTGGACTCTTATGAATCCCATAACTACATGAATCCTAATTGCTAATGTGCTCATGAATCCATACCATAATGGAGGAAAAGACCTGAAATCCTAAGAAACTTCTAGCACAGTCATGCATTGGAAAGGGGTCTGTAAGCCATGTTTAATGGGGGGATAAGGCTTTCTAAAGTGAGGCAATTATTATCAAGCTTGAAATTGATAGATCAACAATTATTTATCTGTGACAAAATAATTACTGAAGCATGTGTTTACAGAAGAGAGACATGTGTAATTCAAAGTACAAAGAGGAAAATTCCTGTTAAACTTTCTATAAACTGTTTAGATAAGACATATACATACACTCACAATATATATATTTATATTGTGCATATATATAACATATATATGTATATATATATATACACACACACACACATATACATCCTCTGCTTTTCAAACAATTGAGTAGGATTGTACTTAAATCTATAATAGATATATATATGTATATATAAAGTACCAGGCAGCTAGATTACACAATGAATAGAGTGTCAGGTCAGGAGTCAGAAGACCTGAGTATAAATCCAACCTCAGACACCCATTGTGTATCCTTCGACAAGTCACTTAAGCCTCAATTTCTGCATCTGTAAAATGAGTTGGAGAAGGAACTAGCAAACCATTCTAAAATCTTTGCCAAAAAATGTCAAAATTGAAATAATTGAAGAACATCAACAATGTATGTTTCTCTGTGTATATGTATGGATATGCAAGGTATCCCAAAGTCTTAGTACAATTTAAGATATTAAACCTTAAATACACTAGATTTTTGAAAGATGAAATACATGTGCACATGTGCATATATGTATATACATGTTGTTTGGTCAATTTTTTTTCAGTCAGATCAAATTCTTTATGATGCTATTTGGGATATTTTTGGCAAAATACTAAAGTGATTTGCCATTTCCTTTTCTGGCTCATTTGACAGATAAGGAAACTGAGGCAAACAGGATAAAATTATTTGCCTGGGATCACCCAGCTAGTAATTTGAATTCAGGAAGATCAATCTTCCTGACTTCAATTTTGTTTCTCTTAGCTATCGTGCCATCTAGCCTCTATCCTATGAATGTTGGTCCATTACAAAAAACAAACAAACAAAAAACTATTCTTTAACTCCAGTTCCCCATCATGGAAGATGAAACAAGCTTAGGATATAAAAACCAATTTTAGACTAGGCGTTGAATGTTACCAAGAGTAAGCAGGAGAGTTCACTTATCAGGGGGAAGTGAAGCAGTACAGAGTTTATGCCCTGAAAGAGTAAGCAGAGAATACTTCAAATTTAAGCTTTCTTTGGGGAAAGATGTGTTGTCTCTCAGAGCTGTCATATCAAGAGCAGATGAAAAACAGGGAGAAAGGATTGCTCAGATAACTCATTTCCAAAGCAACCACTGCCTGTTAAGGCTGTTGAAGCTGACACATTTTAAATTCTGATTTTCACTAACATTAGACAGAGCTTCAGATGAGCTAATCTAAGCTCTTCATTTTGCAGCGCAGGAAACTGAAGTCCAGAAAGGTCACCAAACCCCATATCTAATCAGTTTTTCATGTTGGTGATTCTGCTTGCATAATATCTCATAACTGTCGCCTCTTCTCCCCTTCCATCCCAACCAGATTGCCCAGATAATTGGAAATAGCCTCCTAATTTGATTCTCTGCTTCCAAGACTCTCCCTTTCCCATACATCTTATAATTAATTTATCAAATAATCTTCCTAAAGTATAACTCTGACCAGATTTTTCAACCCTGCTCAATAAATTTCAGTGGTTCCCTTCTGGAGATCTCTATTTTGGGGCATCAGTACAGAATGGCCATGCTTTGAGACCTTCAGGATGGGTTTCTGACTCTCCAGCTGTCATCAATATCCTCCTCTACCCGTTAGAGAACCTTTTCTGTGTTCCACCCTCTTCAGCCACTTTTTAAGCATTGTCTATTCCCATTAGAATGTAAGCTCCTTGAGGGCAGGAACTATGTTTTTGATTTTATATCCCCAACATAGTGCCTGATGCATAGTAAGCTCTTAACAAATGCTTGTTTGCTGGTCTGCTTTCCCACTTGTCTATTTCTGAACCTTTATTTGTGATATTTTCCTCCTTCTCATTAACTTTTGCCCTCCCTTCAATCTTCAGAAAAGAGAATAATGCACTGAAAAGGGAGAAATGTTTCTTTAGAGATAGCTGGATGGCACAGTGGATAGTATGTTGGTCTGAGAATCATTTAGACCTGACTTCAAATCCTGCCTTAGACACTCACTGGCAGCAGAACCAGGAATACATTGCATATGATAACAGTAAGAATGTATGATTGATCAACTATGAAAGGATTGGTTCTTCTCAGTGATTCAGTGATCCAAAGCAATTCCAATAGACTTTGAACAGAAAATTCCATCTACATCCAAAAAAAAGAACTATGGAGATTGAATATAAATCAACAATGCTATGTTCACTTTTTTTTTTTTTCTCTCCCATGGTTTTCCCCTTTTGTTCTGATTTTTCTCTCCCAACATGATTCATAAAGACACTCACTGGCTAAGCTCTTGACCTAGTCATGTAATCTTTTTCAGTCTCAATATCCTCAGCTATAAAACTGAGATCACAATAGCAACTATATCCCAGAGTTGTTGGATCAATTTATAAAGTGTTTTGTGAACTTTAAAGCAGTATACAGATGCTAGCTACTATTATTATTCACCTACTGGAAACCTATCAAGAGCACCTTGCCTTGATTCTCTACCTCTAATGTATCAGCCAAGAAATACAGTAACATCCTGCCATAGGAGCAGGATTTATTGCTAAACAAAGGGGAGATCCAATTTCTAATAACTTCCTAAATTTAAGATTTAGCAAATTCAAAACAGTTTACTGACTGTAAGCTCTTTGATGGCAGGGACTGTCTTGTACTTTTCTTTGTGCTTGGTACATAGTAAAATATAGCTGGTGTTTAATAGTGGGTGTTTAATAGATGCTTATTGACTAACTGGCTACCCAGTTCCCTTCTTTTTTTCCTCCAATCCTCTTTTTTTCTAGAAGTTTCCCTAGATATGCTAAGTTTTCTTGAATAAAACTTAAATATTTATGTAATTCACTGACCAGGTATGTCTACTAATCATGGAACCATGATGGTCTTTAAGTATACAGATCCACAATTGGAAGAAATCTGAGAGAACTCACTTAACATATGGTAAAACTAGGAATGACTTGTCCACATCCATTTACCCCAACCCCATTCTCCTTTCCCCATCATATGGTTGAACCTTTATGTTTTTCTGAAAAATGACAAAATTGACCCATATACTTGATTAGTCCAAAGGAGTAAGGCAGCTTCCTCTGACCATATTGACATGGCTTCCTGATGGCCCAAGGCCCTTCAGAAGATGCTCTTCAGAGTCTGCCCTATTGGCCAGATTCTTCTTTCCATATGGAGATGATGGGGGTGGGAGGATGCAGTGAATAAAGTGCTGGGCCTGAAGTCAGGAGAGCCTGAATTCAAATTTAACCTCAAACATTTACTGTGTTTTCCTGTATGTCATTTAATTACCACCTGCCACAGTTTCCTCAACTATAAAATGGTAATAATAATAGTACCTCCTTCTCAGGTTATTGTAAGGTACATCCTCTCAAATGTTTTCCAGTTCTGGATCTATAATTTTAAAGATCACATGCTCCACATGGTCAGTGAATTACATAAATATCTAATACTCCATAATTTTTACTCAGGCAAATTAAGCATATAATAGGTTCTTAATATTTGTTCCCCTCCCTTTGTTGAACAATTCTTGACATTTGTTGTTGAAATTACAGGTTTTATAGTTATGAATTTCCAAATTTATGTAAATATTTATTGTTGTTAAGTCATTTTTGCAGTTGTGTCCAAAACTTTTGTGATCCCATTTGGGGTTTTCTTGGCAAAGATGCTGGAGTGGTTTGCCATTTCCTTCTCCATATCATTTTACAAATGAAGAAGCTGAGGTAAACAGAGTTAATGACTTGCCCACAGCTAGTAAGTGTCTGAACTCACAAAATGAGTTTTCCTTGACTCCAGCCCTGGCTTTCAATCCACCAAGCCACTTAGCTGCTCATACCTGGCAATAGGTGCTTAAAAATCCTTGTTCCCTTCCCTTTCCTTTATTATCTTTTCTATGCCATAGCCAAGTAAATCTCTTTTTTTTAAACTGTAGAATGACTTAAGAATGCCTCATTTCATCTCACAACTGAACCTAAAAAGGATAGTAGCTTGGATTTAGCCCACCCCTAACTACTGGGTCACAGAATGCTCAATATAGAGCAGGAAGCAACTTAAGAGACCTCCTAGTCAAATTTTATAGATAATTCAATTGAGAGGTATATGACTTTGCTCAAAGTTATACAATAAATAGCAGAGCTGAAATTCAAACTGAAGTCTCCTAACTCCAGAGACATGGTTAGACAAAAAGTTTGTTTGGAAAGATCTGTGGATATTAGTGAAGCTCAATGAGTTGACAATGTAATATGGCAGCCCAAACATGGAAACATGAGCTCAGGTTCCATTAAGGGAGTCTTGTTTTCTAGGAACCTTATCCTTCTAACTATCTCCCACTATGGCTATTCCAGAGGAATGCAAGTATTCTAGAACCTTTCCAGAACCAGAGGGATAGTCCAAAAGGTTCCAAGCTAATTGTATTTGCAGGTAAAGAACAGAATTCACATGTTAAGGTAACTCAATTGAAGAATGATCAAACAAAACTCTTGAGAGAAAAGGATGACTGATTTGTTCTCAAGTGCATTCCTTGGGCTTGGAGTACTCTCAAGGAAGGGCAAGGAAAATGTTCCCCATATTTTTCAGTTAAAAGATAAAAGAGACCTTTTATTATTTCCTTCTTCTGCCTTTCCTCCCCCCTCAACATTCTTTCACCCCACACCTCGTGTCCATTGCAATCTTTTTATTTTCTATCAGTTGACTACATTATTTTCAGGCACTTTGGCTAGGATAAGAATGTTTGTTCAAAAAGATAAAATAATTCAAAGAGGGAAAATGTAAATTTGATTTAAAAAAATAGTGGCAATTGTGGACTGAACAAATTTATTTCATCAATGGGTAAAAAAAAACTCAATTAAAAACAATTTGGGGGTGAGGTTACAAAGTAAACAAAAAAAGTTATTAAAATTCCTACCTGGTTTTTATTTTGGAATCTAAGTTCTTTTAATTTTTGCCATTGCTTTTTTCTAGGCAGACAATAATGACAAAATAGAATCTTGGGCCTGGTCTCAGAGAACACCTAAATCCTGATCTTCGATAATAATAATAAAAACAAGCAATACTTTAACTCTAGACATCAGTTTTCTCATTTCCCAGATGAGGAAGTTGGACCAGATGATCTCTATTCCTTTATAACCCTAAAGCTGTGTTAGTTCTCAAATTTCTTATTTGTTTAAAATAATTGGATTGAGTGGTACCTACTACTCCCAGCTCAGTAGTTCAATAGATCAGAGGTCAAACATGGAGTCAGAAAGATTTGCATTCAAGACTAGTCTTGAACACTTACTAGATATGTAGACTTGTCTGCCTCATTTCACTCATCTGTAAAATAATAATAATTATATAATTTCTTGCCATGATGATTGTGAAGATCAAATGAGATAAGATGTAGAAAGTGTTTTGTAAATCTTACATCAATTTTCTGTCATGTCCAACTCCCGTTTTGGACATGTTATCTTGGCAAAAATATTGAAGTTTGCAATTTCCTTTTCCAGATGGGTATATTTGAGATGGGTAAAATTATAGATGAGGAGACTGAGAAAAACAGGGTAAAGTGACTTGTTCATGGCCACACGGCTAGTGTCTGAAGTCATTCATTTGAAGGTAGGTCTTAACTCCAGACTCAGAATTCTAATCATTGCACCACCTAGCTGACTCAATATTAATAATATTCCATATCGAAAGGAGGTGCTAGATAAAGTTCTACATAAAACAATGCTATTTAAGTCTAACGTCCCCCTTTCCCAGCAAGAAAGCTAACAGTAGCAAGCATGGAGTACAATGAGGTCAAGGTGAGCCTCAAAACTAACTGTATTCTCATTGATAGTTTAGAAATCCTAGAAGAGGAATTACAGGTCAGTCTGAGACATGGAGGGCAGCTAGGGGATCCGGTGGAAAGAGCACCTGGTCAGGAGCAAGTTGTTGCCCTTTGTTCTCAAAGAAGGTCAATGGCATCAATAGGGTGAGATCTGGACTTGCAAGTAGCTTGGATTTAAGTGAGGAAGAGCTGCACAAAGTCCTTAGCTCTCTACTTTCTCCTCCAGAGTATTGTCAATGGCCCTGGAGGCAGCTTTTTTAAGTTGTCTTTCCTAGGTCTCGGTTTGTATGAGCAAACGCCCACATTCAATAAAAAAAGACCAAGCAAGAATTGAGGCAAAAGATGACTAAGTTTGCCTTCACTAAGGAATCCGCTAAGACATGTACTATCTCTGTGACCAATGCGCAGGTTACTTAATCCTGTTTGCCTCAGTTTCCTAATCTGTAAAGTGAACTGGAGAAGGAAATGGCAAAACACTCCAGTATCTTTGCCAAGAAAACCTCCAAAATGGGTCATGAAAAGTCAGACACAGCCAGACAAAAATATTCTCTAAACATCATGTTTTCTTATGTGAGCCAGACATTTCTGATGATCTCATCCGACCAGGACAAAGGGCCTAAAATAAAGTATTTCTCACTTGAACCACTGGGACTCATCTAACCTAAGCCCTCCATATCCTATACTCCACAAGGCCTGCCCTCCAGAGTTTTAGTACTTTTATCCACCAAAGTGAATTGGTTCTATAAAAGAGAAAAAATATATATACCAGAACTCAGTTTGCATATATTTAACCAGTCGCAATTTTAGATTCCCTACAGTCATCATTGTACTTTTGCTCCTTGTTCATTGGTATTGGGACTCACCTTTGGAGACCCAAAACAAATCACTTAAACTCTCAAGACCTCATTTGTTCATCCATAAAATGAAAAATTTGAATTAGCTGGTGTCTAAAGGGCTTTCTCACTTGAAATCAATGGCCAATGATTACTTAAATCTTTAAATAATTCCTTTAACATTTTAAAATTACTCTTTCAGGTTTGGGATAATTTTTGCCCCATTCACACTTGGATAAAATGTGATGGATAGGAAAGACCTGACTAGATTAAGACTATAAACTCCATGAGGGCAGGAATTAATTTTTTCTTTACAGTGTACTTTTATCTCTATGTAATACAGGGTATGCCAAAAGTCTTCGTTAAGTTCTAAGTTATTAAAGCTTAAAATGACATTAAGATTTTTTGGAATACCCCATAAACAAATCGGCAAAGCAGCTGGAAGAAAACTAGAATTCAAATTGTGTGACTGAGCGAATCACTTAACTGCTGTCTGCCTCAATTTCCTCATCTGTAAAAAAAAAAAAAAAAAAAGAAGTTTCATAAAAAAATTTTTTTGACCTTAAAGCTCAGCATTACTATAACACTTTAATATATTGTATAATTAAGAATTTATTCACTTCTCTCTCAATCACACATACATACACTAAGTAATATATTATTATAGAAGAGAAACTCTAGCTTCAGAAAACCAATTTCTAACGCTTACGGAAGTGTACCTTGGTATCTTCTTGTAATGTCACTTAATTTCCCTGAACCTCAGTTTCCTCATCTGTAAAGTGAGAGATTAGATTGGATGAATCCCAAGGTACTTTCCAATTGTAGGTCTATCATCTTCTAAGGAAAACATTGCCTCATTCTATGGGAATCCAGCACATATGTATTCAATCACCATTCTACCAGGTTCACATCAAATTTTCCAAAGGGGCCTACCTCAAGCCCATCTGAAACTAGTGGTTTGTCTCCCCTTCCTCCCCTCCTAGCCTTGGCTGCCAGTTCTCTCCAGAAACTCAGACTTCTTGCCTCACCCACGAAGTTACTCAACTCCAAGATTTTATTAGTGCTGTCCAAATTGTTGGTACATTTTCTTTACATGTACTTTAGTCCAATTTTTTTTCAAAGTTTCTGCATAATAAGCACACCATGAAGAAGAAAAGCAGCTATTGTCCCTCTCTTATTAGGGGGGATGAGGAGACAGACTAATAACCATTCATTGAAATAAAAATTATATGGAAATCAATAGCAAGGGGGGAAATAAATTGAACTTTGTAGAATACAAAAACCATAAACATAGGATATTTCTTCAGTTGCCTCCCAGGAGACGATCTGTTTTTTCTCCATCTCCATACCCTTACCCATGTCCATTGATGTCTAGATTTGTGCCAAGGCAGAGCTTCAAATATTTGTTGTTGTCTAGCCGTTTTCAATTGTACATGACTCTTCATGACCCCATTTGAGGTTTTTTTGGCAGAGATACTGGAGCAGTTTGCCATTCTCCAGTTCATTTTACAGATGAGGAAACTGAGGTAAACAAGATTGAGTGACTTGCTCAGGGTCATACACTAGTATCTAATGTGGGATTTGAATTCACAAAGATGAGGTTTGGAACTCTTATCCACTGTGCCATTTAACTACTGTCTTCAAATATACACAAACTCATTCCCCACTTTTCTTATTTTTTTTTCCCTAGTCAAGGAACAAAGTTTTATTGAAAATAGTGGTATGCCATTCCCTCCTTTTTTTTTTTTTTAAATGATTTATTGAGTTTAACCATCAGTCTAATACTGTTCTTTGAGTGATTCTCTGGCCCTAAACAACCAAAAGAAATCGAATTTTGCTTTCCAGGAACATTAACCTGGGGTGTTAAGATGCTGGAGGAGACACAACACTAGATTTGGAATTGGGAAAAGCCATCTTGCTAAGTTCAAATCCAGCCTCAGTTATTTCCTAGCTGTGTCATTTTACCCTTCTTCTCTCAGTTTCCTAATCTATAAAATGAGCTGAAGCAGCAAATGGCAAACCGTTCCAATATCTTTGCCAAGAAAACCCCAAATAGTGTTACAAAAAGACAGGACTGAACAATAATAACATTGACCTACAGTTGAATAATATACAAGGTTATGGTCCCACTGAGTATGGAAAAGAACCTTAGAATATATCTTCTTCAACTCAAAACTAGATCTTTTCTCCTTCCTCATCTTTACCTCCTAGCTTCCTTTAAGTCCCTGCTCAAATGCTACTTTTTGCTAGAGTTCTTCCTTCTAAGATTGCTATCAATTGACATGATATATACCTTGTGTTTTTATAGTTGTGTTTTCTTACCTCATTAAAATGTGAATTCTTAAGGAATGATTTTTATCTTCCTTTGGGTCTCCATTTTTGCTTTTCTGGTCCTTAATAAATGCTTATTGACTTGAGACCAAGTCACTCATTTTATAGATGAACAAACTGAAGGCCAGAGAGCTTTCAAAAGAGATTTGCTTGAAGTCTTTATCATAGATAACAAAGAGTGAATGCAAGATCAATGCAATCAGTTCAGAAGGAAATATGGTACAGTTTCTTAAGCTGAGGATCCATGAATTAAAAAAAAAATTAACTGTATTTCAACACAATTGCTTTTAATTTCCTTTATAATCCTGCTTTAAAAAAAAAAAAAAAAAGAAAAAACACAATTCTGAAGAGTCCAAAGATTGTGAAAAAGGTCCATGTTACAAACCCCCCCAAAACAAACAAAAAAAAAAACAAAAAACTTAAGAATCCCTGGAGTGGAAGAAAGGAATTATTACTTTTGAAATTAAATCCCATTTCTAGGTATCATAGGCTCTGAGTTCAAATCCTGTCTTTGACACTAATATTTTTATGACCTTGTGCCCCCCAAGTAACCTCCCTGGCCTTAGTCTCCACATCTGTATATTAAAGAAGTGGTACTAAAAAGGGTCTATCCTGTTCTAGATTGATAACTCTTAGGGACCTTTAGAGAGTCCCTTAATATTTTCTTCTCTGCATAATACTGAAATTGAACTAGGTGGCTCCATCTAGCTCTAGGAGCCTAAGGTCTACAAAGGGCTGCCTTACATGTTAATTCAAGAAATTTAGTTACATTATTTGGGATGTGTATCACTAATCGGAATTTGATTAAAGATCAATGATGAAATACACTTCAGTTCATTCTGGAGATGTGGTGGGTGGATCATAGACCTTAACCTAATATGATGTCACCAATGTTTGGAATGATCTATTTGTAAAGGAAAGCTCTCTAGTGGAGGTGAGGACTACTCTAGGTTCAGCAATGCTGGTTTCAGCAAAGTAAAAAACAAAAGATAAAGAAGGCATTTTTTGCATATTAAGTACCTGGCTTAGTGTAGGGGATATAATGACCAAAAAAATAAATATCAGTACCTCCCCTCAGAACTGTTATACTTTCCTTGGGTTTGATTGGAGCAGAGGATGGGAGTAAGAAATGAAAATAGCATTGGGACTAAACCAGTGATTTTCAATTCAATAAACATTTATTAAGCACTTACTAGGTTTCCAGACACTGTCCTAAGTTAGGAATACAAAAAAGAGGCAAGAGTCAATCCCTGCCCTCATGAGCTTACAATCTAATGAAGACCAGTCTTCAATCACTAAAATATATATTAAACACCATTAAAGAGCTTACAATCTAAAGGGGGGAAGACAACAATCTAATAAAGAAGACAAGACAACATGCAACAAATACATACAAAGCAAGCTAGGAAAAATACAAGATAAATTGGAAATAATTAACAAAGAGAAGGCACTAGATAAGGTAGCAGCTTTTTGAACTTTTCGTTCTTGGGACCCCTTTACAATCTTAAAAATTGATGACAACCTTCTACCCACCTCCCTCCCCCCAAGAACTTTTGTTTATGAGTTATATATATATCAGTATTTGACATGTTAGTAATTTACATCTTAGTCTTATTTAAATCTTAATAGTTTTGACTTCAGTGATCTGATGAAAGGCATCCTCCTCCTCCCTCCAAGGCTCCTTTATTGTTGGTTTCTTTCCCTTCCCTTCTCTTGTCACTGCACCAAACTGTGCTTTATTATGTAATATAGACAGAAGAAAATAAATCCAAAGAGAAAAGATTGTTGAAGGCTTCTGGGAGCATTTTCTTCTAGTGCAAAAGTTAAGGATTTTTGAGACGCAGAGTGGAGCAGGATCTTTGATTGAGAACTGGAAAGAAGCCCTAGAATCATTTCTTCCCAACCTCCTCATTTAACTGCCGAGGAAACTAGGGACCCAGGAAAGTTGTCAGTCACCAGCCTAAGGCTATGCAAGGAGTGGCTGGATATGAACTGAAAACTCTACGAGCCAATCTAGGATTCAGTGCAATAGAGTGACGTTATTCTATTGTTATTTAATAAATGACTAATGATCAAATGAACATGGTTGGGTTAATTACAAGTTTAATTATTGTTCCTAACTCAAGTATAGTAAGGGCATGAAATCAAGTCCTTTCAAAGGAAGCCCAAAACATATATCCCTTGAGGGGTATATGTTTAAGTCACTGGAACAACTTCAGAAAGGAGTTAATTTCTAAACGACATTTTTTTTTTTTAACGTGGTAGTGATGGGGGTGGGGTTGGATGGAATGTAGGAAGAATAGGATCAAAACTCCAAAAAGAACCTATGTTTTGAGGGCAAATACATACCATAACAAAGAGCTCCAAAGTTTAGTCCCTTGTCCCTGAGTCTTGAGACTACTGGATATTAAATTTTCCCACAGAACAGGCTTCACTAATTATCACAACCTGCATTCTGATACAAAACTATGTTATGATCTCAAGTGTTTTTTTTTTTTGATTTAAAAATAATTTACAATTGTTAATATCACTTACCTTTCCCCCTGTATCTTCCTAGAGAGAGAGAAAGAGAGAGAGAGAGAGAGAGAGAGAGAGAGAGAGAGAGAGAGAGAGAGAGAGAGAGAGAGAGAGAGAGAGAGAAAAGAAGGGAAGGAAGGAAGGAAGGAAAGAAGGGAAGGAAAAAAGGAGAAGGGAGAGAGGGAAGCAAAAAATGAAGAGAGGGAAAAAGGGGAAAGGGAAGGGAAATAAGAAAAGAAGAGAGAGAAAAGGAAAAAATGAAAAAAGGGAGTAAAAGAAAGAGGAAAAGAAGAAAAGGAAAAAATTAGCAAAAGCACTAATTAAAATATTTTGAAAAATCTCCTTGGAAAGGTGTCATAAAAGATTATACAAGAGATGAACAAGTTAACAAAACTCACATTAATTTGTCAGCATAGGCAATATTGGCTTTCATATTTAATTTGAGAGGGTTCAGGTTGCATTACCAAAAATACTAAAAAAGTTTATGATTATGCTAGAGAAATCTATATAAAAATAAGAAATGCTGAGATCGTAATAATAGTTTCCCTTGTTTTATGTGGATTGCCAGAACCAAAGAATTATTCACCTAATTCCAGGCTAGTCTAGCATAGTCTTCAAACTTGAAACTACAATGAAAGTTTCATCTTGAATAGCCTAAAGACCCTAATTAGTTATGTGATCAGCTCTTAATAATAAGCAGTATTATACCTTCAATATACCAATATTTTGTATTATTAGTTGAATATTCAAAAAAAATAGCCTACCTTTCTGTAGGATTTGTGGTTTTTAAAAAAAAATTAAAGTCAACAAGCATTTATTAAGTGACTGCTATGTGCCAGGCACCATGTTAAATATGCTGAGAATACAATGAAAGGTAAGAGAGAGCCTTTATTTTTGAAGACAACCCAGTCTAATAGGGGTGACAATATGAAAACACTTAGGTACAAATAGATAGATATAGGATAAACTGGAGATAATTAGAGGGAAAGAACTAACAGAAAGGTACCTTTATATATCATGAGCCACTTCTCAAGCATAAAAGTAATAAAGTATTATTTAGATCTAGGATTTGAACACAGGTCCAGTCTATTTTTCGTTTTATGAAAGATGAGGAAAGAGGGAGGATTTGAATCTAGTTCTTTTGATTACATAAAGTCCAACATACTTATACCATGGTGCTTGGAATGGCCTGAACCCATTGTGGACAGTAGAAAAGCTTTTGCAATTATAAATGGGAGGTAAGTAGTACAGTGGATGGAGTGTCAGGTCTGAAATCAGCCTTGAACACTTACTAGTGTGACCCTATGAAAGTCACTTCACCCTATGTGCCTCAGTTTCCTCATATGTAAAATGAATTGGAGAAGGCAAAACATTCCACCCTTTATACCAAGAAAACCCTAAATGGGGTCATGAAAAGTCAATAGAAACAAGGGATTATAAGTGATCTTATTTAAAATTATGACTCCAAACTTCTCAATGTACCTTGAGTAAATATTTGCCTTTCTTTGGTCAAAACTTTTAGGATCTAACTAAAATCCTTGAGAATGGAACCAGCTTTGTCCTACCTGGGCCTTACTCTCTGAAAATTTATTTCCTTATCAATCCTTTATCCTAATCCATCTATCAAAGCTATTAGAAATATCTAGTTAATATTTATTGGGGGGGATTTTTTTTTCTTTTAATAAACAAGGATAGATTTTTTTTTTCTATTTTCTGTTAACAAAGGGCAATCCAGGCTTCTTTAAGTTTTGTATTGGTTGAGTTTAAATGATTGATAAACTTCTATACTCCCTAATATTAAATTCCCAAAGTCTCCACTTTACTTGAGCTTTACTTAAAATGAAAAAAAGTGCCAGGGGAAATTTTGCTCCAAGTATGGATGAATTTTCTATGGGTTGTGCTTTGTACCTATACTTTTTCTCCTTATGATAAAAATCACAGTCACCAACCTGAGCCAACCTTTAAAGGAAAAAGAATATGTATCCTTGCAGTGGTCCTCAAAGTGTAGTCCAAAGAATTGTTGGGGTCTCTGAAACCCTTTCAGAGGGTCTACAAATTCAAAATTATTTTTCTATTTCTAATATAGTAAATAGCTATAAATATAACTCATGTGAACAAAAACTCTTTGAACAGCAACTCGATAGTTTTTTGACAACATGAAGATACTGAGAACAAAAGTTTGAGAACCACTACCCTAGAGGAAGTAGGATTTTTACTATCTTAGAACAGGGAAATAAATATGCAAGATTCCTTTTTTAATGCACAGTTGAGTCAATGAAAATATAAAATAGAAACACTTACAGCATGAAATCTATTGGTCCATGAACTAGTGAAAAGGACACTGAACTTATCAGAAAAGTCACATGCTAGATATGGGACAATGGGCAAAAATCACTTCAGCTTTCCAAAACCCTCAAATCAAGCCCATAAGTATTTGTTAAGCATTTATTATGTGTCAGGTACTAATACCAGCTAAATTCAACACAAAAAGTCATAACACAGTCCCTGCCCACAAGAAACTAGCAGTCCAATGAGGATAACATGCAAACAGTACAATACTGTACAAACAATAGAGATTAGAGATGCACAAGAGAAGGAAGGCTTTAGCATTAGTCACTCCACTCAGAAGTACTCCATTAACTAAAGAACTATCTAACAGTAGATTATTCTTATTTTTATAATTATCAATCTATAAAGCGCCTTTATTATTACAAAGATGCTCACAGCAGCATTAGTATAATTTGAAAGAAAAACACAAAGTAACTGATAGCAATGCAAAATGTTCAGCCACAGATGGTTAAATAAAATGAGGCACCTTAACATATGAGAACATTTTAATGCCATTGAGAACAAGTATAAAGAATATTAAGAAAAATGGACTGACTTTTTATGAAACAATGCAAAGTAATAATAAAAAAAATACCAAAAGAATGAATGTTAGTAAAAGTTAGTGAATGAAAGTGAAGCATTTTGATGGAGCCAAAACTTATTGAATGTAGTAACATCTTAATTAAAAAAAGTAAAGTTAAATAAATGTAAAAAAAAATTTTAAGAATAAGTTTTGTTTTGTTTTAAATAAAACTATTTTCAACTACCCCTCTCTAATGAGACAATTTAACAAATTAAAAACAAATCCTTTGATAGTTATTAACATAATCCAGAAAAACAAATTCCTAACATTAGTTGTATTCAATGTTTATGTCTCTAGAATTAGGTTTGCCACCTTTCTATCTCAGGAGGTGAATAGCATGTTCCCTCTTCATTCTTTTGGACTCCTGACAAGTTTTAAAGTCATTCAAGGTTGTTTTTTCCTATATTATCACTGTCTAAATTGTTTTCCTTAGCTTTGATCATTTCTTTTTATATCGGCTCATAAAAGTTCTTTCCAATTTCAATTAAAATTGTCTATTTCATCATTTCTTATGGTACAATAATATTCTATTACATTCATATGTTACAATTTATTTAGCCATTCCCCAATAACCCATTATTTCCTAGTTTTTAGTTATAATACAAAGAGCGGGGTACAAGCATTTTTGTATATATAAACCTTTCTATGTTGGGGGTGTTGTTGATGTATAGATCTTGGAATAGTAAAGCTATGTCAAAAGAAATGCAGAGTTGAATTTTTTTAAAATCATAGCGCTAAAGTACTTTTCAGAATTTCTAAGCCAGTTCACAGCTCCATTAACAGTGCAGTAATATATCTATTTTCCTACAGCCCAACCAACATTTCTCATTTTGTACTTATATCATCTTTGTTAATCTGCTAAGTATGCACTAGACACTCAAAGTCACTTTTATTTTCATTTTTCTAATTATTATGAATTCAGAGCATTTCCTTATATGATAATCAAGAAATGATAATAAATAATTAGCAATTAAACACTGACAGCTTAGATCACTTCTCTGGAAACTGTCTATTCATATTTTTGACCATTTATCCAATGAAGAACAATTCTTTGCCTTACAAATTTTTCCAAATTTGAATCAATTCTTTACATATGTTGGAAATGAAATTTTTATCAGAGAAATTTGCTTCAGATTTTTTTCCTTAGTCACCTTTCTGCCTTCTAGTTTTTACTACATTTGATTTGTTTGAATATCTAGAATCAAATGTACCATATTACTTTAGTCATGAAAACTTCCCCAATACTTAAGATCCAAAAAATTATTCCTCCAAGCTCTTCCAAGTTATTTATGATATGACTTTTTATGTTTATATTCGAGTTTATCTTGATATATTGTGCAAACCAGTGATGTGAACCTAATTTCTGCAAGTCTGCTGTCCAGGTTTTCCAGCAGTTTCTTACAAAATAGTGGGTTTTTCCTGCAGTAATTGGGGTCTTTGGGTTTATCAAACATTACTGTTTATTTCTACATTTTATATACCTAATCTGTTCCACAGACCTGTTTTTTTTAACCAGTACTAAATCATGTTAATCATTGTCTTATAAGTACAGTTTGAAAACTGGTATTGATAGATCCCCTTCCTCCCACTTTTTTTTCATTGCTATCCTTGAGATTCTTGACCTTTTGTTGTTTGTTACCAATCTCCTGGGTGTGAAATGAAACCTTCAGTAGATGAAAATGTCAAACGTAGGAGGAGCTGTGTGAGGACTGTAAAATTAAGACACTGTTCATGGAACTGTGAATTGCTACAACCCTTCTGGAAAATAGGTTGAAACTACACTCAAGACATTAAATAAATTGTATATAGCTTTATCTAGTCCATTCCCAGGCTCATACGACAAAGAGATCAAAGACTCTGGAAAAACTTCTTATAGGTTTATAAAGTAGTACTTTTAGTTTCAACAAAGAAGTGGAAATAAGATGGGAAATAAGATAATCAATTGAAGAATGGCTGAACAAATTGTAGTCTAGTACATACTAAGAAGTTATATGAAAAATTCAGAGAAACTTGAAAGATTTGTATGAACTGATTCAGTATGAAAAGACCAGGAGAAAATGATCTATAACCCCACAATATAAACTATTTTGAAAGGCTTTTAAACCTATCTACATAATAACCAATCAAGATTTTGAAACACAAATGATGAAATATGCTTTTTGCCTCTGAGCAAAAGAGGTAGCCCTAGGATGCAGGAGACAAATATTCAGAAATGGTCAATATGATAAATTTTTTGCTTGCTAGCAAAATAACTATTATTTAGCATTGCATTATACAGTTGGTTCTCATCATTTGCAGTAGTTATGTTCAATAAAGTCACCTTGTGAACACTAAATTAGCAAATACAGAACCAACTCTCTAAGGTAAATATACAGGGTTAGGTTCCTCCCAGCCTCTTAGTCACAACATTTACTTAAGGACTTTCCTGAGAGGCGTCACAAATAGATCAAAAAATTTCCTTTTCCTTTTTCTAGATGTAGCATATTGTTGATCCATTAACATTGAACTCATGGCCAACAGCACTCTAACTCATGCCTGAATGAAGCTTATCTAACCCAAGACACATTAAAGTCTTCTTGTGATTAATACAAGAACAGACAAAAGACTAGATAGCACTTCAGTTCTACAATTTTGGGGTCAATTTAAATAGCCAAATTATCAAGGAAAAAGCACAAAAATGAGAAAAACAAATCTGGCATTAAATACTAAAGAAAAAAAGGGGGGCACTGGCTTACAGAATGATAGTTGAAGCAAGGAGGCAGGGGGTCACTCTTAGCATGTCCTAGAATGATCCTGGGGGTTGATTTAGAGGTTACAAATAAATTGTAAGTGAATCCTCAAATACAGAATCTGAATGAGAAGGATTAACTGTACTTCGGTAAAGTAGGTATTCATCTAATCTTGCTCAATTTAATTTATCCCTGGACTGGAGGCAGACTACTGATTTAAAACAGAATTTTGAAAGGAAAGGAAATCTACCTTGATCAATCACTTGCAAATCATCCTCTTTTCTCTAATATATTACATGCACTTTAATGGTAGTTCTTCCACTTTTTAGCATAAGGAATTGGTAAAGAATGGGACAAATGTTGGCTCCAGCTTCTATCAGTTTGACCACAAGCTTTGGCATAAATCCAGGTGGGTCCCACCATCAGATGGAAGTGAGAATCTCAATGCAAATGAAAGTCACTTTCCCATTTCTCCACTCCTTCTTCCCTCCATTTAATAGGAAAATAATCAAGTGAAAAAGGGATGGGGGGGGGGGGGGTGGGAGGTAGATGATGACAAGTCAAGATGCTATTAGAATATCTCTCTCAATGAAGTTTAAGCCTTGGAACTACATATATCTGGCAATTCTTAAGTCAGTCAAGTGATTGGATGATTGAGGGATTTAGGATATGACTCAGACTTTACTATTCATTTTAGAATAAAAATCATAGGGAAAATGGGCAGGGATACACATTAGTAACTACTAAATCATGACTAGTTGAAAAGTAATGGTTTCATCTTGTAACAATTTGTTTCTTGTTTAAACTAACTATTGCCACATGTGCAGTCAAAGTAGGTGATAAAAAAACAGTGTGTGTGTGTGTGTGTGTGTGTGTGTGTGTGTGTGTGTGTGTGTGTGTATGTGTGTGTTGAGGAAGTGATACTGAAAATAGCAACTTCATTTAATCTGGGACCTAACTCTCTCTGGATATTGATTAATCAATTGGTCAAGAGATTAAATAATTTTCAGGAGGGTAGGAATGGAATATACATAATTAAACCAAATTGTGAAACCAGTATAAAACCTCTTCTAGTTTGTCAAACATGCAAAGAGGAAATATGATAAAACAGCAGCATATATACAGATTTATGTGAATTGGATCTATTCAGCCATGAAAAAAAAAACCTCTTAATCTTGAGGGTTAATTATTACATTAGTTTTCAAGGTTAAGGAATTTTTTATCAAACATATGGCTACTTCATAACTTATTACCCAACTTGAATGACCTAACAACAAAATGATTGTCAAGTTTTATGTAGCTTTCCATTGGTCTTGAATAATTAGGGAGTGTCCAATCCAAGTGACCTTCTTAGTAGATGCTTTTCTACAGACACCCTACCATCAAATAACAATAACCAACACAACTGGATCTTTGTCAAGTTTACAAAGGCTTCACATAACATTCTCATTTGAGTCTCACAACTATAAGGGGAAATAGCTATTATTCCCATTTTATAGATAAGAAAATTGAGAGAATGATCTAGAGGTAGCTAGATGGCGTTGTGGAGAGAGCACCAGCCTTGGAGTCAGGAGAATTTGAATCAAGGCTGCAGATATTTAACACTTACAGCTGTATGATCCTGGGCAAGTCACTTAACCTCAATTACCGCCCCCCCCCCCCCCCCCCCCACACACAACATAAAAGAAACAAAAATGATCCATATGGAGAGCTTCCCAAATAGAATTCAAAACAAATCTCTCCAAGTCAAGCAGGAAATATTTCATGATCTCTGAATAATTACCGAAGACTTTTCCACCCAAAATTTTTGTTTAGGTGAGTTATATGTATATATGTGTGAATACATGTTTATATTTAAGTTTATAAACATACACACACACACACATCTGGACGGTAACTTGAAAGTCATAGCTTCAAATTTAGTATCTTGTTTTATTTGCCAAAAAAACTAGTGAATTTTTTTTTTATGATCTATTTTTAACCCAACAAAAATATCAAAATCCTTTTTTGGGGAGGAGGAGAATATAACACTGAGATTCCATTATTACAAGGCAATCTTGGTGAGAGACTATTCCAGATCAGCATCAACAACTTGGAAATCTTGCTCTTTATCCAACTATAAAATAGGTTATCCTGGATAAGCCTTCAGAGGAAGAGAGGAAACTTGAAGAGGAAATCCAAATCTTCAACCTAGAATACTGAGTCACTCACCCTTCTGTAATTCCACAGGTGATGCTGTTAAGTGTTACTGCTTCAAGGGGCATCCCAAGAAATAGTGGAAGTCCAGCTACAGCTTCCATTATCTGAAACCTCTCCTCATTGATTTCCCAAGCTTTTATTATTAGACCACTGAATCAATCATCCTAGTGGCACATTGACTAATTTATGGGGATATATCCAACTACACAGTCAGAAACCAACCACACAAGTTGAGCAGTGATAAAAAACAAAACTCTTCCACTGAAGATCAGAAAGAGTCAAAAGAAAATTTGTGCCTCCCCAACTCTTTAGGTTCAAACAGGTCCTTTGCTTTCTATATTGCAAAATAAATTAGCATGGGAACAGCCAGATGAATAACTACTGCATTGAAGTATTTAACTGTATTCTAAATGGAAGCTATTTCAGGAGATTATCTTTAGATTTAAAAAAAAAGATCAGAGTCAAAACTGGGGGAAAAAATACTCCATGATCACTGACTCACTTATGATTAGGGAAAACCAAGGTTCATTATATTATTGATGCAAGTAAATGTTGCATCAGGTTACATCAGAAGATGAAACTAAAGCCAGACTGATAATGTACAGGGAAGGAAAGAGCTCTTTCTTTGCCACAAAGAAAAGTGGCTAGATCACTTCAGATTTAGAGATCACATAACTAACGACTCAGTCCTGCTGCATTGTTTGAAAAACCCTTAAGAGTTACTGTGTGCTAAAAATTCTACCCAAACATGAGCTGGATGGAAGCTGAGGGATACTGAGTGAAATCATCAGTTTATGTTGGAACAAAGGCTAGTGTGCATCACCTTCTCAACTTAAAGGTTTCTTCACTCTAGATACTGGAAGTAATACAATGATGAAGCACTTTGGTTTAAGGGAAAAGTTCAATTCTAAAAGATTAGGGAAAAACCAAGTCGAAACTCCTAACAGAAATTCAAAAGTGATCAATTGACACCCCATCTGAAAATAGGTATTCTTGCATGTACACATTTGGATTTGGTCTGAATCTGCAGATTTCATTACTGCCTGGGAGTTCCCACTAAGTTACCAGTTTGGCAGGAATTTAGAGAAGTTATGACTTATTCATGACACACACAGCTAATATGGTTAAGAGACTGGACTTAAATCCAATTCATTCTACTAAGATATTCACCCTTCTCAGACACAGAGTCACATTGTAAAAAAGTCATTTGTTTTTAAATTTATTTCTAAAAGAGAGAGGTATAGTTTCAGGCTCACTAAACTGTTATCACAGTCACTATGTGACAAAGCAGGGCTTTGACTCTCAAATAATGGAGAGTCAAATGACCCTCAAATACACTGACTTGTAATCTAAGAGAGGGAGCCAAGTCCTCAGGCGTCTGTGTTTTAGAAAGCAGTTCAGGACCAAACAGTTGGGCTCTGTACATGATATGGGGCAAGGAGGGCTGGATCTGGGGTCTAATACCTAGTTTCCAGTCCTGATTTACTTATTTTAGCTATGTAGCACTTCTTTTGGCCTCAGTTTCCTATTCTGTAAAAATGATGGGGTTGGACTACATGATCTCCACAAAGCATATCCTGTATGAGAAATGATTTTTAAAAGGAATATAAACTATCAGCTGTCTGAACTGTCTTTGATGTAAGAGACAGCCAAATGACCATCTTTTTAATAATCTGGTGGCCTTATTAATAAAATGATCAAATTACTCACAAACTATGTCTCTTGAACCTTTTTAATTATCACAATAATACATAGTTTTGTGTGTGTGCCTGGGATTGGGGAGATGAAAGTGGAAGGCAGGAGTCCCAAGTCTTGGTAATAGAAAGTTTGGTGATAGCCTAATGGTAACTTGAAGTTAAGAGATTCAAGATACTGATAACATACTTTTCAACAAAGTGGAGTGAACGACTTGGCTTGTAATTTATAGTCTTTTCCAACATCCTTCCAAACCCAAGTATAAATCTGACCCTGATTCATTACCATTTTTCCCCCTCTTCCCATGGGGACTACAGCTAAGATTAAAACAAACATCTAGTTGATATCTCCTAATTAAATTATAATCACTAAAATCTTTTGTTAAAATATGCATATGCTGAATCAAATTTGTAAACATTGGTAAAAATATTTGTTTTTAAAGTACTTACACAATAATATTAAACAACCCAAAGCTAATAAAACCAATGGAAAACACTAAGGACCTTTGAAATTTGGAGGCAGTTGGCTGCTCACCAGAATACATATATATATATGCATTCACACTCATTGAAAAGACAACTGGTTCTGGAGACTAAAGACCTAAGAGTCCAAATTCTGATGTTCTTCCCTTAGGCCTGTTTCCATATCTCTACAATGAAGAGATCTTCCAGAGGTCTCTTTCAGCTTTGTATCTACGATTCCATTCAAATGCATTTCCTTCTAGGTGGAACATTTAGTCTTATCAAAATACAAGTAAATGCATTATGTGGAAGTTACAAAAATTAATTCTGAATGCTGTACAAGTAGATTAAATAAAGGTGGCAAAAGAGAATAAAAGCACTTCTCTCAATTTATATTTATATGGCACTTATGATTTAATTGAAGATCTTTTATAAGATCTGTCCTCTGGTCTCAGAAAATACAGAATTTCTTGCCAAGAAGATCCAAAAAGAACTACAGTCCTAGATGATCATTAATTAGTCATCACTATTTTTTTTTTTTTTAATTCTAGGACAGATTCATCTGCAAACAGTTTAAGACCAGTTAAAAGAAATCAATTTGGATTTTCATGAGCTTCTGGTTTTTAACACTTGTCATTGGAGGAGGGAAGCACATTGTTTTGGAAAAATACCATATTCAAAAACTGCTCATTTAATCCCTGACCAGTTACTGGCTGCTTAAAATTTATAAAAACTTAAACCTATGTGCATATACCTGTACTCTATTTTGCTTTGAAAAATTGTATAAAGTCAGAAATATAAGAGATCTATTAAATATTAGATAGTGGTAATCTTAGCATTTCTTGAAATATGACCTCCATTTGTGCTCAGTCACCTACAAGGGTATGTTTTGACTCACTAAATCAGGTAGAGCTGGTTCTTTCCAGCTTAATAGTGGTTCCTATTGTGATGCTAGGTAATTGTTAGAGCTAATTATGCCTCTTTCTCTACTACTTAAAATAGCAAAGACCAAATGGACTTTACAACTCCAAAGTGTAAGTTTGTCAATTAAGTTTATAACCAGGAAGTGCTATTTACTACATTCCACATCCCTTTCCTTTTATAACAACTTTGTTTTAGGTATAGGTTTTCTGTCACCATCTCCCAGACCAAATTCTAAAGTTATAAATCTTCACAATATAATCACTGTGGGATATACTGCAAAAAGTTTAGCACAGGTTTAGCACCAGATTCATGAGGTTAATATATAGAAAGGGCTCCATTCTATGAGTGGTTCACAAACTTCCTGCCAAGGAATTTTTGTTGGCAGAACATCACCATTCAATGTTGTCAACCTATCTCCTCCCCACCCTCTCTGTTCTACCATCCATCACCATTCAATGTTGTCAACCTATCTCCTCTCTCCACCCTCTCTGTCCTACCACTACCTTTTTTTCCTCCTCTCTTTCCCACCTACAGTCTCCCATTGAGATAATTTCCCCCCTATTCTTTTCCTATTTTCACCTCCAATCACTCTGTTGACAGCTTCTTCTGGTTCTGAGCATCCTTTTATGCCCAAGAAAGCAGAACCTTCGATTATTCCAAAGCTCCAGTCTCTCCCAATTACACAACTGTGGTATTTTACAAAAAACTTACAATTAAAATAAAAGCAGAGGTGAATCTAGACATTAGGGCATTAAAGTAAGTCCTTTTTGAAGTTTTAAACTCCAAAATATGAGGTGGAAGATTGCTGAAAGCATTCCTATCCCTTACAATTCCCATAATTCTTTCATCTCAAAGTAGATCAAAAAACTTATAAAATTAAAGCACTGTGAAAGTTACTTATGTTAATTATACCTCCTACAGTCTGCTAAGGAAAAATGAAATCAGTACCATTTACAAAGCATTTACCAAGACTTGACTTTTAGCGATTAAAACTGTAAGCTATCAAACAAACATCCCGTTTTTATAATGTTCATTTTATGCAACCATTCTCGATAGAAGTAAAAAGGTGGGTGACTGAATTCCTATACTCACTCTTTAGTCTTATTTGCAATCTGCTTATTCAATTTCAGAAGTGAAAACACGGGTCTAAAACCCAAAGGAAAAATTGAGCCTAGAAGTTATCTTCTTCAAATATATTTACAAAAGGTTTTGAGCAAGCAGTGGTGCCTCCTCCACCAAGGATCTGTTATTTTCAAGGTGAAAACAATACAATCCCCCAACAGCATGATGAGAGCACTTTTTTGTTGCTGCTCCCACCACTAAGTGACCTTGGCTTACCTTCCTGTCTCTAGTAGGCTCTTTTTGTTTTAAATCTATGGTGTTGTATTTTAAACTTGAGGGATCTAGTGGTTAAGGAAAAGCTGACATCTGCAGACTGGCTATTTTAAGATCTATGAGAAGTCAGCTTTCTTTACAATCTAGAAATAAGACTTTTGCAAAGCTGGTGTTCCATCCACCAATCATGGTCGGTCCCTCAGGACAAGTCAAGCTCTCCTTTCCTTGATGCTCCAGAGACCAGCAGATTTAAATAGGGGTGACAGTCACTGAGGCAGACACAAAATGTCAGTTTCAATAGGCACTATTATCATTGCCATCAGCTACATTATATCCCTGCCCTGGATTAAGAAAACCAATGGGGAGAAGAATGAAAGGGCAGGAGCATTTATTTGTAAGCACCCCTGAAATAGAGGAATCCTAGAAACCATTTGTTTCAACATTAAAAGGGAAACATAAAAACTACTTCTGTCAAGTGAAAATCAAAAAAAGCCCCTTCCAAGCCACCAGGGAAAATGTTTGATTTTGACCATTCACGCCATCAACTGAAATGCTCATGCCCACTCACTATTTTCAGTTGCTTACACTTTACTGAGATCTGAGGAATCTATTTGTACAACTAAACAGAGCATGTGCTCTATCCAACTTAATACTACAAAAATTTCAAACCATGGCAGAATCATATTTTCTGTGTAAATACAGCAAAGGGAGAAACTAAGTGGTTTATTAATTTACCACAGGATTTTTTAAAAACTTAATAGTTCTAGCTCTGCTCTGGTACCCATAAATAAGAAATATAAAGGCCCTCAGCATTTGAAGGCAAAGGAAATATCTTTTTTACAAGCAGCTAAAGATTTGCATAGTGTGACTGGGGAGAAAAGCACCACTGAGAAGATCTGTGCAATAACTAACTTATCAAACTGCTTCAAGCTGTAACTAATACATTACAGATTAAACCATTAGTAAGCTAAAGTTATCGATCTTAATAGTTGTTCTTAAGCTTTACTCAGTCTTCAGCTTGTGTTAAGTGCAAGCACCTCTGTGCATAAAAATGCTTCTTTTCTGAATAACATTTGCCACAAAGAAACAAGATGTTGCAGACAATAGTTACCAATCGACCAAAACACTTCTATTTGCTTGAGCATTTGAGGAATGGACAGCCATCACTGCTAAGAAATATAGACCACTCACTCAGAGAGGGTGAAAAAGCTGTTCAAAAAACTATTCTGGTTGTGCTTATATAGTTATAGAAAAAAATTCAGGTTAAGACCTGACAAATTTTATATTCCAAGAGACTTCATTGTGGGCCTTCAAATGACAAGAGTAAATATTTGAAATTATAAAACCTTGTTTTGAGTGGACTCATGTAAACTCCTCTTATGCCACTGAAAATTTGGGCTCCTGAATTTTGGAGGGCATTTCACATCAATTAGGTCATGCTGTCTCATTGAAACTTAATGCCAAAGTTAGCTAGTTTCAAAGTTTATTTAACACATAAAACAGTTAACAAGGTTAATATGGTGTGGGGACCAGTATAAAAACCATAGAGGTTTAGTCAAATTTCATCTTGAACATATAACAGCCCATGTTTGAAGAAAACAACTGGTGGGTAAATGAAATGATAATTGAGATTCACCCTATTGACCAGAAGTCCTATGTTCACCAAATGCACATTAAAACTTCACTTTGTAGAGTTAAAGCAATTCATACTAAAGCTTGAGGATCTGGGCCTTTCTCAGATTAACAGCAGAGGATTGTTTGGATTCTGAACACAGGTACAGCTGAATAAACTTTCATATTATATGCAAGTAAGTTCACTACCACCATCTACCACGTCTGAACTGGGTAGCAGCAATGTCTCCAAGTTGTGACTCACTGACTTTTAAGTAAATAAAATTCTAAGGTGACATATCTAAAATGTGTTCATTTTTATAGATATCTGCAGTAAATACTTCTATTGAAAATGTTAGCCCTGTCCAAGTACATAATGATTAATCTTGAGCATTTTACTGTGAAACTATCAGTCCTTTTTACTTAAGAAGTGCTTTTGTTGTTCTGAAATCCTAGAATTACCAAGACTCTTTATTATGTGGGTTAGTGGAACAAACCCCACTGTCTGCAGTCTCAGTGGTCAAAGTCCATAGAAAATGATCTGAAATAAAGTCTGAAAATGGAGTCCTCCATTACGGAGACAATTATTTCACTTTGGGAGAAATAAAAAATTTAGAAAACATACCTTTTGTTGAAATCCAGTTTAAGTGTTTTTTTTTCTAACTGTCTTGAGTCTGATGAAGTGAAAAGCAACCAATCTTTCTGTAGAAGTGATTAGTCTGCTCATTAAGACTATGGGACACTGGTCCCAGGACTTTCTATTTGAGCAAGGCATTCCATCAGGGACAAACTGTGAGCTTTCAAAGGTGGGTCAGAATGGACATTTTACGGTTATGTCTTCAATTCGACAGGAAATCAGTGAAATTTAATCCTCTGGGTTTATTATAAGTCATCTCTGGTAGCACATTTACTTCTTTCCCTCATCCTCATCTTGTGGAATTACTAGCCCCTTGAGTTAAGTTTCCATGTTATAACTGAGAGTTTAATAAATCAAACATGCAACACCACCGTGTTTTCCCTAGACTTCCCAAATATTTCTGCCCCAGTAGTCTTCATTAATCCATGTCTTTATCAAATGTTTCCCAGCATAACTTGTGTGCCACATTCACATTTCCTTTTTAATAGTCTCTAACATAAATGTGAGAAAGTTTAGCTGTTCCTATGTAATCATGACAAGAGATTAATTAAAATGCCAAGATAGGAAACAATTTATTATAGAGAGAAGAAAAATTTCTCATCCAAAATATAGAAATCTGTACAACTTTGCCACAATCAATATACATGAACTGTACAAATTTACACCAGTTCATAATTTACCAAATAAAAGATGACTAACAAAGTTCACAAAATAGATGGTGGTTTGTGGAAAAGACTTTTACCCAATTAAGTACAAGGAAAATTACAAACCAGACCTCCACTTTCTAAAAATAAGAAGTTTACTCAGTCTTAGAAAACTACAAGCTAGCAAATGTACAGAGAGCTGGCTGGTGCTAACACCACAGTTCAGACAGTGTCTTTATAAGGTCTTTTTAAAGCCTGTTGCCATGGCAGATTCTGGTCACTTGCTACTTCCAAGGCCAAAAACACAATACAAGGTCTGACCATTTTCCCAGGTCATGCTTACTCTAGTTTATTGTCTTATGTACATTTATACATACTGTGAAGTAAGTGCTAGGTAAAAGTCTGTCATACAATTTCCAGTACTACCATGTTTAAAACATTCAGCTTTGCTACTGAGCTGCCAAAAGGGTTAACTAGAACAATTTTTAAATGTAATAGTGCAAATTTACTCCGCAAGATCTACTGCAGAGAAAGATTCTTTATAAATACAGATTTGGGTTGAAGGGACTGATGTAGAAATTAAGTAAAATGTCTGGGAGAAACCAAAACCACCTTAGGACCTCACTCCCTAGCAAAGAAAGTGATCATTGACTTGGACTCACAGGCTATTAAATCACTGAAAGGTACTGTCCAAACTATGGCACTGTCACTTAAAAAAATTTACCACTCTATCTTGTGCCAGATCTTCACAGCTGTGACATGGTTTAAATTCCATAATCCATCCCCAAGAGGAGCCCACCCAAAGCAAAAATCAAATTTATCCATCCATTATAAGATGATCCATCCATAGACTATATCTTAACCTGATACAGTCATCATATTGTAGTTTTTGGAAGGGCTTGTTCTGCCCAAGAGAAGTTCCTCCTTACAGCTGATTCTGCTGTCTACCATTTGCATGTTGTTGCTATTCTGAGTGCTACCTCCTGCTGGCGAGGCTTCGTACAACACACAGATCGAGCCATCCTCTCCGATACGGTAAGACACTTCATAAGGGTCCACCCAGAGTGTGAGTTCACTTGGAAGAAGCCGGAACAGCTCCTGACTGCTCAGTCCAATCCGCTGTGCGGCCTGTCCGATCAGAGGATCCATTTTATGGTTGATGCGAATACAACGATAACCTGATCCCTTGCAGGGTTTTTCTGGGAACCAGTGATGTTTATAATGTTCTATAAAAGAAAGGAAGCATAGAGAGAGACAATGCTTAGATGTCATAATTAACTCGGGATGGATCGCTACTGCTGCACTCGGCTCCGTCTCTTCCGTTCCCTCCTCCAGAGCTGTGCCTATTTCGGGAAAGACACTGAAAAGAATCAGACTGAGAGTTACCAGCTTAAGATCACTTCCACAGAGATCGACCCCATAAATGAATGGCTGGGGGCTTGGACTCCACGGACTGGGAGCCAGGCTCACTTCCTCCTACCCCACCCCTGCGGTGTTTACTTTCCCTACCCCACCCCGAATTACACACACAATAGGGTTTGTGGCTCTGGAAGGAGGCGCATGCTACAGGACTAACTCAGGAAAGGCAGAAGCACCCACAAAAATGCCTCGGGATTAGAGCAATTAGACCCATTTCTCTTTTCATGTCCAGGATGGTGGGGGTAACCGCGGCACGGGAAGATCGGGGCTTTAGGGGGTCCCCAGAAGCAAACCCCAGCAGCCAGGCAACAACAACGGTTGGGGAGGGGGCGGAGAACCAAAGAGAAGCGCCTCCTTTGTGTTCCCCCCACTACACCATACAAAGGGGTGGGCGCTGCTCCTTTGAAGCTTTTTTCCTTACTTTTTACCTCCATTTTTCCTCCCAAGGAGAACAAGCACAGCTTTAGTGAAAGGGAGGAGCAGGACCGTGGTGGGCACCCCAGGGAGGTGGGATCAATACTTGGTTTAAGTGGGGGGGTGGGGGGGAGGGAGGGAGGGACCCGCCGTTATCGGTCAGGATGGGGGAGGGGCAGAAACGATCTCTGCGCGCCCAAGAGACTCCCTCCCCATTCCCCAAAGACCCCCTTTGTCCCGGAGTCTCTCCATCCTTAGACTTCCAAGTCCCGGGGTATCTTCCTCCCGGAAGACCTCAGTTTCCAGGGGCTTCCCTTTCTCCAAAGACTCCTTTTGTCCCGGAGGGCTCTCCCTCCCCAAGAACTCCTCTTGTCCCGGGACGTCCCCCTTTGACAGAGACCCCTGTTGTCTCCCCCAGGACCCCTCCCGTCTAGAGGGGGAGCTTCCCCTCCCCCCTCTTCCGTTACCAACGGCCCCACGGCGGAGTGGGGGATGGGAGGGTCCCCAGCAGCGCCCGCGCCCCCGCCCCCAACGGCCGCTCACCTGCCAGCAGCTCCTGCAGGCTCTGGCTGAAGGTCTGCAGCTGCCGCTCGCTCGTGAGCCCCTTGGTGCGGAGGAACTTGGAGATGAAGGCCACGGCGGCGGCGATCTCGCGGATCATGGTGGCGGCCCGGCTGTAGAAGGGATGCATGGGGGCGGCGGGCGGGGGCCGGCCAGCCAGCGCCGGGGCGAGGCGGGGGAGCGGCGGCGGGCGGGGGGCTCCGCGGTCCCGGCCCGGGCGCCGACTTTTTTTTTTCCTCTTTTTTTGTAGTAAAAAAAAAAAGTTATTTTTTTTAAGGGGCGGCGGGAGAGGAGGGAGAGGAGGAAGAGGAGGAGGGAGGAGGAGAGCGGCGAAGGCCTGTTCACATCGCTCGAGCCCCCTCGGCCGCCTCCGCCTCCTGCTCCGCAGCGACCGCGGATCCCAGCACCTGCATTTCCAGCTCCGACGGGCGAAGAGAGGCGGCCGCCGGGCTCCCCTTCTTATAGGCCCACGGAACGGAAGTGGCGTCGCCGGGAGGGGAGGGGGCCGCCCGCCAATCCGGCGATCGCACCATTGTGACGGAAGCAGGTTCGGAGAGGGAGGGGAGAAAGGGGCGGGGACAAGAGGCGGGGAAGAGAGGGAGGGAGGAGGAAGAGGAGGAGCTGACGTCACCCGCTTGTAAACAAATAAAGCCTGAGTTGGTGGCTAGTCCGAGAGCCGGCGGCGCTGGAGTGGGAAAGGGGGAGCGCGTGCTGAGGCTCCGCCCCCTCTCACCCAGGCGCCGCCCTCTCTCATCCAGGCTCCGCCCCCTGCTCCTGCTACTGCTGGGATGCTCCGGGCTTTGGGGCTGGAACTGGCCTGCTCTGGATGCGGAGATAACCGCGGTTCGGCAAGCCCGGACTCCTCCGGAGCCTCTAGCTGCCTCCCCTGTCCGGCTAGTGGAGGGTTGCTCAGCAGAGCAACAAGAACGCGGGGACCAGAAATGGGGGTCGATAGTAGTGGTCGATGGCCCCTCCTTTCAGGGGGCTAACGTAGTGAATAAACCCCGAGTGTGTGTGTGTGTTTTTAATGTTTGTGTGCATGCGTGTGTATGTGAATTAGCGCAGTAATAACCAATCGTGAATAAAGTCCCGGTGTGTGTGCGAGCGTGTTGTCTGTGTATGCGTGTGCATGTGTGAGTGTGTGCGCGTGCATGCGGGGGTGTGAGTGCGTGTGCTAGGTCTGCAACCTAGCATGAATAATAAAATCTGGGTATATGTGAGCGTGTGTCTTTGTGTGCTCGTGCATGCAGGGATGTGTGTACTAGCGCTTGTAACTCACCGTGAATAAAGTCCGGGTGTGTGCGTGTGCATTGTGAGGGCGCGCGCGTGAGTGTGTGCGCGTGCATGCGGGGCTGTGTGAGCGCTGACATGCCATGGATAAAGTCCGTGTCCGTGTGTGTGTGTGTGCTCGCGCGCGCGCGTGCATGCGGGAATACATGAGTGTATGCATGAGGGTGAATGTGTGCATATATACGTGTGTGTGTGCGAAGTTGAAATTGCAAGAGTTTACCAAATGCTTCCCCGGAGCGTCCGAGAAGAAACGGCCAATACCTGAGTAAAGAGCATTTCTCTTCCAGTTTAACCATAAGTCTTTCAGAAAAGACATTTTCTGCAACTTCCGAGAAGGTGAGAATAAGTGAACCGTGCAACAGAGGAAAACAGGCGCAATTTGTGTAGAAAAAGCGGAGATGATGAAGAGTCTTGCCTCTCTGGATTAAAATGGTGTACGACCATTCTATTACCTCAATCAGCAACAACAACAACAAAACGGGGACGGGGAGGGAGGGAACCTGAATGTTTGGAAGTAACATTTGGAAGCAACGGAACCAGGCATCTTGATTCTGCTGGTGAAATTGCCCTGCAGAACTCGAGAGCAACAAAGCCACGTAACTATTGTTCTCTGCGAACTAGGGAAAATGGCTTAAAGAGATTGATTTAGCCTTCTAGGGGAGACTTAACCTGAGCTCCACAAAGGGGTAGGGATAGGGGTGGGGTAAGGGTAGGGGGAATAGAGATTAGAGTAGCAGGCTGATGGAGGAAGCAGGAAGAATAAATTGAACTCCTAACAGATGGGGAAAATAACGTATGTTTTCTCTTTCCTGAGCATAGGTGGTCGTCAGTACAGCAGAACAAAACGCTTTTTGATTTTTTTTTTTCCCCAGCTAAACAAAAAACTGTACCGTAACCAAAGAGAAAAAGAATGGGTGATCACATACACAGTGCGCGCGCGCGCGCGCACACACACACACACACACACACACACACACACACACACACCACAATTTCATTTTCTATTTATCACAAGATAATGTAATTTACTTAGTAAACATTAAATTTCTAGTACAATATCAATTTTTAGGAAAGGATTTGAATAAATGAGTAAGGACTTGGTTTCAATAAACAGGCACATAGTTCCTTGGGACAAAGGACTAGCATGACATGGTTAATCAGATGCCGTTTGTCCTGTAGTTTAAATGCATACAATATTTTATGAGTAAAATTTTCAGATAGAAGACTTGGTTTTAAATAGCACTTTTGATACTATCTGTATGTGACCTTGAGCAGGGCACGATCTTCCTGGGTCTCAGTTACTTCATCTGTTAACATAAATGACAGGGTTGTACCAGACTTTTTAGGGTCCTTTCTAACTGTACTGCCATGAAAGTCTATGCATGTAGTCATCATATTTACATTAAACAGTCTACCATCTTATTGTTCCTCAGAGTCAAGAAGACACTTGTTTCATAATAGAGATCCCTGCAATTGAAAACATAATTTCTCTCCCCAGTTATTTACTTGGAAAATTGAAAGAGTTACATAAGAGAGAAATTTAAATAAAGGATGTGAAAGAAAAAACTATATAGGTGTCAAAGATCACACCCCTTAGAGTAGTTCATAATTTTGTAAAATATATATACATTTCCCAGAAATCTAATGATAAGCTACAACCCAATGGGGGAAGGGAACAAAAGAGGAGGGAGAGTAAAATGCAAGTGTTTTCTCCTTAGCTTTTAAATTTAAAAGAAATTGTAGTACAATAGCATTGTGATTTGATATTACTTTTTTAAAGATTTCCAAATAAATTTCTAGCACTCCAAAAATCCCTTGCCATACATGTAGAATTTCACAGGAGAAAAAACTATTAAAATAAGAAAATCAACTTTGAAAATAAAAAGCAGAGACTCGTTTTCACCAGAGATGGTGCTCCAAACAGCTCTGGGTGGGAACTTTGTGAAAGTGAACTGCAGGATTAAAAATTGGAATTTCAAAGGGCAGTGGGGATGGGCAGATTTACCCTTCTGTCCTGAATGACAAAGACAAAGCTACTTCTGAAGAATATAACCAAGCTTGGTGAGGGTGATTTTTCCCTCCTCCATATCTACAGAAAAAGTGAAAAGTAAATCATTCTTGGGTATTTATTTAGGTACATAGCCCAGCCAAACTGCTAGTTTTCTTCTCACACACGTAGTCATATTAAATCTCTTGTTTGCAGTTTGCCAAGTGGGAAAGGGAGTAAGGGTAAGCCTTGTATTTCCATCCCCAAATTGGAAGGGAGTAAATATCTAAGGAGGTGGGGGGAATAGGGGAGAGAGATGTGAGTAATTGTGTATTTATGACTTCCATAGCAATGAAAAATGAACAGATAGTCACGCCAATTCTGCATGTGTGGGTAAAGGCTGCTTAGGACTGGATTGCATATCAAATGGAAATAAAATGCCTGTCAATGCAGATTTAGGTAACATGGTTTGGTCCTCTGAGTCTTATAACCTCCTTGGAATGCTGACATCTCCGGAATACTAGGGAAAGAATTTGTGATTGAATGCACACACATACCTACACAAGCACAAACAAATGCAATTGTCTCTCAGGTCACCCATGCATACACCCAAACACATCAAAATAATATTATATTTACATACAGTATGCTTATGCATGTAGCCATACATTTGTCTGTATATATGTGTGCATATACACATATCACAATAACCTTTTTTCCTGCATGCTGCCTGATAACACTTCCCAAGGGTCTCTAGCCAGACTGTACATCTGCCTCCTGATTGTGCCAGGTCCATCACCCACTCCTATGAATTATTTCATAGATTGTTAAAAAAAAAAAATGTAAACAAAACAAAACAAAACAAAAAAACAGTATGGCTTTGAAATTCATAGAAAAATGAGGTGTGTCAAAATTAAGTCCTTTTATTTTAACCTTTTTTTATGGTAATGCTGGATTTTGGAGAATTGGAGAATTCTCTTCATAGTGATTAACTTCTAGACACATTTAGGGGGTAATTAATCATCTATTATCTATATCTGTCTAGAAGGGAAATGTTAGAGTCAGAGGACCTAGGTGTGAATTCTGTCTCTGTGAGTTATCACTACATGACTTCAAACAAGTGTCTGGGCCTCCATTTTCACAGCTGCAAAGTAATAATATAATAATAATAATAGATTGGATGACCTCTGAGGTTCATGTGTTCAGATTAATTTAATTCTTTTGTTATTAACTTCATATCATGTACCCAAGATAAAGAGCACCAAGTATGAAAAGCTGGGAAAACCGACAAAAACAAGAATCCTGGCCCTCAAGGGGTTTAAATAAAGTCTACATTTGTTTTAAACATCTCTACAGCTGGAAGGTGTTTAGATGAATAACTATTTCCTTGAAGTAAGTGAATCATTCATTGATATGTGAACCAGTTATCCATAATTTTAAGAAATCATTTTTAACCAGGGGATTTGAAATAGTGATCAGCACTTTAAGTCTTCCCTTGGAACATGCATGAACTCCTAAGGCATCTAGGTGATACACAGGACAGAGTATTGGGCCTACAGTCTGGAAGATCTGACTTCAAATCCCACTTTGGACACCAGGGCTGGCCTCAATTTACTCAACTGTATAATGGAGGTAATACCATCAACCAGCTCCCAAGGTTGTTCTCAGGAGCAAATATTTGCATGTTGTTCATTTATTCAGTCATGTCCAACCCTTCATGATCCCGTCTGAGCTTTTCATGGTAAAGCTATTAAAGTCATTGTCATTTCCTTCTCCAAGCTCATTTTACAGATGAAGAAACTGAAGCAAACAGAATTAAATGACGTACCCAGGATCCCACAACTAATAAGTTTCTGAAATCAGATTTGAACTGTGGTGTTTTTGTTTTGTTTTGTTTTGTTTTGTTTTGTTTTGTTTTGTTTTGGCTTCAGGCCCAATGCGCTATCCCCTGTGTCACTTATCTGCTTCGTTGATATGTCAGAAGCACAAAGCTTAATAAAAGACTGTTTTCTTCTTTCTACTAAACAGGATGACTCTCCATACCTCCTCATGCTGTGATTTTAATTAATATCTTTGAATTTCTATCTTACTTATTAGCGACCCTTCTCAGGTCTTAATATCTCAAGGATAAGATTACCCACTTTATTTCTCCTTGTTCACCCCTCTTGTCTTCCATGTCTCTATGGCCCCAACCATCTTTTATTATGCTCTTACCTAGGCACAAGTTACCTTTGATACAGCTCCACATGTCTCTCCATTATCCTTAGGATTACTTATTTCAATTCAGATCAATTCATTCTTCCAAGGAAATCCCCTATGACTTAAAACCACATATCATCACTGAGATCTACCCTTACTTTTATTATTTTTTAAAGGAAGATATGACGATAGAAAATATATGCAAAGTAGGGAAATATTTTCTTCTCCAGACTAAATATTCTTAGTTTATCCAGAGTTCTCATGTGACATGGTTTCCAGTCTTTGTATTATTCTGATTCTTGATTTTCCTAACCTTTAGGAGAATTTTCAAAAAGCAAATAATCTACTGTAAATCTTTATGTACAAGTGACCTCCATGCTGTTCCTTGAATAAGACATTCCACTTCCCAACCTCAGGCAGTTGGTGATGCAAGACTAGAGATTTTGATAACTAAATGCTCTTCATCCTTACCTGGGCTTCTAGTTTTCTTCACCTGAAATTTTCAGTCAAATCTGACTCCTTGTGACCCCATTTGAAGACATTGGAGTCTTTTGTCATTTCCTTCTCCAGCTCAGTTTACAGATGAGGAAACTGAGGCAAACAGGTTAAAAAGTCACACAACCAAGGAAGTATCTGAGGCTGGATTTGAACTCAAGAAGAACTCTAGAACTTTAGTCCAGACAGTCTATCCACTCCACCACTTACCAGCCTGGCTTTCTTCAAGTCTCAACTAAAATCTTACTTTTTATAGAAAGCCTTTTCTGATCCCCCTTAATTCTCATGCCTTCCTTCTGTTGATTATTTTCAATTTTTCATGTATATAGCTTGCTGTACATAACTGTTTGCATATTGTCTTCTCCATTAGACCACGAACTCTTTGAGAACAAGTGCTGTGTTTCTATCTTTATATTAATCCTTGTCCTCAGCATAGGACCCAAAACAGATATTTAAAAAAAAAAAAAAAAACCCTCATCATAGTACCCATTGGAGTGTGGAGAAGTTTGTGTCTGGCAAGCACACCAGCTAGTTATCTTATTGTAATATGTGTGAGTTTACACCAGTGGGATGTCAGTATCTAGGAGAAAACGGGGTTTATTTGAAAAAAGTATACAAAGATAAAACTGACAGTGGGGACATGGTTTGAGAGAGAAGCAATTAGTAAAGTGTCAAGGATGATACCTAGATGGAGAGTAGGGTTGATAGTACCCTTAACAGTAATGGGGAAGTTTGAAAGTGGAGAAGTTTCGGGGGGAGGGGAGCTAGTGAGTTCAGTTTGAGACATACTGAGTTTAAGATGTCTATTAAACATTCAATTCTAGATTTCAGATAGGCATTTGGAGATGCAAGAGTGGAAATCAATAGAGAGGTTAGGATGGGATTGGTTGCTTTGAGAATCATCAGCATACATTTGGAACTATACCCAAAGGGCAACTAAACTGCATATTCTTTGATCCAGTAATACTACTACTAGGTCTGTATCCCAAAGAAATTAAAAAGTGGGAGAGAGAAGGACCTACATACACAAAAATGTTTTTAGCAGCTCCTTTTGTACTGGCAAAGAATTGTAAATTGAGGGGATGTGAACAATTTGCATATGAATGTAAAGGGATACTATTGTGCTCTAAGAAGTGAAAAGCAGGTGGGTTTCAGGAAAAAAAAAAAAAAACTGGAAAGACTTGCATGAACTGATTGATGCTGAGTAAAGTAAGCAAAGCCAGTAGAACATTGTATGTGGTAGTAACAATATTGTGTGATGATCAACTATGATTGACTTAGCTCTTCTCAGCAATACAATGGTGTAAGACAATTAAAAAAGCATCATGATGGAAAATTGTATCCACATCCAGAGAAAAAATTATGGCGTCTGAATGCAGATGAACAAAACTTTTTTTTTTTTTTTTTTACTTTTTTAATGTTTTTTTTTTCCTTCTTTCACAACATGACTAATGTGGAAATATGCTTCCATATATGTGTGCATATATACTTATTTGTATGTAAGTATGTATAAATGTATATATATGTGTGTGTATGTTTATATATATATAATCAGATTATTGTTATCTTGAAGAGGGGGAAGAGAAGAAGGGGAGGGAGGGAGAAAATTTGGGGACCCCAAATCTTTCAAAATATGAATATTGAAAATTGTCTTTACATGTTTGGGAAAAAACACTTAAATTTTTTAAGCTAAAAGAAAGAATCATCAGCACAGAGATGATAATTAAATCCATAGGAATTGATGAAGTCATCAAGTAAAATTAGAAGAGGGAGCCGGTTGAAACCTTGGGGGATACTTACAGTTAGTGAGCATAACCTGGGTAAAGATCTATCAAAAGACATTGAGAAGAGCACTTAGATAGGAAGAGGACAAGGTTAGGATAGTGTCTGCAGAACTTAAACAAAACAGAGCATGGAGGAGGAGGAGGATAGTTTCAAAGACTGAAGAAAGATCAAAAAGAATGAAGATTGAGAAAAGACCATTGCAATCCAATGATCCTGTGATGAAGAGAGCCAACTATACCCAGAGAGAGGACTGTGGAACCGAGTACAGATCACAACATAACATTCTCACTCTTTTTGATGTTGTTTGCTTAGATTTTCTTTTCTTACTAATTTTTTTTCCCTTTTTGATCTGATTTTTCTTATGCAATAAGAGAATTGTATAAATATGCTTACACATATTCGATTTAACATATATTGTAACATGTATAACAAAAAAAAAGAAAAGAAACAAACTACTGTATAATTAAAAGAGAGGGAGAGAGAGAGAGAGAAGCCACTGGATTTGTCACTTTAAAAGAACATCAGAGAAAGAAGTTTGAAGACAGTGAGAAGAAAGGTTCCATAGGAAGTATCAAGAACAGAATTTGAACTCCAAATATTTTACCCTATCCAGTGCACCACTTAGCTGCCTGATTGAAATAAACCTCAGATAATATATAATTTGTTGTCTAAACAGCTGTCCCTTCTACAGTATTTGACCCCAAAGGGGGCCTCAGCTGGAAGGCAAGAAGTGATAGACCTCACTGCTTCCTGAGGGGAGCCAGCTTTTGAATACTGCTGATTCTTAAAAAGTTTCCTTACTCTAAGAAGAAGGAAAATTACCATCTGCAACTTCTAGTCTTTGCTCCTAGGTCTCTCCCCTTAAGCCAACAAAAGCAAATATAATCACCCCCTTCCACATAATGTGTGGTGTTTAATCATTTCCATATGTGTCTGATTCTTCATGACTCCATTTGAGATTTTTGGCAAAGATATTAGACTAATCTGCCATTTCTTTCTCCAGCTCATTTTGCAGATAAGGAAACTGAGGCAAACAGGATTAATTAAGGGTCACCCAAGTAGTAAATATCTGAGACTGGATTTGAATTCAGGTTCTCCAGAGTCTAGGAATGGGATTCTATTCTTTGAAGAACCTGTTTTTTAAAAAAATGGTTATGGTACCTATCCTAAATATTTTCTTCTCCAGAGTAAATATATGTATTTCATCCAGAGTTCTCATGTGACTTCATTTCCATTCTTGTTAACAGTTTTTCTTAAAACATGATATCTATATCTGACTTTAATATTCCAGCTGTAGTTATGTACTCATGTGTGAGAACAACAGGACTTGCCCCTTTTATCTTAGACACTCTCATCTATATGATAGAGACAAGTTGACTCATTGAGTATGTGACTGCATTAGCTGCTTGGCAAGTAAAGGTGCTCTGGGACTTGATCCAATGAAATAAAGAGGATTATTTACAACTAGCAAATCAATCCTCATGCTTTGAATTTGTGCCTCTAGAACAATTCCTTGTATTTTGTGGTACGTTAGGTGTAGAGTAGATATAGCATAGACCGTAGTCCTAAGCTCAAATCTGGCTTTAGACACTTATTAGTTATGTGTTCCTGGAGATGTCACCTAACGCTGTTTACCTCAGTTTCCTCATCTGTCAGATAAGCTGGAGAAGGAAATGGAAAACCTCTCCAGTAGTCTTTGCCAAAAAAAAAAAAAAAAAATGAAATGGGATCACAAAGAGTTGGACAGGACTTAACAATAATAACATATTATGTAGAATAGGCCTTCCAAAGCCAGTCAACAAGTATTAAATAAGTGCCTACTATTTGCAGTTTTGGTGCTATGTACCTGTCCCTTACCCCCTCCCCCCAAAAAAAAAGGATAGTCCCTATTCTCTAGGAGCTCAAATCTTGCTTAAGAAATTTTTGTTTATTTTTAATCTAAGTAAAGAAATTCACTCTATTATTTACACTATCTAATTGTTTTGTTTTGTTTTCCCCTGTATAGGACAAAGTTAGTAATGGAGAGAGCCCTGGATTTGAAATAAGAAAGTCTGGGAGGGTTCACATAACTTCAAAAAATATTGGCCAGGTAAAGTTGAGTAAGTCATTCAAGCACTGTCAGACTTAATTTTCCCATCAAAATGGAGATAATTATAGCCCTTAGCTTGCAGAACTGTTGAAGATCAGCTGAGATATTACATATATATGCATCTGTGTATATTCATATATGTAGATGTATCACAAACTTCAAAAGTCCTATTGTATCTATTTATACTAGTTAGTATTAATTTAATAAATCCAATAAATAATTATTAAGTACCTACTGTGTGGCAGGAACTGTGCTAAGTGAGATGGATACATTTATAAAGTAATAACTAAAAAGGCTAATAAAATTTGAATTAATAAAAGGAAGGATAATCCTCACAATCTAATGGGAGTGGGTGGGATGTATGTGAAGATAATACACAGAGGGAGACAGGAAAAGGAGTGGGTTGGAGGGGGTCCAGGACATACCTGGGCTCTAGAGCATCTTATTGGGTGTAGTTGAAATCAGACAGAACAGCAAATCAAAGTAAAATCAGCAGAACTCCAGTTTCTGCCCTCTGTAAAGGAAGGCATTGGGAGGAGTTGGGTACTCTACCCTCCAGCCCTCCAATCAGAGGGCAGAGGAGGCTGAGTATGTCAACAGTTAAGTGTAGTTATCAGCATGGTGATGACATTAAATATAAGATTAATCTGGGAGAATCATCTTATTCAGTGGAATTGAAACCAGGCAGAGAGGTTTATTAATGTTTATTAATAAATATTTTAAATATTCAATCTCTAGATTGAAAGTCTACCTCTAGTCTGCTTTATTTTTAGTCTATGCCAAATTCATGACTTTTTTTTTTTTTTTACTCTAATAGTACATTAAAACAGAGAGTAAGCATGGCCATGATATAGGAAACAGAAGCTGACTTCAAAGTCAGGAAGCCCTGGGTTCAAGTCACCTAACGCCAGGACAAGTTACTTTCCAGTATTTGAGACAACTCCCCAAAAGGAAGTGCAGAGATGTCTGCCTGCTTTGGTAAATGGTATTTCCCATCCCTGTACCTCACCGTCTATTTGAGTTTTCCCCTTCACGAATGAAATCTTAGGCCCAATTGCCATCTCTATATTAAAATAGAATATTTTCTATTTTGTGTCTTAGAGGTGAGATTCAATTGAACTTTCTGAGTTCAAGAGCAAGGAGGGATTGCTTTGTTTGTCAGCACCTAGCATTCTCCTGGAGCAGGTAATCCAATATAGGTTATATGTGTGCAGTTTTTCTAAACATATTTACATTTCATGCATTTTTAAACATTCTGAAAAAGGCTCTGTCAACTGGAGTCTTTGCTGTTAATGAGTTAAATCCTGCCTCACACAACAGGACCCCATTTGGGGCAATGATTTTGCCATTTCCTTCCTCCAGCTCATTATACAGATGAAGAAACTGAGGCAAACAGGGTTAAGTGACTTGCCCAAGGTTACATAGCTAGAAATTGTCAGAAGCTGGAATTTGAACTCAAGTCTTACTGACTGAAGACTTCAAGCTTATCCACTATGCCAACTTAAAAAGTCCTGATCTAAAGAATTTTCCCCATATCAATGAAATCATAGCGCCAGTCTCCATTTCTGCTCTTTTCTAAGCTATAGCTCGCTCCCCTGGGATAGTACTCATACTTTTAGAACTAGAAGTCATCTAATCCAAAGTCATACAATTAGGAAGAATAGAGGTGGTATTTGAACTCATGTCATACTAAAACCTCCAAATCCTCATCCCTTTACCCTAATTCAGCATTCTGCCTTTCTCCATCAAAAATCCATAATTCTCTAGGATTTGGCATTCTGGTTCAAAATTTTTCAGTATTTGAACAAAACTGATAAGGAAGGGCTGATATCCTAATAACTAGCAAAACACAAAACCTTGGTTTCAAGACCGTGAGAGCGTCCTTTCTGAGGGAACATGAGGGTTTCAAGATGCTGATTTCACAAATATAGAATCAAAGATGGTTGATTAACAAATACATTCAATTGTACAAATTCCCTAGGCCTATTAAGTACCTTTAGTACATTTAGAAGTAGATAAGCATAGCAAATTATCTACAATTTGAACAAAACACGAGTATAGAGCATCCATGAACTAATTTTGTAGATCTACTGCTACAAAGAAGACACATAGAAGTAACTTCCTAATTCTTTAGGCTAAGCTCAATGCCATCCTAAGTAACAAGCCCTGTGTCTGAGATAAGAATTTTCTTTTTTCAAATTGTACTGTATCTGATGGAGGTGGATTAAAATTTGTGAATCCAATGCCCTTCCTTATCAAACAAGGAAAGGAAAAATACTTTGTTTTTTAAAAAGCAACTCCACCATTGATAAGAGTCATTCAATTAATTGCTGATTTGGAAACCAAAAAAATGGAAGAACCTAGAAAGAAGACATAACTAAGATCTAAAGAAATACTTCCTGGATTAGTACAATCATCCTGAAAAGTACAAGATTTGAAGATCCAATGAGCTAATAATTGTTTTATTATTTATTATATCAAAATAATTATTATACTATAATATATTTTGTTATAAAAGGCATTATTATACATAATATGTAACTTTATTGTTATTATTATGAGTCAGGAGCTGGAACTAATCTGGATCTTTGCCACTTAATTACTAGTATGACCTTCTATTTGCCTCAGTTTCCATATCTGAAAAATGGGGATAATAATAGCATTTATCTCCCAGGATTGTCGTGAGGATCAAATGAGATAAAAAATTATAGTGTTTAGCACAGTGTCTGGCACATAGTAAGAACTAAATAAAAGTTGTTATTATTATTGTGATGATGGTGGTAGTTATTATTAACCAGAGAAGCTAGACCTAAACTGGACCTCTGCCCCTTAACTATCCAGATGACCGTGGACATCTTGGTTTGTCTCATTTTCCTCATCTGTCAAATGAAACAGTTGGACTTTGGAAAACTAGAAGTAAAAGTTCCTTCTAGTAGCTAGGGAGTCTAGTGGCTCTAGCAATGAATTTGGAGCCAAGAAGCTCTGAATTCAAATCCCATCTCAGATACTGACTAGCTATGTGACCCTGAGCAAGTCACTTATTGTAAATTAGGGATGATGACGACAATATCCATCTCCCAGGTAATATAGTGAGGATCAAAAATTTGAAAAGCATTTAGGACAGTGCCTGGTATATAGTAGGTGCATAATAAATGCTTATTACGCTCCCTACCAAATCTGATCAGCTGCTTGTTATTTACTTTATTTCAGTCATGTCCTAATCTTGATTTCATTTGGGGTTTTCATGACAAAGGTACTGGAATGGTTTGCTATTTCCTTCTTCGGTGTATTTTACAGATGTGGAAACTGAGGCAAACTGAGGGTTAAGTGACTTGAGGTCACATTTGAACTGAAGTCTTCCTATCTTCATCCCAGAGGTTCTTTTCCACTGTACCCCCCTAGTTGTCCAATTAGCCCTTACCCAGAAATTTTAAAGTTTTACAGATTTGCCTGGGACTTCACAGATCAATTAAATGTCTAGTCAAGGGTCAAACAGCTCTCTTCTTCCTCCTTTATAGATAGGAGGAAGGACTTGAACTCAATTTTCTAAGCCAGAAGGCTGTGGAAATAAAGACCAAATTTAAATACTTCCCTTCAACTCATGTGATTATTGAAGAGAAGGGAAGGATTTAACATGAATGTAGAAGAGAAAATCCAAAATATGTACTAAATGTTCCTTCTAGGACATACAAAACAAACAGGATGAGCAAGAAAACAGAAAAGACTTTGTGTGGAAGGTTGTGTCTAAACTCTGGCTTGAAGGAAAAGGACTGCCATGAAAATGGAATATGATCTAGAAGACATGGGGCAGGGACAGCTGGAGAAAAAGCGTGAGGGTAGGTAAAGCTGGAAAGTCAACTTGACTAGAAAAGATCATGAAACAAGAACAGGAATAAGGTAGTTAGGAGCCAGATCAGAAAGAGCTTTAAGAGCCTAGTGGAGGGTTTTATATTTTATCCTAAAAGTAAGAGGGAACCATGGAAGAGTTAGGTGGGAGGGAAGGAATGCCACAATTAGATCTGTAAGCCAGGAATAGCCATGCCCAGCCATGTAAGAAGGATAGGTTAATGGCAGTAACATGTGGTGGCTTCTGTGTGATCTAAGGAATAAGGGTGTCTTTTAGATAAGCCCCCATTCAGAGGAAAACAATAAATTTAGAGCCAGCTGCTTGGAGATTAACTAATCTAACCCCTAGTTCACAGTATTTGGTTGTTTTGCTTTATTAAGTACAGTCATAATTGCTAACATTTGGATAGCTTTTTAAAATTTTTAAAGGATTTTTTTAACTTATTTTCTCATTTCAGGCTATTATGACTCCATTTTACAGATGAGTAAATTGAGGTTTGCTTAGGTCATTGTTCTTTGTCCTTTGTTCTCAAAGAGCACCATAACATCAGGAGGTAATGCCATGATATGCAAATGAATTGGATTTAAGTGAGGGACAGCTGGGCCAGGTCATCCAACCTCCAGAGTCATCTGAGTCCAGTGGCCTGATATAGATCAGGATGAATGGAGATGGCCCTGAATGCAGTGGGAAGGAGACCTTGCTATCTTGCCATTTTCAATAAGTCTCAGTCCCCTCCCAGATAGATTGATTTATTTATTCAGATTTTTTTTTTTTTTTTTGGCTAGGTAAAAGAAGTCATTTGTTGCCTCAGTTCCTACCTAGCCTTAATCACTGATTAAGTGGCTTAAGTCATGTTATTAAGTATTAAATTCAGGTCTTTTTGATTAAGATCCTCTTTGTCTCTTTGTTTCTGTTTCTTTGTCTGTCTGTCTCTCTTCCTCTCTCTCTAGGTTAGAATAGAATCTGGGCAGCAAGGTGGTACAGTTATTAGAGCTCCCAGGTCTGTAGTCAAGAAGAACTCTTTGTGAGTTCAAATATGGCCTTAGACACTTCCCAGCTATGTGACCCTGAATAAATCACTTATTCCTCTTACTTCGATAAATGAGTTGTAAATGAGTTGGAGGAGTAAATGACAAACTACTCCAGTGTCTCAGCTCTGAAAATCCCAAATGGGTCATGAAGAATTGGACATGAATGAAACAACTGAACAACAACAAAAAGAGAGATTATAGTCCTGTAATATTCACCTTTGTAATTTATTTCATTGCCAATTGACATTTATATAGCATATTAAGATTATTCACTGAATAAAGACAAACAATAGTGCATGTGATTTCTTCTCTCACATACAAGACAAGAAATGGGAGGAGGGATAGAGAGAAAGAGGGGGAAGGGAAGTGGGAAAAGGAGAGACTGAACTTCACAAAGCCTGCAAATAACACACTTGTCACGTTCCAAGTGTTGGAAATAAGTGTTCTAGCACCTTCCAAGTTATTCTCACAACATGAGGTGCCATGGCAAGTTAACAAGGTAATATCTGAGTTTCAACTACATAGGGAAGATTTTTAAAAGTTATTAAATATGAAAATTGGCTCATTGGAAAAAGGATAACTTAAAAAATTAATATGCTACTATATAGATCATACATAAGGCACATTTTGCAAACTCAAAATTTTAGAGTTTAAAGAGGACCTACTGGTCAAACTCCAAGCTATCATATCCCCCAATAAGAGGTCACCCTCCCAGTCTCTGCCACCTGATTACCTTCAAGGTCAGGGAACTTTCTATAAAGGTAGTCACTAAGGCTCAGTATTTTTTCTTGGCTAATGTTCACTAGTTAATTGAGTATTTAAATGGCTATTGTGTGCCTCTTGTATTTGGAACAACTAAAGATATGATTAGAGATAGGGACTAGACTTGTGATTGCAAGGAACTCCCAGATGAAATGTTCTTTCTTTAGATGTGTGAACCTCTGAAATTTGTAATTTTAAGAGAACTGCCCAAGGGCAGCTAGGTAGAATAGTGGATAGAGCCCCAGGCCTGAAATCTGAAGAGTAATCTACTAGAGTTCAAATCTGACTTCAGATACTATTAATTAACTATGCCTCAGTTTCCCCATTGGCCTGGAATCAGGAAAATTTATCTACATACTTTGAACGTATGTATGGTCTTACATATTAGCCGTGTGACCCCCTCTAGCAAGTTTCCTCATCTGCAAAGTGATCTGGAAAAGAAAATGGAAAATCACTCCAGTTTTTTTTTTTTTTTCCAAGAAAACCCCAAATGGGATCCTTGAAGAATCAGACATGACTGAAAACAACTGAACAATAAAGCAGTAAGAAGTGATAGTTGAATCCAAGTCTCTAAAGGTTTGAACACTATTCAGTATGCTACATTGTCTTACTTAGTAGACAATGAGATTTAGCCAGGCTATTCTACTTTCACAGAAGGGAAAGATTAGGTTATGCTGATACTTGGGATAGAGATTGAGATTAGATTTGTGATTTCATAGTACAAAGGACCTCTCAGATGAATTAACTCACTGGACCAATAATACCATTTAGAGTCTTAGAGAGTTAAGTGCCTTGTTCAGGGTCATACAACCAGTATCTTAGCAAATCCTTGTTGAATAGAATTCAGTTGCTGGTTTCCTCCCACTAACACCCTTCTCCCATGTTTCATCTTGAAGAAAAGGTCATCAAGGACTCTCATATGAGCCAAATGCAAGTTCTCACAAGTCTTGCAAAGTAGGAAGACTTTGACTATAATCCTAGTAAGGGGCTATCTATGCATTTGCTGTCTGAGAACCAGTCTGGCAAAATTCAGAGACGCTCATAAACAGGTATTTAGCAACCAGGTGATACATATTTTCCACCATGGTAACTCATGAAGACCATTTACTTATCAAGACACAGGAAAGCTAATGATGGGCCTTGGTATAAGGGGTGCTCCATAGATGAAATAAGTCCTAGATTCAACCAACTGACAGTTAACTGATGGCCATTAATTTATTAGGAGCTCCTAATCCAACAAATACTGCTTAAACCTGTCTAGCTCAACTAGTTTAGAATTCTGTGACATGTTTGCAACCCCATTTTGGGTTTTCTTGGCAAAGGTACTAGAGTGGTTTGCCATTTCCTTTCCCAGATCATTTTTACAGATGAGGAAATTAAGGCAAAGAAGGTTAAATGATTTGCCCAGGGTTACACAGGTAGTAAGTATCCAAGGCCAAACTTGAATTTACAGAGACTTTGATTCCAGAACTGGAACTCTATCCACTGCAACGCCTAGCAGCAGCCCTTTTTTGTTGTTGTATTAAGATTGTTCAAATATGATGGAGGAAGGCAGTACTTTCCTATTCTGCTATCCTGTTTTTATCTGAAAGGCATTGTGGTAATGCAGATTGAGTGCTGGGCCTAAAGTCAGAAAGATATTTGGGTTCAAATTCCACCTTTGACACTTATCAATTGTGTAGCCATGGATCTTTCCCCAAATTGTTTCCTTTATCTATAATACGGGGATTTTAATAATACTAGTATTGCTTGCCTTATTGGGTTGGGAGAATCAAATGAGATAGTTATAAATTTATAAATTTAAGGTTATAAATATCAGCAATATATAAATGTCAGTTATTTCTAATTAACATTCTGTACTTTTACCTGGCAGCTAGCCATAGTGGTTAGAGCACTGGACCTGGAGGCAAGAAGACCTGAGTTGAAATGTGGCCTCAGAAACTTACTAGTTGTGTGACCCTGAGCAAGTCACTTAACCCCATTTCCCTCAGTTTTCTCAATTATAAAATAGATATAATAAAATCACACTTCTCTCAAGGCTGCTGTGAAAATTAAATGAAACAATATTCATAAAGCATTAAATACTTGTGTCTGACACACAATAGGGTACCATATAGATGTTTATTCTTTCCCTTTCCACTTTCAGAGAAATTTTATCAATGATACCATTTCTTTCTATTTGAAAAAAAATCATAATCATAATATTTGGTCTGGAATTCTTATTTCTTTATAGGGAACTCCAGGTAGATTCAGGTGTCTTGTGTCCTTAGAGAATTGGTGAAGACTGACAAGTTAAAGGATTTCCCATTGTCCTGGGGTTTTAAAATTTTAGTCTTTTTAAAATCAAGGCTCCTCCTCTATCCTCATTATACAAAACTGTCTCTCCATAAAGATCTTTACTTTTACAAGCTCCACCAAATTTCCTTTATTGAAATAGGACCTGAATTATTTACCCGATCTCTCAGAGGTACAATAGAAAGAATGTTGGAGCTAGAGTCAAAGATTATTGTTCAATCATTTTAGTCAAGTCTACTCTTCATGACCTCATTTGGGATTTTCTTGGCATAGAGTGGTTTGCCATTTCCTTCTTCAGCTCATTTTTATAGATGAAGAAACTGAGGAAAATGGGATTAAGTGACTTACCTAGAATCATACAGCTAGTAGTGTCTAAGGTCCAATTCAAATTCTGGCATTGCTCCTGGCAATTTATTTTCATTTATTCATCCATCCACCAACTAATTAATTAACTTATCTATCTATCCATCCATTCATTGTGAACTTTTACAAAAGAAATATTTACTTAAAAAACTATAACCCCAAATATACGCATTTATTTCACAACTTGTGGAAAGCATAATCTCACTTCTCTTTTTGCAGAAACTCATACTATGGGGATGAGAAGTGAATTAGATTCAAGACTTATCTCACTTCCTATTTGAGCAGCAGTGTTATACCCAAATAGAAATAGGGAGGGGATAAGGAATGAGGGGGGCACTGAATCACACAAAAGGATTCCTGTAAGGTGAATATTGACTTAATTTTCAAATGTAATGTTGTCTACATTTTATTGAATTCTTATTTATTTTAAATGTTTCCCAACTACATTTAATTTGGTTCAGTCCTTGCTTAGCTGGTCACAAGTAAGGTTGGCACTTCTGCTTATAGAGCAAAATCCTCTGGATTTAAAAAAATTTAACTTAATTAAATTTTTTTAGTTACATTTTAAGTTCTGAACTCTTTTCTTCCTTACCCTGTACTAGATAAGGTCTCCATTTGATATACACACACACAGATACAAACACATATTATCTCTCTGACTGTCTGTCTGTCTCTCTCTCTCTCTCTCTATATATATATATGTATATTATATTTATAATATACATATACATACATGTAAAACTATACTACGTATACTTTTATTTATCAGTTCTTTCTCTCAAGGTAGATGGCATCTTCCTTCATAGGTACTTTGTAGTTTACTTAAATAATTATAATTCTCAGAATAGCTTATGTTCACAGTTATTCTTTTAATAGTATTGCTGGTACTCTATACAATGTTTTCTTGGTGCAGCTCATTTCATTCATTTCATGAAAGTTTTTTCCATATTTTTGTACAATCAACCTGCTCATCATTTCTTACAGCATAACAGTTTTCCATCACAATCACATACTGCAACTTTTCAGCTATTCCTTAGTTGATGGACATTCTCTTAAATTCTCACCACAAATAGAGCTACTCTTAACATTTTAGTACATATGGATTATTTTCCTTTTTCTCTGATCACTTCAGGAATCAGACCTAATAGTGATATTGCTAGTTCAAAGAGTAATAATATACAATTTTATAACTCTTCAGGCCTAATTCCAGATTACTCTCCATTATGGTTGGTAGAACTCACAGAGAATCAAAGTCCCAATTTTTTCACATCCTGTTGAATGCTTGTCATTTTTCTCTTCTATCAGTTCAGCCAATCTGATAGATATGAGATGAAACCTCAAAGTTGTTTTAATTTGTATTTCTTTAATCAATAATGATTTACAGTCTTTTTCATATGCTAACATATAATCCAATCATCCAGAAACTGCCTCTTCATTTCCTTTGACCATTTCTTAATAGGAAAATGACTCATATTCTTATAAATTTAACAAAGTCTTCTACAGAGCTGAGATTTGAGACCTTTATCTGAGAATCCTTCAGTATTTAAAAAAATCAAAAAACCAAACCTCTTTAATCAGGGGGCATTCTTTAACTTCTCTGGGCCCTGTTTCTGCATGTTTAAAATGATAGGGTTGTACTAGCCTGACTTGAGGTCCTTTTTAGCTATATATCTAGTATCCTTTTTCTCCCCCATCTCATTCCTTGAAATTAAAATTTTTTCTCACAAGCAAACCCCTCAAGCCTATATAAACAACTAACCTTTACCAAGACCCTACAAGACTTTATTATATTGGAGGGGAAAAAAAAAGACCTTGACTGTCTTCAAATGTCAAACCCCATCCTTCCTGAGTGATCTTAGAAGCCAATGAAGCTTGCTTACTTTCTGTTTCTCTGTAGATATTTTGTACAAAACCTCAAGTTTCATATGATTGCATATTTTAGGTTAGAATGTTTCTTTTAAGCTTTGTTAAATGTGTCTGTAATTTACTTCCTTTTTGGAGGTGGTGGTGATGGGGTTAGGGGAGTTCCAGCAAGCACAGTGGTGACAGACTATTTACAAATCCCCAAGTAAGCCAAATAACAAGCAAAATCTTGACACTAGTTTCAAGTCTAACAGCAATCATCCACCCCCAAACTGAAGAAATTGAATTCAAAACAAAAAGAAACCCAAACAAACCAACTAAAATATTTCAAAGGATTATTCAGCAGCTTCTAAAATAGTTATTCCCTGATTTAATGTATCTCATTATGGCAAATAGGGGAAGGCTGAAATTTAGATGACAGTTACATTTAATAATAATAAAAAATAATATTCATATAGTGCCAACTAATATGTCAAGCACTGTGCTAAGAATTTTACAAATATTATTTTATTTGATCCTTACAACAACTTAAAGTGTGGACTATTACTATTATTGTCCTCGTGATACAGATAAAAAAACTGAGGTGAAATGATTTGTCCAGATCTCACAGCTAGGCAGTATCTGAAGCTGGATTTGAAAGCAGATCTGCTCAACTAATAGGATTCTACCCACCATACTACCTCTACTTAAAGGGCAATTCTTTGTATTAGCTACACTGTTATTCCTACTATTCCACTCTCAGTAACATCCTAAAGGACAGGCAAGGATTCTTAATGTTTTTGTTTATCTTATGGATACCTTGGCAGACTGGTGAAGCTTTTGGATCTTCTCTGAATATTTTAAAATGCATAAAATAAAATGCATAGAAATACAAAGGAAACTAATCATACAGAAATAATGTTATCCCCAAATCACCACCACCAGTTCTGACATCCAGACTAAGAAATACGTTCTAGGACATTAAAAAGTAAGGGACAGTATGGCTTTTCTGTAAACATTTTATTTTTCTGACCCTCATTTTCCTCACTTGTAAACATGACAGAATTTGACTAGATGATCTCCAAGATCCCTTTTTTCTCTCTATGGTCTTATAATTACCTCTTCCAATTTTAAATCTATGATTTCCTCTACCCATCCACCACCAATCTCTCTCCCCCCGTATTTTTTTTTTTTTTTACAGAACCTAAAAAATGGAGAGAAATGAACAGAAAAGTGATCAGATAAGAAGCCAACTAGAACTCTGAAGTGAAAATAAAACATCTCTGAAACATGGGTATATCAACAGAGTAATGTGACTTCACACACAAAAATTTGATATATAGGCAATTTTCCAGACATTTATTTAAAATGACAGGTAAAATATATTTGTGTGATCACAAATAATTTTAAAAAAATTAGTTACAAAACCCATTAGTATCTTTTGCTAATCTGTTGATTTGTGGGGAAATAAGGTGGTTTGGGATTTTTTTTTCCCCTTCCGAACTTCTTTAACTTTGCAGAAAAAAAAATCCCCTCAATTTCTCCTGCAAAAATAACCTCAAGTATTTACTTCCTTCCATATCATATATACTCTTTACCACAGAACTTAGTCTAATATGTCAAGAAGAGATGCAAGAAAAAGCACAAATGTCAGCCATCTGTAGATCAGAACTGACAGGCTTGGGAGGTAAGATGAAAACCCCTCATTTTGTATAACTAAAAATGGGTTCTTGTATACACCAGAGAGCCAGCTCCATACCACCCAATCAGGAATTCTATAAATATGTAGCCCAGTCACATAAACAGTTTCTTTTCCATTTCTAGATTGCAGTTTATCTTAACAGAGCTGAATCAATTTAGCATGGGAGAAACAAGAGACTGGTTTAAAAGCAGTCCTAGAGAGAGTGGGGTCTGAATTTATCCAACAGTTTGGAGCAGAGCCATGTGGTGGATTTCACTTGAACACAGCAACAGGGCAACACTTTCCCTTTCTCTTGCCCAAGAAGAATGAACAAGTAGCTTTCCCTGATCTTTATGGTGGTTTGCAGTTGGGTCAATGACAATGGATATTAACAAAGTCAAATAGACCTAGAGTTAGGTTGAACTGTTGGGTCAGTTACAATGGATACTAACAAGGTAAAATAGACAAAGTAAAGCTGAATTGTTGGGTCAATTGCAATGAATACTAACAAGGTAAAATAGACCAAGTGAGTTGAATTATTGGGTCAATTACAATGAATACTAACAAGATTAAAAATAGACCAAGTTAGGCTGTATGGTTGGGTCAGTTACAATGGGTAACAGCAAGCATCCACACACAAACTGAAGAAATTGAATTCAAAACAAAAAGAGACCCAAACAAACCAACCAAAATGTTTCAAAGGATTATTCAGCAGCTTCTAAAGTAGTTATTCCCTGATTTAATGTATCTCATTTTGGCAAATAGGGGAAGACTGAAATTTAGATAAGATTAGATAAGATTGACCAAGTTAGGCTGAACTGTTCTTTAGATAGATATTCCTGGTGTTCAGTTGGGTCAATTACAATAGATATTTGTAATGTGAAATAGATTGAGGTAGCTGAAAGAGCAGTCCTTCTATATCCTATGCAGTAGTTAATGCAAAAAGCAAGGAAAATGGGTCATGAAGATGGGATGTTGAGGGAGGGAAAGGAGATGTTGGTTATAGGCAGGCAGGATTTTTGCTAGTAGTGCTTAAGAACTGACTCCAAATATTATACAAATGCATTTATAAATTTAACCTGAATTAACTTTTCTTCTTCGCTTGCTTAAGTCTAGACAATCAACAAAGCAATAAGCCAAGCCCTGATTGGTATCCTTTGCTGCTCTGAGGTATAAATGCTTACACTGAAAATTTAACAATGAGCTCTAAGCAGGTTCCAGCATGTCTCTGGATAGCCATCTCTGGAGTCTTAAGGTTGCAAAACAAAAAAGTAACTCACAGAAAACCTCTTTAATCCTTTGTCAATGCATTAGTTGAATTGATTTTCATTTGTTTTAGAAGAATAGTCCTTATAAACACATACACACATCTACACAACTTAAAAAACAACAACAGCACAATGATTCTTATTACCCCTTCCCCATCCCTAGGCTTTATAAAGTTGTGTGTTGCTCTCTTGTTCATTGTTAGGTGGCTTGTTTTTTGTTTACTTGTTTGTTTGTTTTGAGTTTTTATTTTATTTTATTTCTTTATTTTTATAGCTACTTGCTCTCCCAGTTATTTAATCATTCCTTTTCAGCCTTGTCAGTGATCAGACATTCTAATCTCCAAGCACCTAAAGACTATGCTGATCTGCTTTGATTCACTGAAGCTACCATGATGGCATATATTCGTTATTCTAGCTTGGCATTCTATACCTGAATTCCATAAGGAAAAATAGCTTGGGGAGGATGTGGATGATTTTGGGGAGTACTTCATGTTTTTTTCACAGGGTAACAATACCGAAGTTATTTAAGGCAGTGGTTCTTAGATTGGTTTAGGTCCTAGTTTGCTCAGAAGATGCCCAACAGATGATCTCCAGGATGATCACTTGATGGGCTAATGAGAGGGAAATAAGGGGTTTTCATCTCCCCAGTAAGTCCTGTTAGATCTAGTTTCTAAAAGGCTGATGTTTTATCTCTTTTTGAATTTGTTCTTCCTATTTTTGTTTCCTAGCTCAAAAAACAACCTGCCCAAGATGACTATGAACTTTGGGATTGCTTTGGGTGAGTGCTCAGTAAAGAATACAATAAAATTCAATTGATAAAGAGTGGATATGAGAAATGACCATTATATTACCAAATTCATGAGAGGTCAATCTTTTGGACCATCCAGAATGCCCTGGTCAGAGAAAAAGATTCTGAGAATTACACTTTGGTAATAACTCTTTTAAAATGATACTTTCTAGTCACTCCCAAACCACATAACTATGAGTATATATATCTTCTCTCCTATTTGCAACTCCTCTTTATATATTGTCTTTCCCAGTAGAATATAAGATCCTTGATGAAAGGAATTATCCTGTTTTTTTAATATTTGTAACTCCAGCACTTAGTGCATCACCTGACAAATTACCAGAAAAATACACGTAGAAGTCATCTGTATAAAGGTCGCTGTCCATATTTAATATTATTGTTTGATCTTTTATTGAAATATTATTTTATTTACATTAATGTAACTTAATGCTGCCTCCAAAAGCCTTCTGTTTTTAATTTTCTTAAAAATTAGTGAACAAAATCTATTTTCTGTCATACCTTCCCCAATGGGGAAAAAAAAAAAGAAAAATAAGGCTTTTGTGAGAAATATACTTAGATAAACAAAACTAACCTGTGCATTGGTTATATCCAAACTTTAATATATTTAAATATTTATGTTTGTTTATATTTCTAAATATATTATAGTTACATAGTTGTATGTATAATTTATGCAATAATGTAATAATACAAATCAAATATATTTTTATATTATCAGTCATATAACAATATTAATATTATATATGTATATGATATATACATATTATATATAATATATTTATATTTAAATTTCATTCTGAATGCTGAAATCATTACTTTGTCAGGAAGTAGGTTGCTTGTTCTATCCTCTGATCATCTGGAATCATAATTGTTCATTCCATTTATCAGAATTCTTGTCTTTCGAAATTGAAAACCCTTTTTGTAACAGAAAAGTTAAGTCAAGTAAAATTAAGCAAAACAAATTTGCACATTAAACAGATCTGATAGTATATGCCTCATCTCTCATCTGCATTTCACCAGTTCCCTACTGAAAGGAGGGAAAGTATGTTTTATCATCAGTGTTCTGATCCTCTAATTTTTATTAAAATTCATATATTTATTTTTACAAGCTATGTAAAACATATCATCTGCTTAACACACATGCTGGACGTGGCATCAGAGGAAAGGGATTTGAATCCTAGAGCTGATATTTAATAACTTTGTGACCTTGGATAAGAAATAACATCTCTGGCCTCCATTTTTTTCTTTATAAAATAAATAGGGCAGCTAGGTGGTACAGTGGCTAGAACACCAGCCCTGAAGTCAGGAGGACCTGAGTTCAAATGTGACCTCAGACATTTAACATTTCCTGGCTGTGTGATCCTGGGCAATTCACTTAACCCCAATTGCCTTGTCAAATAAATAAATAACTCCCTTCTAAAATAGGAGATTTGGATTAGGTGCTCTCTGAGGTGTCTTACAGCTCTAAATCAGTGATTCTATGTTATTTTGTGATTGTAGGCAGGGCCTCAAAGTTCTATTCCATCTCTAAATCAATAAACCAAAGAGTGAAATAATGTAAAAGATATGGAGAAAAAAATCACTATTTTTACCCATAATGGAAATCCAAGCAACTATCCTTTCATGTTAAATGGTCCATCACTATACAGTTTTTCATAGAAATACATAAACTATATCATATAATCATGATATGTCATATCATGTCTCATTTTATAAAATGAGGAACTGAGGTCCAGAGAACTTAAATGATCTTTACAAAACAGAAAACTGGGAATAGAGAAGTAAGTGATTTGCACAGGATCACAGAAGTATTGAGTGACCCTCTGAAGCTGGGTCTTTTGTTTCCAAATCAATTGATTCCTCCACTACATAATTAAAAATACTAACATATAATTCTAGTTTCAAATTTTCAAAATTTCACCCAATCTTCACATATTAGGACAATCAATTTTCCAATTTTATTTTGGAGCAACATTGTTTCTATAGAAGTTCCATTTTTTTCCCTGAAAAATAATGACAACACATGTACACAGCTTTGATGCCAATGGTCTGTAGTAAAGCTTAATAAGAAAATTGTCTATTATTTCTTGGGAGACATCTGCAGAAAATCAAAATATATTTTCCCAATACTAGAGATACAATACTGTTGATAGTTTTGAAAGCTTCCATTATAGACAAAACTTTTGCATTTGAGCTAAATATTACAAACTACATTGAGGGCAAAGTGAAGGGAAGTGTTGAGATACAGTCTCATGTTGGAGAAGGGGAGGTAGAGAAGGCAACCCATTACTTAAGGCCATTCCTCAAAAATAATGATGGGGGAACAAATAGAGTGTAGGTTGGGGAGGAGGTTATTTTAATTCTATTTTTATAATATGGGGGAAGTACTTTATTATTTATTAAAGTTATTTGAGTCTAGCTTTTTGTGGCTTGAAAGTGTCAATCCCAAACTGTAGATCACACCTACCTTAGAGACCCTTCAGGGAAGCTGAAATTCACCTAGATCTTAGATCTTCCCCAAAATCTTATATTTTGGGATTCCCTATAGTGGTTTTGGCATTGCCAAAATTTTATTGATATTTATACTTATTTGCTGATATATTTACATATCTATATATGTATATGTATAGGTATACACATATATATATATATAAACACATACACACATGTACATCGAGCATCTCAAGAATCTTTACCTAAAAATTGCCCTCTTCTAGAAATTTCCTATGTGCTGGCAATCCAACTGCTAGTTCTTAAACCTTTTTCTAACTCTATATAATATAAATCTCACAGAAGCTGGAAGAGGGAGCCGTACCTTTTTCCTGCTCTTTACTTTGATGAACTGACAATAATTTTTTTTTCTAAAACCTTTTTTAGCTTTCAGGGTTTATTTTTGACTGACAATAGTTAATCTGTCAGTCAATTCATATTTAATAAGCACCTTCTGTGTTCCAGGATATGTGCACAAACATGGTGGGGAGATAGTACAACTTATATGATTCCCTTTTTTCTTGGGTTAATAAAAACTAAATAATTTGCCCAGAGAGTCAAAAAATATTTATTAGTGCCTACTATATGCCTGACACTGTGCTAAGAGTTGGGTGTATAAAAGAGGAAAGTGTTGTTGTTTTCAAGGAGCTCACAGTTTAATGGGTAGATAGCATGCAAACAATTATGTATTTATGAATAGGATAGCAATAGAATAAATTGAAGATGATTATCAGAGGGTGGACACTGACATTAAGGATACAGGGGAAACATAAGTTATTTGATAACAAAAGTATTTATACAAGCTAAGAAAGGAGGGAAAACAGGAAATACAGGAGAGAGGAGAAGAAATGAAAGTTCCAGGCATGGTGGGGACAGCTTGTGAAAATATCCAGAATGTAGAGATGAAGTGTCTTTTGAGAGGAAAATTACTATTCACTGAATCACTCTGCAGGTATTTTCAACACTCTCTAAATTTGGTGTCCCCCTCAAGTTAGCCCTTTGGGAAAAAAGTCCTTGTGGCCTCACTTTAATTATGGCTCTGATTGGGACACACCTTAGCAGTTTTCAGTAGATGTCAACCTGTTGTGTCTGTCACAAATAGAGATGAACAGAACTAGAAAATATGTGAGTCTTTTAAAAAAAAATTCTTTTCTTTTAAACATTTTTTAAAATAATATTTTATTTTCCCAAATGCACATAAAGGGTTTTCAGCATCCATTTTTGTGAATCTTTGTGTACTAAATATGCCAATCTTTTAAGTATTTTCTCAACCAATTTCTTTTTTAAAATGTTGTCAATTGCACAGTCAATTTTCAAAATATGTTACATGAATATTTCTTTGTCTATCACTTGATTTTTGTTTTTTCTAATAGCAAAGATCATTTAGATTTTTCAGTGCAAAATAGAATTCTTGTATATCTTTTTATTTTTTTAAACTGGAAAATTTTTTATTGTGGCTGAAGTGGGAGTGCTGGATACAGTTTAGATGATTCCAATTTTGTTGGCAATATCTAAACCATCATAGTCTGGATCAAAGTGGATATAGGCCTTCTCTCCATCAGGTCAGATCCATTGACTTTGGTCACATCAATATCATACAGCTTCTTTATGTCTACTTGATCCATGCTTGTTGGCTTTGATGATCTCAATGAAGACTAGGGTGTTTTTGTCTTCATTCTTCTTCATAGCAGACTCAGTGTTCAAGGGAAACTTAATCATGGCATACTGATCAGACTTTTTCAAGGGTATTTGGACTGCCTTTGAAGTATTAGTCATTGGAGGGTGGGGATGTTCAGATCTTCTTTTTGTGGCTATGGATATCCCTCAATACTTGAATTTGGCTTCTGTCTTGGGATCATACCTTCAGTGAAATTCTTCAAGGACTTCACTTTAGGGATGCAGCATAATTGAGTGAAAAGTGGGATGGATTCGGGTTTAAGGGTCCTGGTTTCAGATCTTATTTCTAACTACCTGTGTGACCTTGAGCAAATCATTAAAACTCCTTTATTCTCACAGAAGACCAAAATGACATCAGTTATAGTGGGTCCAACTGTGGCTGATCAGACCAATATGAACTCAGAATGCTCTGCCACTGTTAGGAAACAAATAGTCCCTATGTGCATTTGGGGTGGATTCTTTATATTTATGCATCTCCTATTTCTTTTGAACTCTTCAATTATTTTAATTATTTATAAAATTAAGGGATTGGACCAGATGGTTTTTAAGGTCTCTTCAAGTTCTTAATCTCTCAGAGTAGCAATCCTATTCATTTTTAAATAATTTATCTCTTAGAAAATTTTGATCCCTTTTGAGCAATAAACTTCATTATATCAGCATTTTCTTGTTTTTTTTTTTTTTTTTCTTTTCTTTGTTGGCCTTTGTTGTGAATATAATCTGTATTCAATCAATTTAGTATACTGAGAATGGAGATCACATTTCAACGTAACTGAATCTCAGATTTCTAACCAGTAAAATGGGGAAAATAATGTTTTCATTGCCTCCTACAAAACCAGGATCTGGTACCACAAGGAGCCTTATTTCCTCTTCTGTATACTGATGGGATTGTACCAAATAGCCTCTGAGGGCCCATGCAGATCTAAAAAAAAAGAACACTGGAGAAGGATAGGCTGACCTTTTATAAAGGTGATGATCACCAAGGCACCAAAACATTTTGATGGAAGGGAAAGACCAAGATCTTGGTGGAAGTGGGTATTCCAGTCTGAAAATAGACTTTGCAATGAATAAATCAGTCATCAAATGTTGACTAAATCTTTTCAATGTGTCAAGTCTTGGGAATACAAAGAAAAAGCAGAAAAATTCTCCATCTTCATAGATCATTCTCACCCATTCCCCCACTTCCTCTTCTTAGTCTGAAGACCATCTGTGACTAAGACTAATGTTATATCTTTCTTCTCTGGCCATTGCCATCCCCCAGCTTCCTTTGTTTTATTCTTTTTCACATGTGTATATTAAAAATCATAACACCATAACTCTAGAGCTAGAAAGGAACCTCAGGGACCATGTTATTTAACCCCTTCATTTTAAAGACAAAAAACTGAGTCCAAGAGAGATCTGGTCCAAGTTCACACTTAAAATGTCAGTTCTGTTGCAAGGGACCTGAGAAGCCATGGAGTCCAAATCCTTCATTCTAGAGTTGAGAAAATTCAAGAGTCTTGAAAAGTAAAGGAGAGAAGGAAATAAAGGAACTTTCTAAGGTTATACAGATCATTAAAGAGGTGAGAATCAATTCCAGCTCCTCAAAAACCAGAGTCAGGGCTTAGCCTAGAATATAAACTCATTGCTTCATTTTTGGCTCTGCAAACACAGTGACTAGCACTTAATCGACAATTGTTGAGTCAATGATTGTTGGCCATTGCCCCTAGTCCCCGGAAAGTTTCATTTAAAGCCTTAAATCTCCTTGTGGTTTAAATTAAACTTGCCCTAACAAAGGTCTATTGTTTTGCATATTACTGGTTCTAGGTAAAAACTCTACTCCTGAGGAAATTGGGACTGAGACCTACATCTTGTTTGACTAGTAGAACTAGTCTCCTAATTTGTGTCCACCATATGTGTCTCTTTGTCCCGTTTGAAATAAACTACAAGTATTTTTCTTCAAGGATCCGGGGGGTTAAAAAAAAAAAAAAAAAAAAAGAGTCATGCTCAGAGAAAGCTAGGTTTGTGAAATTATGTTTCATGTTAATGATGAAATGCAGATTTCCCATTAACAGACAAAATTCTTCATTTCCAAAGTTTGAATAGGACAGTCTTTAGACAAAATTACATCCAGTTAAATATAGGTTGCTGAAAAATTCCAAATCTCAGAATACTTTCTGGCTTCTAGCCCAGAGCATTTTAATTTGATGGTGAATTTGGATAATTTTGAACTCATGCTAAGCTCTTGTTTCCATATTTTGTTTTTTAGAGACAAACACATGTTTATAGCTGTTAATGTAATTTTAAAAAATCCCTTTAATTTGAGAGGCTTTGTTGCATAATTGGAAAAAAAGATTGAACTTGCATTTGGAAAAGCTGAATTTTCATCTTGAATTTGCAAAAAAAAAAAAAAAAAGCTGTGTGACCTTGGGCAAGTAATCTGATTTCCCAGACTTTCAATTTCCTTATTAATAAAATGAGAATTTTGGACAAAATGGTCCCTAAGGGTCCTTTCAGCTCCAGCTTTCAGTGAGTCTTTGAATTTATAAAGAGTAACAAAACTTGACTACTGTATCTCATAGGATCGTGGGGAGGTTGAAATGAGAGAATGATTCAGTCATAAAGCATTTCTTAAATGTGGACCATGTGTCAGGTACTATCCTAGGCACTAGGGATAGAAAGATTAAGTCAATGAGAAAGCACAGCTGAGAACTCTACAGAGGCATGAAACAGACACCCTGAACATGGCCTGAATATAGGGCCAAAAACACTCTCCCCTGAACCATAGTTTCTAGCTAATTTTAATAATTTATGACCTACAGGAATTTTGCACCATTTCTTAGCTTCCGTGTCTATTTCAGTCTGATGTCACTTTGTAGATTCTTATGAAATATAAACAATATCATCAGCATCATACTACCAGCATTCTAGATGGGACTTCAAAGGCCATATAGTCCAATCTTTTCCTTTAAAAATTAAATATATACATATATATATATATATATATTTCAGTGTACAAAAATTCAAATTTTCTCCCCTCTACTCCCTACCTTCAAGGAAAAAGACAAAGCCCAAATAGCAAATATGTATAGTCAACTAAAATCACATTGGCCATGCCCAATATGAACCCTGAGTTGATTAATTCTCTCTGTCAGAAGGCAGGAAATATATTTAATTATGTGAAGAATTTGGAAATTTGGTTTGTCATTTCACTGACCAGAATTCTTAAGTTTCTCAAATTTGTTTGTCTACAATGTCATTGTGATGGAAGGAAGGAAGAGAAAGGAGAGAGCCAGTTAGGTGGCCTAACATATGTATAATGCTTGCGAATCTTAGGGTGCTATGTAAATCTATTATGATTATTATTAGTATTAATATTAAATCACATGGTTTTACAATTTTGCTTTCTTATAAATCAATGTTGTTTTCCTCCCTCTTATTTTCTTTCTTTCTTTCTTTTTTTTTTTCTTGCTGAGGCAATTGGGGTTAATTGACTTGCCCAGGGTCACACAGTTAGGAAGCAGGAAGTGTTAAGTGTCTGAGATCAAATTTGAATTCAGGTCCTTCTGACTTCAGAGCTGGTGCTCTATCCACTGTGCCACCTAGCTGTCCTCCCCCTTTCTCTTTTTTCAAACCCTTTAGAAAAGATAGAAAATCCTTAACATACTTAACTTTCTTCAAGGCTCAACCCAGCCCTGCTTCTGTCTCTTCTCTGTTTGTCTGTTAGTCTGTCTGTCTCTCTTCTCTCTTTCTCCCTACCTCCTATACTTTTTCTCTTCTCTCTCCCTTCCTCCTCCTCCTCCTCTTCCTCTTCCTCCTCCTCCTCCTCCTCCTCCTCCTCTTCCTCCTCCTTCTTCTTCTCTTCTTTCCCTCTCTCTTCCTCTTTCCCTCCCTCCCTCTGTCTCTCTTACTCTCTCTCGTTCTTTGTCTCTGACTCTATCTCTGTCTCTGTATGTCTCTCCATCTCTGTGTGTGTCTCTCTCCCTCCTTCCCTCCCTCCTTCCCTCTGTCTCTCTTCTCCTTCTCTCTGTCTCTCTCTGTTTCTCTGTGTGTCTCTGTCTCTGTCTTTTCTCTTTTTCTCCCATCCCCTCTCTCCTTCCTCTTCTTCTGTTCTTTCTTCCTCCCACCGTACTTCCTTCCCTTCCTCCACCTCTCTCTATCTCTGTCTCTTCTCAACTGTAAAATGAAAGAAAATTTGACTAGATAGCCTCTGAAGTACGTTCAGCTTCTAAATGGAGAAGCTTATGATCTATAAATTGAATTTATCTGTAACCAGTATGTGTCAGAAGTGGGACTTGAACATAACTCTTACTGGTTTTGAGACCAGCTCTATTCATGACTTCAAAGTTAAGGCAGACTTGAAAAGGACATCAAGATGTTGGCTATTATTAACCCTGAGTGGTTGTGTAGTATAGTGGATAGCAAGCCAGTCTAGTTAAGAAGACCTAGATTCAAGTCTTGCCTTGGAAATTTACTAATTGAGCAACCTTGGGTAAGTCATTTAAGTTGTTTAAGCCCCATTCTTGATAGTTATAAAATGAGAGGATTGGATCTCTGAGGTTCCTTTTATATGTGCAATTTAGAAACAAGTTGTCTATCAGCCTGGGTAAAAGATGATGTAGGTATGATTAACCCTATGGGATGGTCTTTTCTTATTAGGAGTCTCCCTCCTCATTTCCTCCCCTACCTCCCTACTATCCCACGATGAAATCACATATCTGGACAAAAACCAAATTATTGCTTCCGCTGTTGGTCCACTTGGATCAGTTTACCTTAAAAAAATAAGTCCATTGGCTTCATATCAATGCATATACAGGAATCTTTGGTCTGTTTTTTGGCTTCAGAAACAGTAAAGACAGAATCTTCCCACTCCTTTCAGGTTTCTAGGCAGCTGCACCAGTTTTGTCCTAGTTGTCCTTGTGGTAAATAAATCAGCAGGGGTGCATAATCCTGCTCTGTAACCTCCCACAAATCTTAGGGATGTGCAGAACTCATCAGCACAGGGTATGTGAGCTGATTATTTGAAAGGGAGGCCCAAATACTCACTGTCTCTGGTAATTTAGTCCAGATGAAAGGACTGCCTTTTACAAGAATGGGGTACTACCTGTGGGTCACCTTCAACGGGGCTGCTTGCACATGGAATTTCTGCATTGGTAACCTTTTGGAATCCTGAAGAATCACAAAAAAGGGGGGTTGGCTACCTGAAAATCTAACCTGATTCATTTTTTTAATATTCTTTCTCCTTAAATCCCTTTAAAAAATCACAACTAAAATGTGCTTTTGGAACATAATGGAATACAGGTAGGATGGTTAATGCTGGAGACATAGAAATGAAAGCCTATTAGATACTCCTCATATTAAACATCCAATTGCCCATCTCTTGTCTGTACTTTTGAAAATGTACTTTCTGAAGCCTTAAATGCTCTTCTTGTTCACCTTCACTTCTTGGAATCCTAAATTCCATTCAAAGCTCAGAATAATCCAGTCTTGTTCCATCGCCTAGAGTCACTTTCATCACCTCCTCTCTTGGAATTTAGGGATATTTTATATTTAACTATTCGTAGATATGTTTCTCTCCTGTAAAATGTTCTCTTGAGAACAAGAACTGTTAGTTCATAGAACAATGCTTGGCTTATGGCATGCATTTCAAAAATATTTGTTGAATTGAATTTTTCTTAGGGGAGAGGAAAGAAGGGTGGAAGAAAGGAAGAAAAGGAAATGAAAGAAAAGAAGGAAGGAATGAAAGTAGGGATGAAGGAAGGAGAGTAAGGAAGGAAGGACTGGAGAAAGGAAATGAAAGAGGAAGAAAAGAGAAAAGGAAAGAGGGAAGAGAGGAAAGGGAAGTACGGAAGAAAGAAAAGAGAGAGAAGGGAGAGAGGAAAGGAGGCAGGAAGAGAGAAAGAAAGCAGGGAAAGAAAGGATGGAGGAAATAATGGAAGGAGAAAAGAATGAAGGATAAAGAGAGGGAAAAGGGAGGGAGGAAAGGAGAAGGAAAGAAAAGAAGGAAGGAAAAAGGAAAGAAAGGAAAGAAGGAAAGGACAAAAACATTTTCTTTGCTTGTTTGCTATTTTCTCATTCATTTAGTTCATCCTCTTAAAACAAAGAGATTGAGGGAAAAACTTTGCCCCTTATTTTGTATTTATTTAATATTTATTATTATTGATTATTATTCAAGTTTACATATGACCTGTATCTATGCATATCTATATGTATGTATGTATGTGTAAAGTCACAAAGTCCTTTCCCAAATTTGAAACACTTCAGATGTTTGATGATGGGTGTGGGGTGCGGACTTTCTCCCTACTATGTTGATAGAAGGCATCCAAACCCCATAGTCCTGAAGATTAGGTTGGTAATAAATAAATAGCTAAGGCTCCCTAGTCACTCTGACCTTGCTGCCGAAGATTGCCTTCCTCCGTCAGGTCTGAGCATGTATGTCTCTCAGAACCGGGTGTCAGTTTCCCACTCAGAGATTAGGCTGGCAGGAGTCAGCATGTCTGCTTACCAGGAACAAGAGCTGTCCTTGACCCCCACCATTCCATGGGCTCATTGCAGCTGAAACTGCATTCTGAGAGATTCCGGAATTAGCTTAGCACAAGGAAAAGGAAAGCTTGAGCTTCTTAATTCTCCCCAAACAGCAGATGTTTGTACAGTAATAGAAAAATATCATCTACTTTACCCGGCAATATCAATTTATTACATGGAACTGAACATTTTCTCTGGCAGAAACAATACCCAGTCAAATTGGTGTGCTAGACCTGTCCTAAATAAGAAAAAGCTAAAGTTATACCAGGATATTAACTAGATTTTATTTTTATTTATTTATTTGGAGGAAGGAGGGTTGCAACCTATAATTTAAAGTTTTAGATAACCTGCCTAAGTAAGTATCACTGGTTAGATGAGATCTGGGCTGCAATGTGCCTTAGGATCTATTTAGTCAACAAGATAACCTATTTGAAATGAGCAGATCAGGGTTCAATCCTGCCTCCAAAACTTATTGTGTCATCTTAGACAAGTTATTTGACTTCTCTGGGCCTCAGTTTCCCCATTTGCAAAATATGGTTAAACTCAATGACCTTCAAAGTCCCCTTCTGGCTCTAAATCTATAATCCTCTCATGTCAGGTCCAGATTGCAAATTCAGAACCTTTTTTAGGGCATCATGTCATCTCATGGATATAATGAGGCAGTGTGTTATCATTTTTAGAGAGCTGGACCTGGGGTTAGACATGCATGAGTTTTTATATCCTGTCTCTGACACTTATTAGCTGTATGACCTTGTGTCATCTTCCTCATGTATAAAATGGATCTAACTATAATAGGGGTGTTGTAAGTCTCAGGGGAGATTAATAGATTTTAACTTTTGAGATAGGCTGGATCTTTGAATTCATCTAATCCAACTCTCACTTTATAGTTGAGGAAATGGAGTCATAAAGAACTTAAGTAACTCACCTACAAAAGTAGGAAATATCAAAACTAGAACTCAAGTCTTTTGACTCCAAATCCAGAATTTTTTCACCATATTATGAGCTATATAAAGTACTTTGCAAACTTTGCTGCAAAAATTTAATTATTATAATTATTATCAAATTTAATTGTTATTGTTATTATTGTGGTTAGTGTTATTTTGTGTAATAGAAATTGAATATTTCTTTCTGATTACAAGACATTATTACATCTTGTTGCTTCTTCCCAACTGGACTAATTTGGCTTAATTAAAAGGATGAATAAATAGCTCGTCATCTGTGGCTTCCTTCTATGTTGGGGAATAATATTCTATCCCATCCAATCAACATCATTCTCCTAAACAGGAATGGTCCCTGAAGAGTTAGTCCAGTCTCTTCCACTGGTATTAGCTTGTTGAGAATGATCTGACCTTTCCCTCAATGGCCCACATGTAAGAGTATTTACCAAGACCAATGTTACCAGGGTGGTAAAAGTTTGATAAATACTCTGAGCAAATAATGAGGAAATCAATGTAAATAGAATCAACTCCCATAGTTCAAGAAAGATAGACTAAATCCCTTCCCACCCCCTACCCCAAATATACACACGAGGCAGGCTGACACACCAAGTATGTTCTAAATTTATAGCCAAATTACAGGCAGCTGGTGCATACAACCAGTGAAGTAAATTGTTTTCCATAAGTCATGTTTGTAATTTGCACTGTAAAAGTAAATGCTAAAACTGTAATTTTTAATGATAAATAGTAGCAGAAAACATTCAATTTAGAAACAACAGCAACAACAACAAAAACCAGTTCCTAACCCCCCAAACCAAGATGCGCTTGCAATCTAAATTTGGCAACCTCTTTCGGAACTCAATTTCCTCTGCTTCCTCCAAATTAATGTGATGTGGTGATATTTAGGATAATTAAAACCTATTTGCAAAGGAGAAATTGTAGAGATGCTTACAAACTGGTAAAATATTAAGATGCTGGGGCTTTTATTTTAATTGAATAGGCTCTAAATTTTAGCAAGAATTCTATTGATCATGTGTCCATTTAAGGATCATTTGGAAACAACCAGGACCCTACCACCCACAGGCAACTCTTTGTATTAGCAATTCAAATTCTCAGCTCAGATTCAGACTGCAAATTACCTGGGAGCTTGTTTTATGGGAGATTTACACTTTTATTCTGCTCTCTCTAGATCAAGACAGTTCCATAGTTGAGTTCCAAGTGCTTCTAGGGGTAACACCAACAATGACAGTCATTCTCTCCCCACTGGACTATTCTTTTAGTTGGAAGTTTTCTTTCTTCTTTCCCCTCTCTTTTTGAAAGGAATCATCCACGAAATCTTCTCACTTCTCTTTACTATAATTTTTTTTTACATTAAAATTAAAATGGCCTTTCATTTTTTCCCTCAACAAATATAAAAAGTAAAATATTTTCCCACAAGTTAGGTGATGGGGAAGATGATTTTTGTAATAATTTCAGTGATAAGGAAGACTTCCCCCTTCCTCCCAATTTTTAGTCTTTCCCAATCATTTTTTTTCCCAAGGTTTATCCTGATGGTCAGGATAACAAGCCAAGTCACAGCTACCTAAACAGATGGCTGTGATTCACAGCATCTTTTGATTTCATGCCACTGACCTCATCAATTTGGCCACTTAGAGTTGGACTGTTGGTGGGATCCACCAGTCACAGATATGCTCAAAGGCTCAGATGGAAATCGAAATTTATTTGAAAAATCAAAATTATTTTGATATTGGATATTTTCAGAGGAGCCATGTAAAGAAAAAAAAAAGAAAGAAACCCTGCTATAGAAATGCTTTGACCTTTGAAATATTGCATGATTTAAATTCATATCATTTTATACAACCTTGTGTTTTTGATGTTTTGTGAGTTTTTTTTTTTTAAATTGCCAGATGAGAATGTTGAGTCCAATTGACCTCTATTCTAGAGTCTGTTCCAGCAAGAAAACAATCATTAAAGTCCTCAAATACCTTCTCTGGATGGGCAGCCTTTTGTCAATTTTTTTTGTGTAAATTTTGTCATTGTCTTTTATATTTGTTGTTGTTTTCCCCTCTTTAAGACACTTTTTCAGTAAGAGTTTATATTACAATTGTGTGTGTGTGTGTGTGTGTGTGTGTGTGTGTGTGTGTGTGTGTGTGTTGGGGAATTTTAATAAACCATTTTCAAAATTTGCATTAGCCTGTTTATGAGCAATCCTCACAAAAACAAACCCCCATGTGAAAGAGAACAAAGCAAATGTACATCAGCTCCCACCCCTCCTAACATTTTCTCACATGTAATCTTGTTTTTCTTCTTTGAGATGCAAGCTGTTTTACAGGATGGCAAGCATCCAGATGAAACTGTAAAATTCAGTCGATTATCCAAATCCTGGATATTTGAATATATTAACATTCAAATAGAAATGAAAATCTTTAGGAAATGTCCAGGTTTTTCAATTTCACACTTTCTGGGTAGATGGAAAGAATGATCTAGACCCTCTTGATAGTCCATAGAGAGGCCACTTAAAACCACTCTAAGAACTAAGAAAAAAAGCAAATTTTTGTTGCATTTCCTCTTCAAAAAGAGAGAACAGGAATATATTGAAAATGTATCATAGTGAAAAAAAGGCAGCAATGTCAATACACACACAAATACATGCAAAAGTCAACAACCCAGTATTCGTTTTCCCCATTTTTTTTGGATCATGACTTTTTTGAAAATGACCGGCACTCCTATAGGGAAATCATCCAATCCACAGCTTGAGAAATAAGACTTTTTGTAGCTCTGAACTGTGGGAATGAATCAGAACCATTGCCAGGATGTTTATATGCCCAGAGTCTTTGTTTGGTTAGTGAAATGAAATCAGTAAAACTAAACAGAGATAATTATCCAAAAAAAAAAAATCACTACATTAAGCATCATCCTTAAAAATCTACAATCCCTAGTTATTGTTGTTTTCAGGAATTGGGGGAAGGCAGGAGGAAGAAGACACTGTTATAGTGATTGGCATTTGGATAATATTGGAGGAGGCAAGAGCTCTGTCAGATGGTGTTGAAAAAGATCTTAGCATTTTAAACATATGCATGTTCATACATGCATGTGTGTTTGTGCAGGAATAGCAGAAAGAACAGATGATAGAGCCCTGAAGTTTAAGTCAAGAAGATGAGTTCATATCCTACCTTTGAAATTTATTGGTTATTTAATCCTGGACAAGTTACTTAAAATTAATATTCCTTAGTCTTATCAACTGAGTCATAGATAGGTTGCATCTGTGTCAACACAAAGAGTTTCCACAATAGGGTTTCTCACATTCATGAAATCAAAGCTCCTTCATACACTTTGGCACATATGGAAATACATGTGTAAATATATATAAATATGTAAAATATATAAAAATAATATGTAAATATGTAAAAATATAAGTAAGTAAACTTATCAAAGTAAAGATAAAAATGAGGAAGAAAAAAGATTTGATGTACAATTGAAACAATTCAATTTAGACTTAGTAGGAATTTTAAAATGGGCAAAAAGAGAGGAAAAGGCATTGGCACAGATTATAATTTTATACAGAAATTAAATTGATGTAAATTGATTTCCATAACAAGGAAAACCAAAGAGATTAACAAACTCCTCGATCAGTAAAAGCAGCTAATACTTGACTTACTTAACAAGTTCATAGAAATAGCAATCAAAGATAGCATCTGTTTAAATTATAAACTTATTTATGAAATCTTAAAAAGGAAGATAATGGAAGATTATGAGCTATATCTCACACAGCAGAATAGGTAAAGCTAGTGGAAAAAAAAAAACAACTTAGTGGGAACTTGAACTAAGTCATCCCAAGAGTATTGGGTCCAATACCCTTGGTCCAATGAAGAGTCTCCCATTCATATTTCAAAATTATTCAATATTCCTTGAAAAAATATAATAGCAGAGATGATCATATTAAATAATATTTTGGTAATAAATATCAGGCAAGATATAAGATAAGGAGATGGAAAAATGGTCATTAAAGATATTTGTTGCTGTGTTGGAGGAAATACAGCCTAGAGTAGAAACTGAAGTGGTAATTCTTGTGCATAATGAGACATTGTGTTGGTTGCATCATATTGTGGCAACTGTGGAAAGCCTCTTGAAAGAAACCTGTAAAGATTGAAAAGTGTTTGGTCTAATTATTCACACAGTATGTGGATAAACTATATTTTATTTTGCTTGATTATGAAATAAAGTGAGATGAAAGAACTAAAGGAAAGGTTGTTATTAGAGAAAGAGATTAATTGAAAAGAAGATGGGCTGGTCGTGTAATGAGAATATAGGACAACAAGCAGACAGACCAAACTTTTTTGCTCATGTCTTTATTATGTTAAAAGAAAGCAAATATGTCTCCTAGAATTTGGATTCACCTCCTTTGATGAATTTTTAAGAGGACACGGAGGAGGGCTATATACATTGGCTAGGTAGGGATGAATTTTGATCTACATCCTTAGAGGAAATATCCAAAACATTGGGACCACAAATCCAATTATATGTTTGAGTATATTTGTGAAATCAACTGGAAATATGTTTATTCCTTCCCTCATGCTAGGTGGTACAGTGGATAGAGCATTGGAACTGGAGGCTACAAGATGTGAGTTAAAAAAAAGACACCTGCTAGCTACATGCTCCTGGACAAGTCATTTAACTGCTTCCTGCCTCAGTTTCCTCATCTGTAAAATGGGGTTAATAAGAGCACATAATCTCAGAGTTGTCATAGGGAAATGCTTTTTAAGCACTTAACATAGAGTATGGTACATAGTGGGTACTATACACATGCTTATTAATTTTCTCCCCAGTGTCAAAGTAAGGCAAATTATGCACTTGTTCATAAAATCGTAAAACCACAGAGGTTTAGAACTGAGAGGAAACCTAGGTATTATCTAATTCAATATTTCCACCTGTAAAAAACCAAGAATGGACCTTTTATGACTAATTTCTCCTTCAAGTTTACCAATGATATTTTGCCTGATTTCGCTTCTTTTTTGCAAGACGAAGGGGCAGTCATCCAATGTAATTTTCCCCAGGTCTTATACTGAGTTTAATGTATAGTATTAAATTCTATACATCAGACAAAAGTGATCTATTTGCTCTGCCCCAAAGTGGCTGACCTCCATGCCTGGAACATGTTGTTACATCTTTATCTCTGTAGATAGGTAGGTAGGTAGGTAGATAAATAGAGTTGGATGAATAAATAGATGAATGGATAGATAGATAGATATTTGGATGGATAGATAGATGAATGGATGGATATTTGGGTGAATATATTTGATTAGATAAATAGATCAACAGATGGGTAGATAGATAATTGGATGAATAGATGCATAAATAGATAACTGGATGGATGAATAGATACATACATACTATAAATATGCACAGAGCATTTGTCAACTATGATTTGAAATCAGGAACTTCAGAAAAGTAAAACCAATTTCAAAAATGAATCACTGAAAAAGTGATTTGAAGCCATTGATTAAAACAATGGTGTCAATCTCAAATAGAAATGAAATGTCAGGGTCTATTGACATCACTCTCCAAATTATTTTGACAAATTAGAAATATATATATTAACATTGTCTACTACCTAAGATAATTTTATTTTTTGATACTTATTATTAATATTTTCCAATTACACATTTTACTCTAGTTTGGACCACATTCAGGAATATTGCAGATCAATATGTTTGACTCATCTGACTTAAAACATAGAAATGTTAGTTTTTCTGATCAGTTATGGAGTAACTTTAGAATAAAAGACCTAATGAGAGCAAGTAAAAATGTAGTCTCCTGGCATCTTATAAATCTAATCTTTAAAGTGGAAATTGGAAGGAGGGAACAAAGAAAATTACTGGTGAATATTTGCAAACAAGGTATTATTGATGGTATCAGACATATCACAGGAATAGGAATTTAACATCCAATAAGAAAATAAACTAGCAATAAACACTTGGCTTCAGATGACCATGTGAAAATGGACAAAATATGTGTAACAAATAAAGTGAATTATTAATTTAAACTCAAGAAGGTAAATGTTACCTTATAGCAGAGGTATGCTGGAGTCAGCTTAGAGTGCTTTTCCCCAGAGTTGGTTGTTAAAATTTCAGTGTTTGCATCTACACCTTGACAATCTGCAAAGTCTACAAAACTGGGGCTCAATTTATTGTTTAGTTGATTGTCTAGGCTTATAAAAACTCAAGGCAGAAAATGTTAGTATTGCAAATTTAACTTTAAAATTTGTCATGTATACATTTTTCCTCCATGGAAGGACAGTTTTTAAATTATCAGTACACTACTGTCTCATGGACAGGACATGATTCATGAAAAGAACATAAAAATAAAAGACCATATCTGATTAAAAAAAAATCAGAATGGATATACAGAGAGATACATACATACATATATAAGTAAAAAGATATATATATATACACACACACATATGATAAGAAGACATGATTATATCAAAAATCCAGGGTCTAGAAATGGGGCAAAATGAAAGAAACCTTTTCAACTCCTCTCAATTCTAGTGACTTCCTATTTATCCCATATATGGTTTGCTTTGTATATATCTGTATATTATCTCCTTAATTAGATTGTAAGTTTCTAGAGGCAAGGACAACCTTTTGCCTCTTTTTACATCTCCAGGGCTTAGCACACAGTAAGAACTTAAGAAAGCATTTAGATAAGAATCAATTGGGGTGGAGGGGGTGGAGGAAAGAGACACAAGTGATATTTTCATGGGAATATATACTACATTGACCTGAAAGTCAGAAAAATCTATATTCAACTTCTGACTCTGAGAAGTCATTTAATGTTTAAATGCCTTCAAGCAACTTGCTTAGGTTATAAGATGCTTAACATTTATCAGTGAGTACTGATAGAGGGCTTTTATACCAATGAAATCTACCTTCTCTGTAGATAAAGGTTCATCAGAGAAAGGGTTTCCTTGACATTTTTGCAGTCTTGCATTATTTTCCCTTGCAGGGGCCAGGGCACTTAGATTGTACTAGATAATTATATGGAGACCTCTGGGAGGTGAAGGCAAAAAAAAAAAAAAAAAAAGGAAGAATGGTTGTACTGAATGTTTATGAATCTGAGTGAGATTTCTTGATGTTTTCTTTTAGGGAAAATGAAACCTAAAGCAACACCCATTCAGTGATGAAGGGCTGGGTAAGAAGTGGAAAAAAAAAAAAGTTGGACTAATATATATTCAACACTTTTTGCTAGCCTGGGAGATTGCCTGAGAATTTAGAATTATTTTTCCTTCTTTGGTGGGAACCTGGAAAGAAGTTCAATTATGATGTTCTCAAAGGAAATGTTGGGTGAGGAACATGAGCTAGAATAATTTTAGAAAGAAGATTCAAAGACTAAATTTTGTCTTTGCAGGATCAGAACTCCTTTTTTTCTCCTTCCAATAGTAATGGGTTGTAGATCACATGCATTATTATAAAGATCAATTGTCATAAAAGCCTGTCTTAATCTTGTTGATTTTTCAGTCTGCTCATTTAATTTTCATTAGCATTCATGTTCAAAGCTCTAGATTTAGAGAAAAGGTTTTGAGTTAGAATCTGCTTACTGCCTGTGTGATCTAGACAAATCATTTAATCTCTCTGGGGTGGTCTCAGTTTCCTTATCTGAAAAAATGAGGGAGTTGGAATAGCTAGTATGTAGTGGATCAAGAGGAATTAATTTCCTAGCTTGCCTAAGAAAACTTCAGAATTAAGAAAGGGACTAGAATCCATCTTCTTCTCTATGAGCAATCTTCTCAACCTCTTCTTTGGCTTTACCCAAATGAGTATAAACAGCAATTGTTTGTGTCCAGAAACTTTGAGGAACTTCCCCTCCCAGAATGATATTTTTGTAATGGTAAATTAGTCCATCTTTTGTCCCAGATCTTACCGAGCCCTTCATCATTGAATGGGTGTTGCTTCAGATAAGCTGAGAACTTGGAAAGATCTTAATTTTAAAAGATCGAGGTTATCCACTGGATCTTGGATTTTAGCCAGCCATCCTGACTTTTGGTCTTGTCACTTCTATGACACTGAAGAAGATAGCAAGGCTGACAACTTCAAGACTGAAAGGATTAGTATTGGAATAACTAAGGTCTGAGATGGAGAGAAACATGGCCCAATCTAAAGCCTTGTAACCCTCTACCAATTTAAAGCTTCTACCTTTTTGTCTAGGTTCTTTGATAATGAATTTGGAAGACAAAGAAAACAGAGGCATTTGTTAAGATAAAAAGATGAATCATTTTATGAGATCACATTGGATTCTCTTTCAGCCAAGGCCTAAAAACAAATTCCAGATATAGATCTTTTTGCAAATGCTCCAATGACATCAGTAATTGATGAAACATCATAATTTGAGTGACTGAAAGGACAATGAAAATTGTGTAGTGGCTATAGGTCAGCTGCAGCATATTACTAATATTATATACATATATATATATATATATATATGTATATATATATATATATATATATATATATGTAGTAAGAAGTGGAATAAAAATGTAATTCAGGAAATGATTGAAAAGAATTTGGGTTGATGTAGCTATAATGAGAGATAAACCTTGTCCAGCCTGGACCCTGCTCTGATGCCCATGAAGGGCTGGATAAGGAGTAAAAAAAAAAAAAAAAAAAAGTTGGACTAATATATATTCAATACTTTTTGCTAGCCTGGGTGATTGCCTGAGAATTTAGAATTATTTTTCTTTATTTTAGAAATTTTTTTTTGGTAGGAAAAAATGGTTTTATAAATGAGGTATAACATTATAAACTCAAGACAACTCATAGACAAAAGGTGATCTCCCATCTCTGCTAAAAGTTTCATCCAGTCAAAACTGGAAGGGAGAAGAACAATTCTCTCTTGAAATGTCATCCAAGCTCTTACCAGATAGCCATGGGTGACCTGTCTGTCTTGTAATGTCCTCACAAGGCTCTTATCTGAGCCCCAGAATTCATTCACATGTGCCCCTGGAATATTAAGAGACCCAAAAGAAGTCTTTTAAAGGATTGAATCATCTATAAGAGTGCATTGAAAATAATTACCTACATTGAGAAAGCACATATGGGTTGTAATCTATACTATTCGAAGGTGTACCCACATTATTAATTGGAATACTAGAGTAATGAAGAAATATCAATCATTTACTCATTCAATCCTAGCTCTGTCATTTGTGATCCATGTGACATTGGGCATGCCTTTCTGGGTCCCATTTTCCTCATCTACAACAAGAAGAGGTTGAATGAGGGAGCTTCTTATGGTTTTTAGAACTCCAATCAAGATCATAAATTCGAATCTGAAAGAGATCTTAGAAACCTCTAGTTTTACATCCTTAATTTACACATCAGGAAACTGAGTCCCAAAGAAGACAAATGATTTGCCTGAAGTCACACAGGTAGTACTCTTGGATTAAAATCAAGGACCTCTCATTTTCCACTGGATTTGATCACTTCTCTATGGTAGGAGTCAGAATAGTCAGTGAATTTCACATTGTCATACTATAGATGATCCTTTAATATTATTTTATTTTATTTTTAAAATATATTTTTATTTATTTCATTAACTATTTCCCAATTACATTAAAGAAATTTTCAGCTTACATTAAAAAAACAAAACAAAACAAAAAAAAACAACTTTGAGTTCCAAATTCTCTTTCCCTCTTGCTCCTCCCTTACCCCTTGAGAAAGTAAATAATATGATACCAATTATGCATCTTTAACATTATTTTAAAAGGCATAGGAGCTTCCCCCAAATTTCAAAGAAGAGAATAATTTTAGCCTCCTCTTACTTAGTTCCTTCCTTTCTCCTCAGTTCCTTATTGGGCAAACTTAAATGTTGAGCTAGGATGACAAGAAATGTTTTTCCCAAAGTAGATCAGTTTCAAATATCAAAAGATATGCCCTAAACGCAAATATTCATGCTATAAGAAATTTCTCTGTTGTTACAAAACCACCATTTTGTTTTTAAAGCTCCACGGAGGGGTTCAATATCCTTTATATGACTCACTGTTAAAAAAAAAAATAAAAGTTTTCCTTTAATCCCTAATAACTTCCTTTTGAGACCATTGCCATCTGAATGTCCAACAAAAAGTCTTTTGTTTTACATAAAGTAGCAGAGTTAATATTAGCATGAAACATCTCACTAACATATTTGTAAAAGGTCACATTCTAATCCAACAGATCACAGTCTTGGAATACCCCCATTGAAGCCCATTTGAGGGGGAGAGTAAACCATTTTTTTCTTTCAGTTAGCAGTTTTGTAGGATGTAATAATCCAGTGGCTTTGATGGTACTCTCACCTTCTGGACTATCTAAATGAAGTGCTAAGTTCCATTCCAAAAGGTCTCTATTTTAGGACAATTAATTTTTAAATCCCTTGATGGACAGAGTTTAGGAAATGCATGCACTAATCTTGGTAATCCAATAGTAGCTGAGACAAAAGTTCTGCCCCGTCAGCATTGAGTAGTCCCTTGCCCTGATGATCAAAAACTGATGAGGCATGAAATTCAGGGACCTTCTGAGCTGCTCTTAATGGATTAATATAAAAACAATGAAATAGAAGAGAGTCCAAGATTAAACTCTATTTTATGTTGTTTCTGATTTAAGAAACAAGGAACAAATGGACTTAATGGCTTTAACCAAGTTAGACCTCCATTCTTCTACAAATGAAGGCTCTTTCTAATTACCAAATGAATATATGAATGAGCGAAAAAGTTTTTTTTATTAAAAACTTATGTTTTATGTTTATGTTTTTTCTTCAATCATTTTTCAGTTTTTTTTTTCCTGAGTCTTTGAGACCTCATTAGGATTATTTTTGGCAAAAAAGTTTGCTGTTGTCTTTTCTTGATTATTTTACAGATGAGGAAATTGAGGCAAACAGAAATAAATTACTTGCTGGGATCCAAATATAAAAATGATAGTCATTGCTTTCAGAGCTTCCCAGAACACATGACACATAAAATAGAAATCTAGATGTTTTCTCCAAATCTTATAAACTCTTAAAACTCCCCAGTGTTCAAGACAAAGTAATTGCAGCTGTCTTCAAAGGACAAGATATCAAAAAGCCAAATGAGCTAACAACATCATCAGTTACAATGGAGACTAATTTCTAATCTCAAAGATACTCACTTAGCACCCTCTGCCTCACTACCCCTCATACTTTGGCAGGACATCACACCCGTAACCATAGGCTTGTTCTTGGAGAACTGCTTAACAATTTCCTTGCTGCTGCTAATTGAAGTCTCTACCAATATATTTTGCCCCTGGTTTTATTGAAGCAGGGACTGTTTTGTAGCAACTCATAGCAGATCTCAATCCAGTACTTTTCTCTCCCTACTTCTCTTCTCTATCCCTCATCTTCTACCTTGTGAAAAGGTAACAGGAAAAGGTAGCAGGATAGGACTTGCCTGTTTGGGATAGCAGTAAACTATGTTTACAGAAGCACTCAACCTGAGAATTAAGGACCAAGGGGAAATAGGGCAAGATGACATTATGGAATGGCTAATCAGAGGAAGGGAGCATGACTAAATCTCAAAGAAAGAAGACTGACTTATAGTTGGGAACAGTTTTATTTCTTCAGGAGTCACTTGGGGAAGGGACTAAGGTCAGAGAAAAGCTAATTCTCCAGTGAGGGAAGAAGCTGAAACAACTTTGAGATCCAGCCCTCAAAGATCTTCCATAAAAGGGGAAGGAGTCAGAAATATAGAATACAAGGGGGGAAAGAGTGACCTTATCAAAGATTTCAGCAAGAAGAACAACTTGGTCAGAAGTGGACAAATTGTCATGGAAAATATTTATACTGAGGGGAAGAGGGCCCCTAGAACATCTAAATGAAGCCAGATATCTCTGGATAAATATTACAAGGCAAAAGAAACTGAACCAACATCTGAAAAGGCAGAGAAGCCTGTGAATTCTCAAGAGAACAGAGCAGAATATTTCTCGATGATTCAAGAGATAAATAAGAATTATGGAAACAAAATTCATGACTTAGACAATGTAATTAAATGAAGAAAAAAAAAAAAAAAGATGTGAAACTATGATGGCGAGCCTCCCCAAAGAAATAAAACAGACAAATGACTGGGAATGCAAACATTGAAGTTGAAGACAATCTAGAAGAAGAAAAACAAAAAAAAAATGTTAAAAGAAAGCATTATATCTATACAAGCAAAATATGAGCTCAAAGGCAAGAGACTTTAATGACAAAATGAGGATTATAGGTCTCCCAGAAAAAAAAAATATTAAGTCAAAAAAGTTGAATGGTATAATGCAAGAAGTAATAGAAGAAATTTGCCCTGAACTTCTGAATACCAGAAACAAATAGCCAATTGAAAAAATCCAACAATTGTCTCAAAAAACTCCCTCAAAACAAACTAGTTCCTATGCTACAAATTCTAAGTCATATACAGTGGTTAAATGTAATGATTTCAAATGTAGGAAAGATCCATAGACCCTTAGGATACAGTGGTAAGACACATAGATGCATTTTTTAAAAACTCCACTTCTAATAAAATCATATCTGTTGCTGATATTGAACTACTTAACAGTGCCAAGGATGCTGGTGATGAGAATATTCCTTCCACCCACCCATCTATTGCTGAAAGAGGGAAGGGGCAGCACTTAGTAAGCATTTAACAAAGATGGTTTCAGAAACAGATCCAGAATGTATATATTTTAAATTATATTTTTATAATTTTCTGTTAATGTAAACAATATGAACCATAGGATTTTGCTTGAGAATTTTATTTCATGTTTGTTTCATTTATTCCATGAAGGTCTTTCTCTAACATCTCATTATGTTATAAATGTGAACCTAGGGTCTAAAATATTATGCTAACAGGAAGACCAGTCTCGTTATCTATTATTCATTGCATTATGGAATCACAGTATGGGCTTTAGAATTAATCTAGGTAGCCATCCATCCCAATTCCCTTACTTTATGGATATGGAATCTCAGGCTATAGGAGTTATTACTTGCCCGGAATCACACAGGTAATAAATATCATGGATGGGATTTGAACCCAGATTCAAGTTCAGCCCTCTCTCAATTGCACTTGAGTTATTTTCAACAAGCAGATAGAGGGTGATGAATTTGGAAACCATAGCAAATCCCAAGAAATGTCAACTGTCTTGTCAAAAGACTGTAATGAGTTCACACAAATGACACAGAAGATGCTTGTAGTGTTGATCTCATTATTGGGAAATAAGATCTCTGGTTTCCCTCAAGGCTCAAACTTAGTGCTATCTCCTTAATTGCTATCACATCCTTTCTCTTTCTCAAATGATCATGTATGCATGTCTCTGCTTACATGGTATATCTGCCCAAGAGAAAAAAGCCTTTTTGTTCCTTTGTATTATATAATTTTTGTCATGTCTTTTTATCCACAAGACTTAGCAGAGTGACTTACAATGCATTAGTCACATAATAAATGCTTATTGGATTGGATTGGATTCCTTTGTTTATTAGTTAGTACTATAAATACTACAATAAAAATTTGCATTCTGCTGAGTTCTAGATTTGAATTCTAGTATCTGAATTTTAGATACACAATTTGAGAATCATCAAACATTTATAAAGTGCAACATATAAGTACTTATTATTTGTCAAGCACTGGGGATACAAAGATAAATGTGAAACAGTTTCTGCCTACAATATTATGTTTTAAAGGGAAAGACAATATGTATGCATATAAACATATGCAGAATATCTATAAAATTGTTGGTCAGTTGTTTTTCTGCATTGTTCAACTCTTCATGATCTCATTTGGAGTTTTCTTGGCAAAGATACTAGAGTTATTTGCCATTTCCTTCTCCAGTTCATTTTACTGATGAGAAAACTAAAACAAACTAAGACCAAAAAAAAAAAAAAAGACTTGTCCAAGGTCAAATAGCTAATGAGTATTTGAGACTGGATTTGAATTCAACGAGATGAGTTTTTCTGACTCTTGGCCCAGTACTCTAGCCTCTGTACCACATAACTGATCATGCATAAAATAAATTTAAATTAAGATAGAATACAATGGGAGGTAAATAATAATAATTTTATTTAAGTTGCTTTTGAAGTAAATTCTAAAGAAAATAAAGTATTCTCTAAGAGTCAGAGGTGTAAAAGGAATGATTTTCAGAGATGAGGATGAGCCTTTGCAAAGATACCAAGATTAGATATGGGAATGCTTTATATGGAAATAACAAGGTTAGTTTAGCTGGATCTTAGAATATGATAAAAGAGGCAATTTCCCCCTCTTTTTTATTTAAAACTTAAATGCACAATAGAATAAGGGGAAAAAAAACCCTTTACCATGTGCATAGCAGAACATAGGAGAAGATTCAAAATACAGAATAATAAATTTCCATTTTAAGAAAGTCTATATAATAAATATTATATATTATGTTCAGAGCTATCTTTGCTTCCTTGTAGGATTTTTGTTTATTATTCTCTGCTGTGCATTTTAACCTTTTCCCCCCCTTTGCTCCCTCCCCCTAGAAGCCTACAATTAAGCATATATATATTTATATATGCACAGACACACATACACACATATATACATATACACACACATACATATGAATACCTATATATACATGTGTATGCATAAATATCTATAATCATAACATATACATTATGTAAGACCTACTATGATTGTTTATATTCTATGTTTCTGAAGGTGGATAAGGGGGGTAATTAATAATAAGCCTGGAAAGGTAGATGGTGTCCTGTTTGTGAAGAGCTTGTTGGATTGCATTAATTTGTTTTTTAGTGAATGTTATGATTACAACTACAATAAAAATATGCATTTTGTTGAATTCTAGATAGTACTAGTACATACTATCTGAGTTCTAGATACTACAATCAACTACTTAATCAACAAGCATTTAAGTACTGTATATGAGCAATAGGGGAGTTTGTTTCTGATCTTATATAAAAGAGAGTTGAATTTGAGCAGGACAATGACATGCTCAGATCTGCAGGTAAGGAAAATGACTTTGATCTCTGTAAGAGGATGGTTGGAGAGGAAAGAGATGGAAGTAGTGAGACCAGTTAATAGGTTAAGTAATTAGGTAACAGTCTGGGTGAAAAGCAATGAGAGCTCTGTAAATGAAAAGAATCACCAGCAAGATACAATGGGAGATAATCTATTTTTCTTGACTTTTGATTTTGAAATAATTTCTAATTTCCTATTAAATTTGTTTGTTTTTAAGCAAAGATTTTTTTTTTAATTTCATTACAAAAAGGGGACAGATAAAGGAATTGGCTTTCAGCCATCTTCTATTTATGCACGTGAGGTTAATTCTATCCCTAGTCCTTCTTAATTTGATTTAGTCTTTCAAGCCACAGTGACCTCTTTTCTCTAAATACTGTGCTTAAGTGGTGACCTAGTGTTGGAAATCCACCAGATTTCCTCTCTTCCTAAGAATGAAGGACATGTTTTGAAAGAAGTATAAGCATTTGGTATTCTCCCCTAACCACCAAAGGTTACCAATACTGACACACACGTAATTCAAGCTTTTCTATTTTCTTCCTTATCATATTCAGGATCATATGTCCAAAAATAAAAAATAAAAATGTATGAGATATATATTTTATTTTCTTTATGTGAATAAATGAGTAAAGTAACCACAGATGGACATTGGAAAGTATATGGATCCTTGAATTACCCATTTTTAGGCTACATCATATAACTTGATTGCTACTTGCAACAAAAGTCGGTGAGTAGGTAACATATTGTTCTCATTTTTTTTTATTCTAAAGAGCAGAATACTTTGTTATTTAGCCCCAAAAAGTCCAGTAAAAAAGTGAAGCCTTTCTTAACTAATGAAAACTCACATCTGTATATAATTGAGGTTTTCAAAAATCTTTTAAGGTAGTTGATGAAAGTATTGGCAGTTTTCAGTAGATTTGATATATGCACATCATTTCCTATGGTATACAAGCTCATCAGTACTCTCTAATCCTGTGTCTGTGATGTTTTTATGTATATACTCTTTCATAAATCCTTCATAGAAAGCCTACCTATCCTAACAAGAAGAATAAAACAGCCAGAATTTGTTAAAAAGGAATACTTTATACCAGAAGCGCAGTGGATAAAATGTCCAGTCTGGAGTCAGGAAAAGTCATCTTTCTGAGTTCAAATCTGTCCTCACACCTTCCTAGCTACATGACCCTGGGCAAGCCACTTAACAGTTTGTCTCAGTTTCCTCATCTGTCAAATGAACTAGAGAAGAAAATGACAAAACCTCTCCAGTATTTTTGCCCAGAAAACCCCAAATGGGATCATGAAGAGTCAGACATGACTAAATAGTAAGAACCAAATGCCTGACCCTGCATCACTATTGTGAAATGTTTCACAAATATTCTTATTTGATGTTCACAATAACTAGGGGAGGCAGTTGCTATTGTTATATACATTTCATAGATAAGGAACCTGAGGCAAACAGCTTAAAAATGATTTGCTCAGTCTCACAGCTAATCAACGTCTGAGGTGGGATTTAAATTCAGGTTTTAGCAGCTTTCAAATGCCCTAGAGGTCTTCTACTAGGAGTTAATTGATTCTCAAATTTCTATACTTTTATCCTAACAAAACTTTCTCTAGAATTGCACAAATTGAGATTCTGTAAAGCTTTCACTCTATTACATAATTTTGCTGTATCGGAGTGTTTATATAGTCTTAGTTTTGCCAAATACTTTATAAACATTATCTCATTTTATCCTAACATCAACCCTGGGAGTATCTACTTTTTAGGTTTACAAAACACTTTTGAAATATCTCTTTTTATCCTTATAACATGTAAAATTCCCATTTTACAGATAAGGAAACTGAGACAGACAGTTGTGATCATTTAGTTATTTCAGTCATATCTGACTTTTTTTTAAAACCATTTGGAATTTTCTTGGCAAAGATACTGCAATGGTTTGCTATTTTCTTCTTCAGTTCATTTTACATCTGAGGAAACTAAGACAAACAGGGTTAAGGAACTTGTTCAGCATCACACAACTAGTAAGTGTCTGAGGTTGGATTTGAATTAAGGTTTTCCTGACTCCAGGCTTGGTATTCTATCCACTGCACCACCTAATTGCCTAGGCAGACAGAGACTAAGAATTTGCTCAGCTTCCCACAGCTAATCTTAAGTAAGATTTGAAGGCAAGTGTTCCTTATTCCAGGCTCAGAACTCTATCATTGGGTCACTTAGATGCTTCTACTTACCTCCTACAATACTTTATGTACAGTGGATAAAATGTCCAGTCTGAAGTCAGAAAAAGTCATTTTCCTGAGTTCAAATCTAGCCTCAGACCTTCCTAGCTACGTGACCCTAGGCAAGTACGTGTTTTTTGAAAAAATGGCTGATGGTAATATCAAGGCAAGCTAAGAAGCAGAATCAAAGCAAAGAGTTAGTAGGAATAGGAAAGATATGTGTATATGTATGTGTGTATGTGGCAGTGTATGTGTGTATGTATGTATATGTATATATCTACATGTGTATATATAAATATATCTTTTTTAAACTTATAGCTTGTTTGGGGATGAGGGATGAATGGAGAAAAAAGAATAAAGTAAAAAATGGTGAGCAACAGAAAACAAAAGAACAATTTACAAAGAAGTAAAAAAAATAGACACTCATGAATATAATTTCATATATATGTATATGTATATATATATATACTACCTTTAACTCATAATTGGTTGTCATATATTTTGAACAATAGCAGCTGCCTCCCATAGTTGTTGTGGAGATGTTCTCCTGGACACATGACAATATTCTCTCTATTTTCTGACTTTTTTTTTCTTATTCTGTTTTTTTAATAAAATAAATTTTAAAAAAAGAAAAATGTCTGATGGTATCCTGCTATGTATTTACAGTTTTCTACCATCATTCTGCTCATAAAGCCAATTTTAGCTTTTCTGCCCACAAGCAAAAAATACCCCAACCAACCCACCAACAAAACAAACATTAAAAAAATGGTAAATTTATCCAATTCATCCAATAAAAGAGAAAAGACAATCATTTCAGCATTGTGTTGAGAAATACAAGTTGATTGAAATGATTGCTTTTGAACATTTGTATTGCCATGTATGCACAAAGCAAGATTTAATGGCTGTTGATGAATGGTTTGTATAATGTATTATTTCTTGATTAGAGAAGTTAGTAACTGAAAGCAATGATTGAGCATTCCAGGCCAGAATGATGTGCAAAAATTGTGATTAAACTGCTTGAAGAAATGCATTAATTGGCACAACAGATAGAGCACTGCCTGGAATTAGGAGTACCTGAGTTCAGATCCAGCTTTTGCCACTAGTTATGTGACGCTTAACAAGTCCCTCAACCCTCTTTGCCTCAGTTTCTTCAGCTGTAAAGTGAACTGGAGAGGGAAATGGCCCTGAACAAGTCGCTTAATCCCAATTGACTCAAAAAAATTAATTGGCAGATTCTATTGTCTGTGTAATATACTTTGTGTAGAGAAAATAGAATTAGTTTGGGAATCATGAGGTCTGGATTCTAATCTTGGCTCAGCTGCTAAGTAGAAGAGCTGTTGTGAAGATCAAATGAGATAAGAATTATAAAAAGCACTTAGCACAGTGCCTGGAACATAGTAGGTATATGTATGCTGTCTCTTTTTTCCATCTTTTTTATATCTTAGTTTCCTCATCTATGGACTATGAATAATAGTAGCAACTATCATATAGTGTTGTTGTGAAGCTCAAATGAGATAATTTATGCAAAATATGTTGCAAATGTTAAAGTAGTATGCAAATACTAGCTATTTTAAATATTTAATTTTTCTCCCAATTAGAGTTTTGAGTTCCAAATTCCTTCCCTCCTCTTCCTTCCTCCCTGAAACAGCAAACAATCTAATAAAGATTTTATATATGCAATCATATAAAACATGAAAATCAGATAAAATATTAATCATTTTGTAATACTAGTTATTATTAACAGTATTTTATTTTACTTAATGATAGTAATGGCTATTATTTTATTATATTATATATTATAATTAATAAGCATTTATTAAGTACCTATTATGTCCCAGGCACTGTGCTTTTAAATATGAGGATACCTCTACAAATGTCCTCCTCTAGTGCATTGTCTTGGTAATGAGATGACTCCGGATTTTTGAGGATTATGCTAGTCTTTCTGATTCTAAAATTAGGACTGCTATCCATCCTAATATTTTTCTTTCTTTCTTTTTTGATGAGGCAATTGGGGTTAAGTCATACAGCTACTAAGTATTAAATATCTTAAGTGGGATTTGAATTCAGGTCACTCTGACTCCAGGGCTGGTGCTTTATTCATTGTGCCATCTAGCTTCCCCTGTCTATTGTTATTATTATAGAATACCTTGGCACAACCTTTTATCCCTCTAATTATTGGGGTGATCATTGAGTCAGTCCTTATATGTTATGAAAATTGAGCATAAATAAGGAAATTGGTTAGGAATAGGGGATAAAAGGAGAACTCATTCTGGGGAGGGAACTGAGGGAGTTTTTCTTTTTCTTTTTGGAAGAATGCAGTGCAGTAATTTTAGAAGACTTTTGGGAACACCTTTGTTTCAGGTATGCAGAGCACATAAACAGAGTTCTCTTGAATGGGTTTCAGCACATTGGTGTAGTAACTGACTATATAGTACCCCTGTGTCTAAAGCTTTAGTGGCACTCCTGATAATGTGTAACTCCCTAGCAGAGATTTACTTGGGCACTTGGAAATGCCAGTGATGTTTAGTTGTTGATACCATATTTTAGGAAAAGACAATGATAAAATGGACACTTCTCAGATAAGTGTGATAAAGATGGTAAAAGGCCTCAAATTTAAGCTACATAAGGATTTGTTGAAAAAATGGGGATGGTTAGATTAAAGAAGACAAAACTCAAGACACAATAACTTTGAATTATCTTCATGTATTTCAAGGACTATTACATAGAGCAAGGAAGAGGGATACTTCCCTAAAAGGCACTGGTAGGAGCAAAGGGACAAATTAAGGACTGATATCAAGAAAACTTTCCAATAATTAGAGCTTTCCAAAAATGAAATGAACTGCTATGAGGGGCAGTGGATGACTGCTCACCAGACATCTTCCAACCAAGAGTTGTTGTTTGTTGGAGATGTAGCAGAGAAGACATTCTTTTTCAAGAATTTGGACCACTCTACCTAAAATTAAAAAAAAAATTGTTCTTGCATGAAAGTAACATAAGGTAAGTGGAATGAGTTTGGATGTGGACCTAAGAAACATTTCAAATGGCACTTCTGACACTAACTAGCTGATATGGTCATGGGCAAGTCATTTAATTTCCTAAACCTCAGTGTCTTTCCTTGAAAAACAGGTGCAGTAATATTTTCATATTCCTACTTCATAGCCACTATGAGGAAAATTCTTGCAAAACCCTTTAGTGCTAAAAAGGTGATTATGGTGTTGTTACAAAGCATTATATTGTAGATAATAAGATAGTTTTAAAATAGGGAACATTTGGATTTGAATTTTCTCATAAATAGCATTTAAATAGCCCTAATAAAGCTCTATTCAAACTCTGCCAATATAATTTCTAGTTTATTCAAGTCATTTCAGTGGTGTCCAAGCCTTTATGACTCCATTTGGGTTTTCTTTTACTAGAATAATTCCTTCTTAGTTCATTTTACAGATGAGGAAACTGAGGCAAACAAGGTGAAGTGACTTGCCAACGGTCACCCATCTAATAAGTGTCTGAAGCTGGATTGAATTCAGGAAGAGGCTTCCTGACTCCAAGCGTGGTGTTCTATTTAGCTGCTCCATCAGTGGTTTACATGGATTTTTTTTTTTTTTTTTTGGAGGAGTAGGATGAAAAGAAGGGAGTATGAAAAGCATCAAAATACTTAAAGAAAATAAGCCTTTTAATTTTTTTAAATTTTCAATTAACAAGCATTTATTTTCTTTCTTTCTCACCTCTTTTTCCCAATTGAAACCAAAAAAGGTAAAAAAGACTGTAGTACTAAACATAGCCATGTGTATTGGCCATTTCAAAAACTTATGTCTCATTTCACAACTTGCATCTTTCAGTTTTCTCTCAGGAGGTGCACACTTCCTCATCAGACCGGTCGGATCATGGATGGACATTACATTGATCTTTCTTAAATTTTTCAGAGTTGTTTGTCTTTATAATGTTGTTAATCAGATATAGTATTCTCCTGATCCCTTTTACACCATTCTGCATCCATTCATACATGTTTTCTCTAGTTTCTCTTAAACTATACCTTTCTTCATTTTTTATGGCCCAATAGCATTCCATTCCATTCATTATATGCTATAACTCATTCCTCAATTCCCCAAGTGATGAAAATTCTTTTGATTTCTAGTTGTTTGCCACAAAAGTAATTTATTTTATTTATATAAGGGTCAAAATTCAACTCACTTACATGTAATAACATCATCACCCTGATATCATGGTCTTTTAGAATGAAGGACAAACAACTTTGTGAGTAGGAACTGCCTACCTATTACCAAACCTGTGACTTTAATGAGAACATGCTCTGTAGCTTATAGCCTTAGAGAGCTATATATTAGGTACTATAAAGCAGAGGGACTTGCCCAAGTTCTCCCAAACAGTATGTTCCAGAGACAAGATTCAAATACAGATTTTCCCGGCTTGGAGGTCAGCTCTCTAGATATCTCATTATCTCTTAACTCTCTTATGACCTCTTAGCCATACAATCATAATTGGATAGTATATTATTTACCTGCAAACTCTATTCCAAATGAACATTTTAATTTCTCTCATGTGTTTTAGACTGGAATCTGGCAAATGAATTTGTGAAATATATTGGAAGGAAAGAAGCAGCAAGATTGCCTTATTTTACCATCTCTGTTAGATGTTAGAAACGTCTCTGTAATATCTTAGTACATCAGACATTACAAGCTTAGTTTTATGGAGCATTAAAACCTTCTAATAACAATCTCTGAGAGATGGCTTAATATATTATCCAATAGTAAACACTATCTCAGATGATGAGGCTTACATGCCATCAAGCTATATTAAACTGTAAACTTTGAAATATCCACTTTCATTTATCTCTGAAATTATTTAACAAGCCAAAGGAAGGGTTGCTTTCCTTTGTAAAAGGAAGAAAATAAATGTGTTTTCTATCTGGAAGAAAAATATCATCTCTTATTCTAAATCACAGCCCCCAAGCTCCATAAATGATTGTTTTCTATTTCATCTTTCACCTACGAGCTACATTTTCATAGGCACACTTCTAAAGCTTCAAGTAAATCTATTTCTCATTACAAACCTTTTGGAACTAAGTGCTGTGATTCGAGAAGCCTGGCTTCATGACATCATTCAGGACTATGGACTTTGATAATTTGTTTTTCATTTATTTTATGGGGAAAAAAAGCAAAACAGACTTAGGGCAGATTACATAGAGACATCACTTTAAAAAAGGAGGAGGTAAAGCCATCTTTCAAGACTGGGTGTGGGGAGTTTGGGGTCTTGAGAAGATTGGCAAAGGTTTAGAACAGCTGTCATGAGGAATTATTAGGGGATCAATCATAACTGGATATGAGATTTTCCATGGAGCCATGAAGGCCCAGTTGAAGTTAGAAAACATAAATTGATAGGGGGTTCTGTCACCATGGTTGCATGATTTTCTCAAGCAGTAAGTTTTTGGCAGCAAGAGTGGCAGCAGATGGTCATAGTGATCCAGGGTGGGAAGCTGGCAGGATAGGACAGTGGAATGCCAAGGTGAATTAAAGGTGTTAGAATGGGCACAGTTGCAAATGGTGGAGTCCATGATGAGTATAATCAGGAGATGATTAAACTAGGTGAAGGGAGAAGAGCTGACTAAAGTTCCCAATGAGGAGAACTATAGATTGAGTAGGTAAGGGATGAGGAGAGCAATAATTGATAGGAAAGTAAATTATAGTCAGATAGGAAGAATATCAAATTTGAAAATCTTGGAGTTGGAGCAATGACTAATAATAGCCTAATTCCGGATTTGGTTTGTTGATTGTTGACTGATATAGAGTAGATATGAAAGCTAATGGAGTCAAACAGGTTGAGGAATTAGGAGACCAGGTCAGGGATGGATTGTTGACATGGATTTTGAAATCGTCAATGAGGAATGAGTTAGAAAGGGAAAAATTGAGTTAGAGTGTTGGTGATTGGCTGATGACATGAGAATGGTGTTAAGGATTAAGATCCGCATTTTCCCTATGAATTTGGTAAATGTCCAGAGTCTTAAAAGGAGAAGATAATGGAAGATGCAATGTCATTTGAAAAACATCGGGTTTCAATCCCAAGAAAGGCATGAGGGAGATCTGATTCAGGCATCTGTCACCTTATTGATCGTCAAGGTTGATTCAGTTGCTCTGTCTAGCTAGGTCAGTGTCCTCTTCCTATTTCATTACTCCAAAGCACTCTTCCTGAAATTGCAAAATAGGTTGAAGAGGATGACCTTCCCTGATAGAAGCAAATTGTCAGTCGAAGGAATACTAGTAGCAACATTCCCTTGCTAAAACAAGAACTTAGTTACAACAGAAAAAAAAAAAAGAAAGAAATAAGGATTAATTTAAGGATAAAGTAAATTCTGGAAGTTCAACAGGGCATAGAATAAGAAGCTAAGAAGAACACAGCAAAGAGAAAAGATGAATTGCCCTGAGAGAGAAATTAGGAGTTTGTTCTTCAAGTAGCAGGTGTGGTTAACAGTGATGAGAGAGGCTATAGATTGGTAGATAGTAAGACCACAAAAATGGATGAAAATGGACAATTGGAAGAGCATTAACTTATTAATAGAAGAAATCAGAGAATTAGATAGAAGATTGTTAGCAGAAGTGTGCTGAAGTCAGCTCAGTGACTTAAGAAAAATAATTGTTAAATTATCACAGTATTAGTATTTTCACCTCAGAAATGGACAAATGCTATAAAGCATACTTGTTTTGTTTTATTGATCATCTAAATTTAGGAAAGAAATGGAGAAAAATGTTAATGCAGATTAAACTTCAAAGCTTACCTTGATTTTTTTTTTTAATACAGAACTGGTAATTAAACATTTATTAGAACCTCCATCCCCAGTTATCAGGAAGAATACACAGCAACACAAACCCTTACATCCCTACTGATCCCCATTCCAATAGAAATTGTTTAAAGATTGAAGGAATCTGGATTTAGCTATAGAAATAGAGAGCAAAGGCCTCTAGCTTCCCCAAAGCTAAATATTTTCACATGAAGCTTCAGATTTATTTAAATAACTCTAGTGCTAGCTGCTAAATTAATGAAGGCAGTTGAATGTACTCACCAAATATTTCTACCATATAAAAATATGCCAGGAGGCTTCTCTATGTGGATGCCTTGCCACTATCCCATTTCATAATTTGGTACCTCAGTTTACTGTTTCTATAAAATCTGGGTAATTACTCCCACAATGTTAATTTACTGCTTATTTCCTTCACAAGAATGTTATAAAGATTAACAAGCTGATGTTTGTGATACATTTTGAGATCCTAAGATGAAAGCCTTTTTATAAGTCCAGAGCATCATCATTACATTATTACCTCTTCAAAGAGATTTTGAAGTATCTAATTGTTTTCACGATAATGCAGCAGTGAAAGTAATGTACTAGGGACTCTGACCTTCCTCTATATCTGTAAGTGTCTTTGAGAATGTCAGTATTTTCCTGCTTCATTATTTTTCAGTCATTTCAGCTTTGCCCAACTCTTTGTGATCCCATTTGGAGTTTTCTCGGTAAAGATATAGAAATGGTTTAGTATTTCCTTTCTGGCTTATTTGATAGGCGAAGAAACTGAGACAAACTGGGTGACTTCCACAGAGTCATATGGCTAGTAAGTGTCTGAAGCTAGATTTAAGCTCCCCATTATAATCAATTCTGATTCTGAGAATCTGCTTTGTAATTTACAACCCTAAAGAGCTATATATTGGGTCCTGCGAAGTGAAGGGACTTGTCCCTTGTCTCCCAAATAGTATATGTCAAGAGGCAGGACTCCAATGCAGTTTTTCCTAACTCATAGGTCATACTGATCCACCTACTTTAATGTTTATCCTTCTCACAGAACAGGGTGACTGCTCCCTAGAAGCCGAGGTAATCTCAGAGATTACAGAGAGAACTCAGGTAATCTCAGCCCTGCAGAGAATGGTGCTGTGATATCCTGGAGCATAAGCACCATTGTCTATACGAACCTTTTTATGATTTATTCTCCTTGTCAATTATTAGCATCTTTCTTTCATAACAACCTTTTATGGAACAACTTTGTTTTTATTTTGTTTTTATTCTGCATATATAAATACATAATACATGTACATGTATATACAAAAACATATATGAATACATAGGTAATATGAATGCATACTGTTTCACACAAAAGGATATAAATGCCGTGAAGAGTAAGGATTGTTATATACTTTAAAAATCTTTGTGTCCTTAAATTAGGACAGCCAGTTGGCTCAGTGGGTAAAGTGCTGGGTTTAGAGAGAGGAAAACTCATCTTCCTGAGTTCAAATCTGGTGTCAGGCGCCTATGAGCTGTGTGGCCCTGGACAAGTCACTTAACTTCTGTTCGCCTCAATTTACTCATCTATGAAATGAACAGGAGAAGGAAACAACAAATTATTCCAGTAACTTTGTTAAGAAAACCCCAACAGGATATCACCAAGAACTAGAAATGAACAGGAGAAGGAAACAACAAATTATTCCAGTAACTTTGTTAAGAAAACCCCAACAGGATATCACCAAGAACTAGACACTACTGAAAATAACTGACAGCTGCATCCTCAATATTGAGCATAGTGCTTAGCATATAGTAAGTGTTTAATAAATAATCACCTGTTGATTGAATGAGTCAGTGTTCACCCTTTGGAAATTTCCATTCTTTAATTGCTGATATAAGTATATGATCACAGAATCATAGATCTGGTACTAAAAATATGATTAAAGATGACTTAGTCCAGTCTTCACCTGAAGTCCACGGGGGTCCTTAGATAGATTTCAAGGGGGGACTGTGAATTTGGATGGGAAAACAATTCCATTTTTTTCATTAATCTTTATTTTCTAACAGATCCTGTTTTTTAGTCTTTGAACATCATGCTTTTCTCAAGTATAAGCTTATCCCCTGAAATTTCAAATTGATGGAGATTAACTCAGCTTTGGTATTGCACACTCTCCTAGCACCATCAATTGTTTCTTCCCTCTAACTGAAAGATTAAATAATTAACTCCTTCCTTTATGGAGAGCTCAGCACTTTCCAGCTAACTCCATTTTCCATTAGCCGCTATGCTTGGTTTCCAGTCCATGAACATGACCATGTCCCTTTCCCCCTTTACCTTTTCATTTTCCTTTTGTGTATTGTCTTTACCAATTAAAGTCTAATCTTTTTGAGGACAGGTGTCCTTTTATTTATTTGTTTGTATCTCAAGCACTTAGCATGGTACCTATCACAGAGTAAGGAATTAATCAATGTTTATTGACCATTATTGACAATCCTCTAACTGAAAGCTAGTAGTTCCTTCAATTATAAAGGTAGGTAACAAACCTGATTCTGAGAAAAGATGCACAGATATCACCAAAGCAGGAAAGGGATCATGGCACAATAACAAGTTTAAGAATCTACAAGTTCCAAGTTAATCCCTTCCTTTTCTTGCTGTTGGTTAGTCATTTTCAGTCATGTCCAGACTTTTTGTGACTCCATTTGGGGTTTTCTTGGCAAAAATCTTAGAATAAATTGACATTTCTTTCTCCAGCTAATTTTACCCATGAGGAAACTAAAATAAGGAAGTCAAATCACCTTGTAGACATGTAGACAGTTAAAACACTTAAGTATCTGAGACAGAAACTGAACTGTGGCTTTTGGGTGATGTAATTAGATAACAATTTAATTGAAAAAGATCAAGGATTTTAGTGGACCCCATGCTCAAAATGAGTTGATAGTAATATGGCAACCATTATTTGTATTAATAATAATAATTAGCTAACATTGATATAGTACTTATGATGTGCCAGGCATTGTGTTGACCATTTTACAATTATCTCATTTGATCCTCATAACAATCCTGAGAGGTAGGCTATTATAATCCCTATTTTACAGATTAGAAAGCTGAGGAAAATAGAGGTTAAGTGTCTTGCAGAGGGTAACATGACTAATAGTTGTCTTAAATTAAATTTGGACTCAGATCTTCTTGGCTCCAGTTTGAGTGGTCTCTCTACTGTGTCACCCAGCAGGAAGTTATCATGTCCAGATAGAAAGAAAAAGTATCCCTAGTGTACTCTATCCAAGTCAACAATAAATCAACAACCAGATAAGGTTGGACAACTAGGTGACACAGTGGATAGAGTATTGTCTCTGGAGTCAGGAGGATCTGATTTCAAATCCAGCGTCAGATATTGACTAGCTCTATGACCCTGGACAAATCATTTAACTCCAATTAAAAAAAAAAAAAAAGCAAACAATAATTAACTTTACTGATCATTGCATAGCATGGTCCCTGGATGTCCTTCAATTTCTCAATGTCATTTCTAATATGTGGTGCCTAGAACTGAATTGACTGTTGGGGTCATTGAATTATCTTCTGAAGGAAGGTACTATTTGAGTTTTGTCTTTATATACCCAGATATTTAATAAGTGCTAAATTGAATTGGTATGAGCTGAATTGGGAAAAGGGTTGAAATAAGAAGGTATATGTGATGTTTTTCCTTTTATGCCTTAATGGGCATAACAATGGGCATTCCTAGTATTTCAATACTTTTTGGTCCAATTCTATGATTTCAATAATGTGAGGAGCTTCCAGGTTGGAAAACTCTTTTTACAAATACAGATAGTATTTAAAACTAATATTTACTGAGGGTCTATGCCAGGTACTGTGCTAAGCACTTTTTCAAATATCTCATTTAAGCCTCACAACAACTCTGAGAAGGGGGTAGTATTATTTTTCCCATTTTACAGATGAGGAGATTGAGGTACAGAGAGGTTAAGTGAAATGCCCCCATAAGTAGGAAGTGTCTGAGATTGTGTTTAAATTAAGGTTTTCCTGACTCCAGGTCTGAGCTTTACCCATTATGCCACCTAGCTGCCCAACCATTCTTAAAGTATAGTCAACTAGCAATAATAACACGTTAAATCACATGTTTATTATGATCACCTAGCCAATCTGTGTCAGACACAAGTCTTGAACCCACAGCCTCCTGACACTAAGGCCAAATGTCTTCCTACTACTTCTTGAAACTTAGCTAGGAAAAGGAAAGAAAGAGGGAGAGGGAGAGGGAGAGGGAGAGACGGAGACAGAAAGAGATAAAAATAGAGAGACAGGGAGAGAAAAGAAACACAGAAACAGAGAGAGAAAAGGGAGAGAGACAGAAAGAGACAGACAGAGACACAGATACAGAGAAAGAGAGAAAGACAAAGAGAAAAGGGAGGTAGAAGGGAAAAAAGAAGAAAAGGGAAGGAAGGAAGGAATGAGGAAGGAGGGGAAAAGAAAGGAAAGAAAGAAAAAAGAATGAGTGAAAGAAAATCATAGTTTTAAAAGCTTCATCTTGCTATGAAATCTCATTTTGTCATCTTTTAACTTTCTTTTTTACCCTTTGAAAGAAATATTTTTATCTTTTCATTTCACAGAGAAGAAAGAAAATCTTTCACCATTCTTAATTATATGTTTAGAATCCAGTGATTTCACCTTACTGGCAGCCTACAATGTGTCCCAGAATGCAACATGATACACTCCCCTGTATTTTATAAAAATAGGGTTCAAATTCTATCACAAATCCAAGCATTTTTGTGCCTTGAGCATAATCCAGTTTTGCAATGAAGTTTTTTTTTTTTTTTTTTTTTTTTTTTTAATCAGTAGATAACTTTGGTATTTTCAGTTCCCTGAAAATCTGGATTTCCTTATCTACCCTCATTCTATTCTATCCTTCATGAAAGATGGTAAAATACTGAGTCCCCTTGTATCCTAGACTGGAATAGTTTAGTGTCCTGATTTTGCAATCTACCCATTCCATTTAATGTGAGTTATGCCGCTCTGTTCAGGGGAGCTAGGAAGATAGCCCTGGTTTTTCACTAAAAACAGTAGAAACCTTAGTCTTGGAGGTGGAGGGGAAGATTTAATGTTAATGTGATAAGTTGAGTTCAGGTTGTTTAATGAAGACATTCTTTTCCCCCCCTCACCCCCCTGATTTTTAAGAAACAAAACCTCCTAGCCTGACACCTATATGAGTTTCTTCTGTATGTTTTTGCCTCAAGCTCTCTTAAAGGGTGATATAAATTCCCTTTCTAACATATCACTCTCTTGGAACCTATTAGCATTTACTGATCTCATTACAGGAGGGAAATGGTTAGGTTTTAAGTAGGCTATCTCAGGAAAAGTACTTACATGACTGTATTCCTTTTTAGAATTCTGCCCTAGACCTGAAATACCAGGGGGGGGGGCATGTTTTCTAACCCATTTAGAACAACACTTACTTTTCCCCACCCTTCTTCCATGGAAGTTGTGCTTTCCTTCTATTTATTTGCCTTTCCTCCCCTTTATTTATTATTATTATTATTATTTGCATTCCCTTTAACAATCCTGTGGATAGGTGAATGTTGAAAATTATGCATATGCTTTGAAAATTAAAAGCTTTAATAAAAAAAACAAACAAACAAAAAAACAATCTTGTGGACAAATTGCTGGCCTTATAGTCAATGTTGGACTTTCTATAGTTCAGAAGTTCTGAGTTCAGATGTGACCTTAGATACTAACTGTTGCCTTTTTAAAAAAATTTCCAGTGATTAGCATAATGCCTACCAAGACTCCGAGTAAACACTCAGTATTTATTGTTTATTGGCTGACTAACTTTGTGGATCTCAGATTCTTCATTTATAAATGAAGGGATTGGGCTCAGTGATCTCTAAGGTCTCTTCCAGCTTGAGATCATTGATCCCTTGGATCCTTTTTTGGAGAGGGAGAAAGGAGAAGTTGGGGAGAACAGAAGGAATATGGTGTCAAAGCCAGTATTTAATTCTTTTGAATTAAAGTGTTCTCCCTTGGAGATGATTGGTCCACATTTATGATTTAGTTGCCCATTACTAACTCTTTGTAACAGTATGTAGGGTGACTTCTTTTACATGGACGTTCCTTTCCTGCTCAAATGGAAAACTTGGATCTTTTCCTGTTTCTATGGGGGTAATGATGGGTTGAGTAATTCAATCAGATCCTCATCTCTCTCTCTCTCTCTCTCTCTCTCTCTCTCTCTCTCTCTCTCTCTCTCTCTCTCTGTCTCTGTCTCTCTCTTGTTGAGGCAATTAGGTTTAAGTGATTTACCCAGGGTCACACAGCCAAATGTCTGAGGCTGGATTAGAACTCAGCTCTTCTCACTTCAGGGCCACCTAGCTGTTCCTAGATCCTCATCTCTTGGACCGCCAAGGTTCAGAGCATCAGAGAAAGGCAGAGAGAGGTCCTTACCTTAGATTGAAGTCAAATATTCTCTTATGAAGAATAACATACAATTGAAATGACTAAACAACAATAAAAACAAAAGTGCACTGTGCACTGATAAGGATAAAAAGAAAGGCAAAAGCATGGTCCCTACCCTCAAGCAGTTTATATTCTAATAATGAAAATTTTCCCCCCAAAAGAAAAGTTATCCCAAACCCAAACAAAGCAAAAATATTCTAACTTTCAATGCTAGGATAATTGACATTATAGATACTCAGGCTTTGTCAATGAATCAATAAGCATTTATTAAATAGCAATAGTGTGCCAGGAACTTTGCTAATTGCTAGAAATTAAAAAAAAAAAAAAGGCAAGTCAGTCCCCATACTCAAGGAGCTTACAATCAAATGGGCAAAACAACATGCAAACAAAAATAAACAAAGCATGTTATAGACAGGATGAATAGGAGATAATTAACAGAGAGAATATACTAGAATTAAGAGGGGATAGAGAAGACTTTCTTTAGGTGGTAGAATTAATGGACAAATCATTTCCTTCATTCTAGTTGGAATAACTGCATTATTTTTTCTATTCAAAGCATTTCATCTCCTAATTAGATTCCTTGAGAGGTGTAGCTCATTGTGATGTGGGCATATTAAATTTTCCTTAAAAGCACATGAAGAGAGGGGCAAAGTATTTCCAATATGTCAGCTCTGGACATTAAGTGCTTTATTAAAAGTTTTGCCTGAATTCTCATTTTAGAGTTTGTTACATGAAAGCATTTAAAGAGATGTCTTAAAACTTTCTCTTTAGGATATCCTGTTCTCTCTCTCTTTCCCCACCTATGTTTATTATTCCTTAGCTGGGGAGTACTATTTTATGTTCTAATCATCAGCTTCCATGACCTTTGCCTTTATTGATTGGTAGCCTCCCCACCCCCACTCCTGTTTAATGGAGCATCTGAGATTAAAGTCATTTTTCTTCTGCAAGAATAGGTTAACATTACCTTTGCTTTTAAGAAATGGAAATCATTTTGATAAGTAAAAAATTGATCCATCACTCAATAAAGTATCTCAGAAAGAGGGCTGTTCTGAGAGCTGCAAGACATAAATACTCAGCCACCTTTGTGATGTAAAAAACTTGATATAGCTGTAACAAAAATTATCTAAAGGAAACAAATGATAAATGCAAGCAAGGGATAATATTTCTTACCCTGCACCATTTTTCATCTCTGTCAAAAATAGGAAATTTGAAATTTAATGTAATGTACATTCAAAAAAATATATTTCTATACACTCCCAATAGGGTGCTTGTGAAAAAAATATGGAGGGGGGGGGAGATCCAACCAGAGAAGCAATTTTATAAAAACTCTAATAGCAGCAGTTGGAAAGTATATTTCACAAATGACTTTTCCTGCCAGCATCGAGTTTATTCAGAGATACTTTCCCGAAACAGATTTATGATTATGATAGGATTTTACAGTCTATTTGCTTAGCTTCAATACTATATTAAATAAGTTAATAAACTAGCTAATATTTTTATTTTTATGGTATTCTGCCCCCACACCATTAAGCACTACACAGTGCCAAGAACAACATTTAAGAAAGGAAAGTTGTCTGGATTTGTGTCATAGTTGCCTTTACTAATAGAGAATAGGATCATTTTTTTTTTTTCCTTCTGTAATTCATCAGAGGAAGTATGCTGGAAAAGAAAGAATGGTTTTGGAATTCAAAGACCTGGGTTCAAATTCTGATTCTTGCCAGGAGGTGACCTTGGACACTTTTTCTTTCTGGATGTCTGTCAATTCATCCATTAAATGAGGGTGATGGTCTAGATGATCCTCTCAAGACTAAGATTATGATATCATGATACACCATAGGAATGGGATTCAGTCAGTGGAACTGCTTAGTGAAATAAAGATTTATAAAATTCAATATGTTCATGTATAATACTATAACATATGATATTCAACAAATATTTATGTCACTAATTAATATTGAAATATTTATTAAGGGTCTATTATGTGCAAGGCATTGTGCCAGATGCCATACACCTGGCTTGTTTTAATGCTAGAATGGATCTCCAATCCAACCTTCTCACTTTACTGCTTATGAAATTGAAGTTTAAAGAAGTACCTATGAAAATATTAATAACCACATAAATAGTTTCAGAAACAGAATAGAATGAAAGCTCCTTGAGGACAGGGGCTATTTCAGTTTGTCTTTTTTGTTAATTAAAAAAAAAATTATTTGTTTATTTATTTTGAGAGGCAATTGGGATTAAGTGATTTGCCCAGGGTGCCACAGCTAGTAAATGCTATATGTCTGAAACTGGATTTGAATTCAGATCTTCCTGACTCCACAGCTGCTGCTATATCTTATGCACCATCTCACTGGCCCTCAGTTTTGTCTTTCCAGCTGGCTGATTGCTTAGTCAAAGAAAGATGTAAAACCAGCTTCTCTGACTCAAAATTGAATCCTGTCCACCAGAATATACTGCCTTCCATTGAACTAAAATGATTCGTTATTTTAAAATGGTGATCCACCTATTACACATTCCCCCACTCCCTTTAGGTTTATTTCTGTGGGATGATTAATGAGAAATGAGAAATAAACCTCTCTCATCCACAAAGGGCTATCCTACTACTGAAAATTTGTGTTAGAATAGTATCACTCAGAAGGGATTGGATACTTGCCCTTGAACCAAACATTTCCCATATAGACAAAGCATAACAATACTGTTTCACAAACTGAAGCTAATAATTTTCTGATGTTCCAATGCATGGGTTGGAATACTGGATATGAAAAATTATAAGGATGGCAAGACAGTCTCTTCATTCTCCATTTAAAATGTCACAAAGAATTCTTTGCTAATCATCTCTGATTAAAATGTTACATAAGCTCAAATAGAAAATCCCAATGTCATTTACTATTTTCCTTGCCTGCTTTCCCACAGTGTCTTCACTCTTTTCCCTGGTGTACAATTCCCTATTCAGATTATTTGTGCTGTTTTGTTTTTAATTGCTATTGCAAAAAGCAAACACATTGCCTGATAGCTTATAAATTTTCAGCTTCTAGCTGGAAGGTTGCTATTTTCCTGGAATCCTAACCAAATTCAGTGCATTACTCCAAGTGCTCAAAAGCTCAGATGTTTGGAAGCCTTCAGAGTTGTAATGGAATTTTCCAGTTTTTCTCAAGACCAGTTGGTATTGTGTTGGTACAGGATGTATCTATACTATAGCAAAACACTTGCTTGGTTCAATAAGGAATTCAACCAATTTGATAAAAGGGGGAAAAAAAAGAGTAAAATTGATTCTTCAGAGTGGCTAGTCCAAGCAACAAACTCACTGGCCCAGGATTCTATCCTCCAGCTAAGTGTGTTGGGTTATTGTGAAGAGACAGATGTGACTCAAAAAATAGAAAATTTCTGTGCCAAACAAGCCTGTCTATTGTGATTTGGATTTTTTTCTTTGTGTAGAGTATAGTCATCCAATTAGATAGTAATGTATGTCAGTGGGAGGGAAAGAGTCCCCCCACCCCCTAAATTTGTATAATTCTTAGTCCTCAAGGTTAAAGAAATTCATGCAAAATCAAGAAGAGAGCTTTACTCCCCAGGAATAATCTGACTGATCATTTTTTTAATGCTGGATGATTAAAAGAGTATGGGATCTGTCACTTGGTGAAAACAGTTGCCAGGAGATCTACATTGCACAAACTGTGAAAGGAGGGAGTAACTTTGGAGAACATTTTCTTTTTTCTTTTTTTTAATATTTTATTTTATTTTATTTAATAATAACTTTATATTGACAGAATCCATGCCAGGGTAATTTTTTACAACATTATCCCTTGCACTCATTTCTGTTCCGATTTTTCCCCTCCCTCCCTCCACTCCCCTCCCCTAGATGGCAAGCAGTCTTATATATGTTAGATATGTTGCAGTATATCCTAGATACAATATATGTTTGCAGAACTGAACAGTTCTCTTGTTGCACAGGGAGAATTGGATTCAGAAGGTAAAAATAACCCGGGAAGAAAAACAAAAATGCAGATAGTTCACATTCGTTTCCCAGTGTTCTTTCTTTGGGTGTAGCTGCTTCTGTCCATCATTTATCAATTGAAACTCAGTTAGGTCTCTTTGTCAAAGAAATCCACTTCCATCAGAATACATCCTCATACAATATCGTTGTCGAAGTGTAAAGTGATCTCCTGGTTCTGCTCATTTCACTTAGCATCAGTTCATGTAAGTCTCGCCAGTCCTCTCTGTATTCATCCTACTGGTCATTTCTTACAGAACAATAATATTCCATAACATTCATATACCACGATTTACCCAGCCATTCTCCGATTGATGGGCATCCATTCATTTTTTGGAGAACATTTTCGAACAACTCTTGGGTTTTTTGGTCTCTTAAGTTCTGTCCTTAATCCTCTAGGCATCCCACTTAGACTAAATCAACAGGTAAATAGAATAATGATTTTCAAAGACTTAGAAACCTAAAAGTATTGAAATTTTCTTTTATTCTATTTATAATTATTATGCAATGCTCAGGACTGTATGTGGTGGTGGTGCACTAAAATGACTGGTACTTTACAAATATATCTTTGTATTACCATTACCTAGCACACAGTAAGTACTTAAATGCTTATTGATTGATAGATCAAAGTGCTTTCCTTTCTCCTTCTGAAATGGAAATGGCTCTTGATCTTAGGACTGTATGATTTAGAGCTGGAAGGCCTCTAGCTAAACCCTCTTCATTTTACAGATGGGAAAACTGAGACCCATATGTTAAGTGACTTGTCCAAAGAAGTAGGTAGAAGAAAATCAGAATTCAAATGCAGGTACTCCAATTCCTATAGCACCATTATTATCTTTTTTTTTTTTTTTTTAAATTGGATGATTCCGTTGATGAGATACAGAGCAACAGAATGAAGTCAGTTAGCATTTCTTAAATGCTTATGATGTGCCTAACCTAACATTAAAGCACTGGGCATAGAAAGAAAGGCAAATTTCTGTGTCTGTCTATCTACCTATCTATCTATCCATGTCTGTCTCTGTCTCTCTCTGTCTCTCTGCCTGTCTCTGTCTCTCTGCCTGTCTCTGTCTCTCTGACTCTCTCTCTGTCTCTCTCTGTCTCTCTCTGTCTCTCTCTGTCTCTCTCTGTCTCTCTCTCTCTCTCTCTTTTCATCCATCCATCTGATTGTTAAATGTTCAATGTAAACATATGTAACATGTTTTGCCTGTCTTGGAAAGCTGCAAACACTATAGATGAGAGCTTGCTTTATTGTTCTACTAATTGTTTTACTTAAGAAAATCATGGAGAAAACGTTAATAATGAAGATTAAACTTTAAAACATGCCATGTGTACATTTTTTTTTAAAGAGTCAATTGTTAAATATTAATCAGCATATCCCTGCTTACAGGGATGTGAGAAGCTACATGTGATGGCTCAGAAACTGCTTAAACTCCGCTGTATGAAAGCTAAATCAAGCATAAAACAGTATTTTATTTTTCCCCAATTATATGTTAAAAAATAGTTTTAAACATTTTTAAAAAAGCTTTTAGTTCAAGCTAAACTTTTTATTTATTTGCATTATTTGTTTATTTGTATAATATTTTGTATTTATTTATTTGTATAATATTTTATTTCCCCATTATACATTAAAACAATTTTCTAAACATTAACAAAAAAAACTTTGCGTTTATATCAATCATTATTATGTATTTATTATATTCTAGGTACTGTTTTAAGTGCTAAGAAAAATGAAAAGATAAAAAAAATCCCAAAGTCTCTGCTCCTAAGGAGTTCCTGGGGAGGAAACAATACTTGAACAACTGTATACAAAGATTTAGAAAAGATAAATTGGAGATAGTCTCAGAAAGAAAGCACTTGCATTACAAGACAAAGTGATCGTATCTTTCCTGGACTGCAGAGTATAAATTTTCCAGAGCTTCTTGAAAACTGATTTGTTAGAGCTATTCACAATCTAGGTGTAACCATGGATTCAGATTCTTCCCAGATTATTTTTGACACCTCAAAACAATCGCCAAGGGGAAGAGAGAAAGTGTCATATTAGATGTTGTGATGAATTAACATTATCGATTTTTATCTTTGGGGATTCAGGCTCACTTCTCAGTGGGACCACAAATTGCTGCTCACATCCTTCCTTTGCCAGCTGTGAAAAGCATAATAGCGCTTCAAGCAACCCCAACTGATTGTCAGGCTTGCCTTAGAATTCAGAAGGGAGAAATAGATGAGATAAGAATTGACATCCATAGGCATGAAGATATGTTCTCTGCACTCAGGCTTGATTCATGTATTATTGTGATTCTGTTTCATTGGAATGAGTGCTACGTACACACACACACACACACACACACACACACACACACAGAGAGAGAGAGAGAGAGAGAGAGAGAGAGAGAGAGAGAGAGAGAGAATGGATTACAAAGTAACAAGACCACAAGATGTATACAGAATAGTAAATAAAATGTATCTAGTGCTTTAAAATTTGGGAAGAGCTTTATATGTGTTATCTCTTTGGAATTTCACAATACTCTATAGGTATTATTGTTTTTATTTTAGAAGGGAGAAAAATGAGTTTCAGAGTTTAATGACTTACCTAAAATCACATGTCTAAGAAAGATAGAAAGTGAATTGAGATATACCTTATATTAGGTCTAATTATGTATTTTCTGTACCATACTGCCTCTCAGAAATCACATCATTTTTGAGGCAGTTAAGTGCAGTGGAAGGATGACCACATTGAAGGATGACCACATCGAAGGATGTGAATTCAAATCCTTCTTCTGAGAATGATTACCTATTGAGGAAATCACTTAAATCACCTGAGGCTTTATTTTCCTAATCAATGAAATGAAGGTATTGGACTACCTGCCCTCTGAGATATGCTACCTTTTGAAATCTATTATTCTATAATATTTAAACATATATATGCATGCTTGTGTGTGTTATCTGCATTATTCTGAACTATGATTTCATTGGGGTAGGAAACACCTTATCAGGAAATTTTTTTTCCCATAGCTACAGATAGATATTTGTCCAATGGCTTATGGTCTCAAGAATTGCTTTGGGCACTGGAAGATTAGATAATTTGTTACAGGACACACAGATTTTCTTATTAGAATTGAACTCAGATCTTTCTGATTCTGAGACTGGCTCTCTGTCCACTGCAAAATGTGCCTGCCATATGCATACAGGTACTTATGTTAATAAGGTGATTCAAGACAATTCCAATAGACTTACTTTTTGTTTGTTTAATTCCAATGGATTTGTGATAGAAAATGTCATCTACATCCAGAAAGAGAACTATGGAGACTGAATGTGGATCAAAGCACAGTATTTTCACCTTTGTTGTTTGTTTGCTTGTTGTTTTTTTTTTTTCCTTTCTGTGTTTTTTTCTTTTGATCTTATTTTTCTTATGCACCATGATGGATATAAAAATACATTTAGAATATTGCACAAGTTTAATTTATATTGGATTGTTTGTTGTCTTGAGGAGGGAGGAAAGAGAAAATTTTGGAACACAAAGTTTTACAAAGGTGAATATTGAAAACTATCTTTGCATTATTTGGAAAAATAAAATATCATAAACAGATGCTCATGTTACCTAAACATAATATGTAAATAAATAAAATCTATATTGAAAGATAGGAAAATATAGTATACTGTTCTATATTGTGCTACACTGGGTATCAGGAAGACCTGAGTTCAGATCTGCCTCAGATACTTAAACAGTTTTGACACTGGAGAAATCACTCAACATTTCTGAGTTTCCATCTCCCCCTACAAAATGAGGGAATTAGATTCCTTGATCTCTAAGATCCCTTCCAGTCATAAATCCATTATCTTATGATGTGTGTGTATATATGTGTGTGTGCCTGTGTGCACATTTTTTAATGGTTCATAGTGGAAAGAATCCTGGACTTTAATTCCAGACATGTAGTTTGGCATCCTAGGGATATTCAATAGCTGACTGACCATGGACAACTCAATTTACCTCTTTCTTCTTGATTTGTCAAGTGGATAAAAAGTTGGTCCTGAAGTCAGGGAGACTTGAGTTAGCTCTAGGCAAGTCATAAACCTCTGTTTGTTCCAGTTTCCTCAATTGTAAAATGGGGTTGATAACATTATTTACTTGCCAGGGTTGTCGTAAAGATCAATGTATAAAGCATCTGGCACATAGTAGGCACTATATAAACATTAGCTATCATTATTGTTGTCATTATTAAAAATGAGAACATTGGGCCAGATGTTTCTAAATTTCCTACTAGATTCTGTGATGATATGCTCTGCTCTGGGTATATTTTTATTCAGATGCACATGTTTGCCTATGACTCCTTCTCCCTCCCAAGGTGACATTGACTAACATTTTAATCATTTATGAGCCGCCTGGTGTGGTCTCTTGAAATTTTTTGCTTTACAAGGTTTTATGCTTTTTTTCTTTGAGATAAAGCCAAGTCAGAAATACAACCTCAGGGTTGATTACCCAATTCCAAATCAAATAACAGATTGCTTGGAGGCTGAAAATGTTTACATGTTCCTGTCAATAAAATTCAAGAATCAATCTGAAGACTTTTAGCTTTGAATAAGTTAGGCACCATCTAGTTAGCCTTGACCTCTCTTAGCTTACTGTCCTATTACCCACAGTGATTGATTTTGAATTCTATGTACGAGAAGCAAGAATTTTCTACTTTCTGGATAGTAGAAAGACAATCACAGAAGCAGCATGCTAAATTAATTTGAATGGAAGCAAAATAGCATAAGAAAATATCAAAATGCAAGCCAGGTCCTTGATTCTATGTCCTATGATATCACAAAATTTAGAGCTGAAGGGAATCATCTTGCAGTCCAATTCTCCCATTTTATGGAAGAGAAAAATAAGTCACAGCAAAGTAGAATGGCATGCTGGAGGCAATAAAGATAATAGGAACCCTGGTTCTCTGACTGCAAATCCAGACTACATTAATTTTCTTCTAATTCATTCTTGACCTTGCTTCCCAAGCAATCTTCCTAACACTTATATTTGATTAGAGTCCTCACCTACATGGGGATCTTCTATATCTTTATCCAGATAAAGTCTGGGCTGACATTCAAAACCACACCCAAAGATGAATATAAACTGCTTGCATTTTTGTTTTTCTTCCCGGATTACTTATACCTTCTGAATTCAATTCTCCCTGTGCAACAAGAAAACTGTTCGGGTCTGCACACATATATTGTATCCAGGATATACTGTAACCTATTCAACATGTAAAGGATTGCTTGCCATCTGGGGGAGGGGGTGGAGGGAAGGAGGGGAAAAATCGGAACAGAAGTGAATGCAAGGGATAATGCTGTAAAAAATTACCCTGGCATGAGTTCTATCAATAAAAAGTTATTAAAAAAAAAAAAACACACACCCAAGTAACTGATTGCAACATGAAAAACTCTGACAAGGAAATAGCTTGTTGGTGTATGATTGAGGCCAAAGAAACCATTGGACTGACTTAAAGAAAAAACAATATATTTCAAACTAGGCACAAATAATCAACAAATATTTATCAAATTCTCACTATATCCTATGTACTGCATTATTCTTGAGATAGAAAGAAAAACAAAGCAAGGTCTCTGGAAGCTCACATTCTAATGGAGGAGACAATGTACAAATAAGTATATATTTTCAAAATATATATATCTTATAAATATGCAAACATATACACAAATACACACATGTTTACATAAACAAACATAAATATACATATATGCATGTGGACATGGAAATACATATATAAATATGCATCTATGCATGTGAATATGTAAACACATACACATATGTATATTTTTACAAATATGTGAGTGTGTGTGTGTGTGTGTGTGTGTGTATAAATGGAAGGCTATCTTTCATGGAAGATACTGAGAATATGGGTTCCAGGAAAAGTCTCTTTTTAACTTTGATGCAAACATGTATGTTTAACCTTTATTCTATCATTTATGAGATGGGAATTATGACTGAGAAATAATTACAGCCAGACAAAATAAAAGTAAAAAGTTAAATTATATATTAAATGAAGGCCCAAGAAATAGGGTGACTAAGAAGATAGAGAATCTATTTCAAGAAATCTGGATTCTAGTCCTGCTTCTAATTAGAGTATACTAGCTGACTGACTCTGGACATTTAACCTCTTAGGTCCAAGCAACAATCTAAGAAATAAAGTTTTCATCTTTTTTTTTTTTTTAAATATCATTAATTCCTTGAGCAATCTGGTGAAACCTTGGATATCTTCTCAAAATAATGTATTTATATGAATAAAAAGACTCTCAAATCTGCATCACTGATCATCTATCTTTCTAGATATCATTAAGAATCATTATTACTTGAAAAATTTACTATCACTAGGCTTAAAAAATAACAAACAAACAAAGCAAATATAACCTCCCTTATAACAAATATGTATAGTCAAGCAAACAAAGCCACACATTGGCCACATCCAAAGTGTATATTTCATTCTTATCCAAACACATGTATGGGAATGTTTATATACATACATGTAATAGTTTAATGGTATAAAACCCCACTAAGACTTTTGGAACACACATTTATGAACATATATGTGTATACATCTATATATATAAATACAAAATTTAAATTTTTATAAAGTTTTATATATATATATGCTTAAAGTTATATACATAGTTATGGATATGCATGTATTTTGTATATACTTGTTACAATACACACAATGCATGCAGTTTTATGCTTTAAAGCTTTATACAAGTGTATAATTGTATACACAAATATATGTTCTGTGTGTTTATACACACACACACACATACAAACATATATTGTTGTTGTTGTTCAGTGACTCCATGTATCATCGTACACCAGGCCCTGGTACCCTCCACTGTCTCTTGAAGCCTGCACAACTTCATTTTTGTTGTTTCCGTGACACTATCAGCCTCATTGTCTACTGTCCCTTTCTCCTTCTGTCTTCAATCTTTCCCAGAGTCAGAGCTTTTTATTTTTATTTTTCCAATGAGTCCCATCTTGTCATTATCTGGCCAAAGTATTAAAGCTTCAGCTTCAGTATTTGACCTTCCAGTGAATACCCTGAATTAATTTCTTTAAGTACTGACTGATTTGATCTCTTTGCTGTCCAAGGGACTCTCTGAAAAAAAAAATCAAGTTTGGGACACTGTCTAACTGAGAGAAAGGTAATAAAAGGTACACAGCATCTCTAATTAATATTTCCGTTGGGGGGATGTTTTTTCTTCCTGACTTCTGCAGATAAATCCAAATGGGCAAAAATGCAGCCCTAATCAAGAGAATGAGCTCTGCATGAGAGCTTAGCCTTAATCCGTTCATCTGTTCTGTTCTTCTAGCTGTCTAGTTCTAAGAGATATTCAAATGATAGCTAATTGGAGTGGCACATGGCCACTCATCATTCTTCTCATCTTGAATTTTTCCATAATCCACTCCATCAAACTCTCCTCTCCTGCACTAAAAAATAAAAACAAAACCAAAAAAAAAAAAAATCAGTGAATATCTAGATTAATCACTTTGAAACTGCCATGTCTGAAAATGAATAAGAAGCGTCCTCCCTAATCAGCTGTGGGGCTCTCTCCATGAAACCCTCTGTCAGAATTCTAATATTTACCCCTTTGGAGTCTTAAAAACTTCTTGATGGGGAGAAATGGACTATGAGCAGAGACTACTCAGCAAAGAAATGAGACCATAAAAATGGAGTTTTGTAGTCACTGACTTTTCTCTCCCTCCCATATTACCCTCAGTTACTATTATCATCATCTTATTCTCATCTTGTCCAGTGGAGTTTAGATAAGAATCCAACAATAAATTGCCATGCTGATATATATATAATAAACTTTTTCAGAACTTAATGAAAAGCATATAGAAGCAAATTCATCTTTTCTAGGCCCACTAGAAGGATCCTTGGCAAAATTCCAGTACCAAAGAGAGAAGATGGGAATGATAGGTACCTTATCCTATTTCTATTCCCATGTGTTTTATTTATTTATTTATTTCTGCTGGGTCTTTCTATTTTAAAAGCTCTTCCTTCCATGAAAGTTGGAAACTATGACTATGCCATCTATTAACAATGTTGCTTTTAATAGACAAATTTTAGGAAGAGCCCACTAGAAGGATCCTTGGCAAAATTCCAGTACCAAAGGGGGAAGATGGGAATGATAGGTACCTTATCCTATTCCTATTCCCATGTGATTTATTTATTTCTGCTGGGTCTTTCTATTTTAAAAGCTCTTCCTTCCATGATCTATTAACAATGTTGCTTTTAATAGATAAATTTTAGGAAGATGCCTGAGACACATGGAAGTTGCGCTTGTCCAGGTATACCCAGCTAGTCAGTATTGTCCAAAGTCTTCCTGGCCCCAAACCTGGTATTCTGTCCACTACTCCAATATATTTATATTCAAATATGAATAATAGGGGCAGCTAGATGGTACAGTGGATAGAGCCCTGGTCCTGAAGTCAGGAGGACCTGGAGTTCAAATGTGGCCTCAGACACTGAACACTGTGTGATTCTAGGCAAGTCACTTAACTCCCATTGTCTCAAAGTAACTCCCCCCCCCCCCCAATATGAATAACTACAAAATAAGATAATAAAATGTGAATTCAAAGTAGGTTGGATCATTTTTACATTGTTCATAGACTGGATTATGTTGGTTGGGCCCAGAGCAGACATCTCATCACTTCCCAAATGACTACTCACCTGGACTTTATCAATATCTCCAGAAACCATCTTGCAAGATACAATTAAGTCTGAAATTCACATCTCCTCAGTTCTCTGCCACTTGGACCCTCCCTCCCTTTCCTTTTAATTGGAGAGGGTGGAGTTGACATTAAAGAGCTCCTGGCTCAGGGAAGACTCTTTATAATCATTTCCCATCTGGCTAAAGGATTTCATCATTCCTCTATAATGACTTTCCTTCCTTCTCTTCCCCAAACCCCTCCCTTTTTATATATTCTTTGTTCCCAATAGTTTGTGAGCTCCTTGAGATTAGGGGCTATATTTTTTCTTTCTTTGTATCCCTCTTAATAGGTCCTTATTAAATGCTTCTTGACTGACTTACTGAACTACCAGGGACACACATCTACCAGGTAAGCAAGGCAACCAAATAGCTAACAGAATCCCCATCTTCCCCCTTCCCCCTTCACTTTTATCTCCATGGTACTTGATGACTAATCTTGTGACTTGGTTCAAATAACATAGCTATGTACTGATAGTGGCAGCTCCTGGTGCTGCTGGTGTTTTTAAGGGTAAAAACATTTCCTCCTCACAAAAGGTTATCGAATAATATCACTTATATGCCTGGAATTTTTATTGTAGGATGTTCTGCATAAATAACATCCACCTAGAGTCCTAAACCCAAAGCACAAATGCCAGGAGTATTTGATTTATGGAAAGATCCAAGAACTTCTAAGTCTGTCTGCTTTTGTTTAAATATACTCACTAAGGAGATTGCAAGAAAAGACTTAACATTGAAATACATAAAACAAAAGAAAAGGCATTACATTTCCAGGTTTTTCCCTTCCTCCCATTGATTTTGGATTTCTTTCATTTCTCTTTACTATAAGATATAGGAGATAGAAAGCTGACCCTAAAGTCTAGAAGGAAGAGGGGGAGGAGGACAAAGAGAAGGAGGAGAAGGAGGAGGAGGAGGAGGAAGAGAAAGAGGAAAAGGAGGAGGAGAAGGAGGAAGAGGAGGATGGAAGAGGAGGAGGAGGAGGGTGGAAGAGGAGGAGGAGAAGGAGGAGGAGAAGAAGAAGAGGAGAGCAAAGAGGAGGAAGAGGGAAAAAGGGGAGCAAGAGAAGGAGGAGAATAAGGAAGAGGAGGAGAAGAAAAAAGAAGAAGAGGAGGAAAAAAGAAAAAGAAGGAGAAGGAGGAGGAGAAGAAAAGGAGGAGAAAGAACAGTTTAGTGAAACAAATTAATTGATTCACATAATGTATATGATGATTTACATGCATGGTCCACCAACTCTAGGAAGATAAAAGGAGACAGTGAATGAATGAGGGGATGGTGAACAGTGTCAAATTTTTCAGAGAGGTAGAGAAGAATAAAAACAGAAAGGAGACTAGGAAACAGGTTTATCAATGGATAATTTGTGACCTTTGATAGAGCAGATTGAATAGAGTGGTTAGTCAGAAACCCAGTGATACTCCTCTAGTCAGTGTTATTCAAAGTCTTCCTGGCCCCAAACCTGGTATTCTATCCTGTACTCCAATATACTTATATTCAAATATGAATAATGGGACAGCTAAATGGTGCAGTGGATAAAGCACTGGCCCTGAAGTTAGGAGGACCTGGAGTTCAAATGTAGCCTCAGACATTTAACATTGTGTGATCCTGGACAAGTCACTTAACTCCCATTGTCTCAAAATAAACAAACAAGCAAGGGGGATGATTTTTTTTTTTTTTTTTTTTACCGGGTATAGCTAAGACTAAGGTACCGATAGGGTCCTTTTGCACAATTAATCTGAATGGAGAAAAGGATAAATGTTGAGAAAATAGGAGCATCAGGTAGAGATTTTTTTTTTCCTGAGGCAATTGGGGTTAAGTGACTTGCCCAGGATCACACAGTTAGGAAGTGTTAAGTGTCTGAGACCAGATTTGAACTCACGCCCTCCTGACTTCAGGGCTGGTGCTATATCCACTATATCACCTAACTGTCTGGAGATTATTTTGTCTTTAAGATCTTTAAGATGTTTGCACATAATGGGGCTCTGTATAGAGCCCCAGGTCTGGAGTCAGGAGGATCTGAATTCAAATTTGACCTCAGACAATTACTAGCTATGTGACCTTGGACAAGTCACTTAAGCCCAATTGCTTCCAAAAGGAAAAAAAAAAAATGAAAGAAAAGATATTTGCCCATGAGAACTGGAGAAATGAATCCAAAAGCTGAATGGGGATAGAAAGGGAAACATATTTGTAAGTAAGCAAAAATGATTCAGTAGAAAAAGACAGATTGAAGATACCTGAAGAATGAATGATCATTTTGTTACAAGATTCTAGAGAAGGTGGGAAAGGGAGAGGTCAAGGATACAGCTGGAGGCATTAGTTTTGGCAATCATTAAGGATATGTTTTACTCCTAAATAAAATGGAGAGGGAAAAGTCCTTGAAAGGTAGAGATTATTTTGTTTCTCTCATTTCTCCCCTGCACTTTCCATAGTGACTGCCTTCCCATGTAGCAGCTGCAAAAATAAATGTTTTATTTATGTATTTATTTGTTTATTTTGACCATGGGACTTCTTTTCCATTTACCCTGTAGCTAGACTATCCTACTTGTGTTGCCTCCTATTAGAAAGTAAGCTTCAGGGGAGGAGAGACTTTTCTATTTGTGACTTTAGAATTTAGCAGTATTTGACATACTTTCATCCAATCCTTTTATTGATTAGATCACTTAAAAAGAATGGGTGATAATATTGAGAACTTTTGAGAAGTTGAAAAGAGAAACTGAGGACATTCATCTCCTAATGCTTCAATCTTCTCAAATAGCAGAATGACCAACACACTGGCAAAAACTATCTTTTCATAATTTCATAGATTCAGAACTTGAAAAAAATCTCAGAGATTCTGTACTGCATCCAACACCCTCATTTTTTCAGATAAGGAAGCTGTTCAGGAAATCTAAGAACCCAAGGTCACTTAGGCACTAAGTGATAGAGGAGAGATTTGAATCCAGAACCTCTGGCTCCAAACTAATATCTATATCTTGCTACTGAACTTGGATGACTCTGGAGGAGAAAGTGAGACCAATAACTTAGCATAGCTCTCTCTCATTTAAGTCCAATTTGTTTACAAGTCATGACATTGCTTTTCTGATGTCATGGTCCTCTGAATGAAGGGCAAACACCAAAAACAATAACAATAACAAGGATTTGAAAAAGTTATTTAGTGACTTATGTATGATCACATATAGGAAGTGAATATCATGGATAGGATTCAAACTTAGTTTCCTTTTGTTCTCAAGTCTAATGCTTGTGGAAAAAACAATCAACAATGGATCCAGAGGGTCTGGGTCCAAATTCTACACCTGTTATTTGTTGCCTTGAGCAAGTCCTTTAATCTGTTTGGGTCCCAATTTCCTTAGGTAGTTAGAGTAGTTCATCTCTAAGATCCTTTCCATAGTTAATTCTCTGATCCTATTATGTAAGTGTAGGAGGTATATGAATAAGTTTGGGATTTGAGAGAATGAAAAAAAAAGTTTTGACAATCCCAGTGGAGAATGTATTGGAGTGTCCCTAAAACACAAAGATAGAGTGGCAGGATTTTTGAGGGATCACCTAAGGCCATCCACCATTTATTGCCATTGATAGTCAAATAAGAGAATTGGAATCAACAGAAGAGTCTTGCTCAACCATGAATTAAACCATCTTCCCAAATGCAGAACATATCTGTTGGAAACAGATGTTCTAGTAATATATTTTCATTGGGGAATATAATTTTGTTGTTAAGAAACTACTGTCTAAGAATAGGATTATTCCTCCAGGGGACATTTGTTTATAATCATGGAGGCTCAGAAACTAGAGAATGATGAAATATAGAAACAAATAAATGTCAAGGGAACATAGATAAGATTTAGAGCAGAAAATAACCTTAGAGATCTTTTAGCCCATCTATGAAATGGAGGAGAAAACTGAATTAAAAAAGACAAAGAATGAACTAATCCCTTCTCTCAAGGAGCTTATACTCTGTTAATGAGGGAGATGTCATCTTCGTATATGAATATATTTATCTATAATTAACCATTTCTCATCTGTGTATCTATTATCTATCTATCTATTCTCTATCATCTACTTATCTATCCAGCTATCTATCCTCAATCTTCTATCTACTATTTATCTATTATTTATCCTCATCATCATCATAATCATCATAAATCCATCCATTCAACATTTAAGAAAAAAAACTCTTCAATTTTTTTTTTTTCTTTTGTGAGGCAATGTGTCCCAGGTCACATAGCTAGTAAGTGTTAATGAGACCAGATTTGAAGTAAGGTTCTCCTGACCCCAGAGCAGTGCTCTATCTACTAGGCCGTCTAGCTACCTTCTTTTGAAAGGCAATTGAGGATAAGTGACTTGCTCAGGGTCATACAGCTAAGGCTGGATTTGAACTCTCTCAAGTCCTTCTACCTCCAGAGTTAATGTTCTATCCACTACACCATCTAACTGCTGTTCAATAGCTTTTTAATGAAATAATTTACATCTGACAAATATCCCATGGAAAATATATAAATTGTTCACCCATTATAGATTAAATTCTACAATTTTTGTTTTGTTTTCTGTGACCATCAATTCTAATTTGAATAAAATTATTAAAAAATATTAAGAATCTAATATTGCTGAAAATGCAACATGGAGCATTGGATAGAGAACTGGCTTTGAAATCAATAAGACCTGGGTTCAAGACTTGTCTCAGTGACATTCTGATGATATGACCCTGGGAGAATTATTTCATCTTAGTGTTTTAAGTAATTTTTGAAGAGTGGAAGTTGTAGAGAATATGTCAACATGTATTTATAGAAGAACCTTCCATTTCTGGTTACTCTATATTTCTTTTATTTTTTAAAAAAATGTTTATTTTTTAATATATCTTCTTTGTGGGGGTCACACATGTATATTAACTTTTTGGCATATTTCCATATAAGTTATGTTGGAAGAGAAAAATCAGAACAAAAGGAAAAAATCATGAGAAAGAAAATAAAAAAAAAAGTGAAAATAGTATGCTTTGATCTGCATTCACTCTTCATAATTTTTTCTCACTGGATGCAGATGGTATTTTCCATTCCAAGTTTAATGGACTTGCTGAGAAAAGCTAAGTCTATCTTAGTTGATCATCACACGATCTTGATCTTTCTGTGTACAATGATTTACTGGTTCTGCTCATTTCATTCAGCATTGGTTTGTGTAAGTCTTTCCAAGCTTTTCTGAAATCAGGTTGTTCATCATTTCTTACAGAACAATAATATTTCATTACATTCATATACTTATACTTATTTAGCCATTCACCAATTGATGGAATTCACTCATTTTCCACTTCTTTGCTACACAAGAAAAGCTACTACATTTTTGAATTTGTGGGTCCTTTCAAAAAACTTTTTTGATCTCTTTGAGATAGAGACTCACTAGTGACATAACTGGATCAAAGAGTATGCACAGTTTATAGACCTTAAGGCAGAGTTCCAAATTGTTCTCCAGAATGGTTGGAGGTATGGAGGATTCCATATAAAATTATAAACAGTTTTAGCCCTGTCTTCAAGTTCCAATGTTCTTTTCAAGAAAAGAGAGAAACTAAAGCAAAACATGACTTAGATGAGATTTTCTTCATATTCTCTCTTCATTGCTAAACTTTGCAAGATTAAGTTACTGGATACTGAGAAACCTAGACAGAGTTATCTGAATTGGAACAAAGTAAGCTAATCAGATGCAGAAAAGAGATACACAAAATGACTACAACAATGCAAATGGAAAATAACAGAGACAAAATGAAATTAAACCTCTGTATGATAATAGCAATTAAGCTGTTCCCTAGAGATGAGAAAATACACTTCCTTCCTTCCATCTTGGTATAGTTAGTAGACTACTGATAAAACATCACATATACTGATTCAGTTAATTTGTTTCTTACAAAACACCTTCTTTCCTTCCTTCTTTTTTTCTTCCTTCCTTTCTTCTTTCTTTCTTTCCTTTCTTTCTTTCTTTCTTTCTTTCTTTCTTTCTTTCTTTCTTTCTTTCTTTCTTTCTTTCTTTCTTTCTTTCTTTCTTTCTTTTCCTTCCTTCCTTCTTCCTCTTTCTTTCTTTCTTTCTTTCTTTCTTTCTTTCTTTCTTTCTTTCTTTTCTTTCTTTCTTTCTTTCTTTTTCTTCCTTCCTTCCTTCCTTCCTTCCTTCCTTCCTTCCTTCCTTCCTTCCTTCCTTCTTCCTTCCTTCCTCCTTTTTTCCTTCTTTCCTCCTTTTTTCCTTCTTTCTTTCTTTCTTTCTTTCTTTCTTTCTTTCTTTCTTTCTTTCTTTCTTTCTTTCTTTCTTTCTTTCTTTCTTTCTTCTCCTCTTCCTTCCTCCTCTTCTTCTTCCTCCTTTCCTCCTCTTTCTCTTCCTTCTGCTTCTTCTGCTTCCTTTCCCCTTTTTTGCTTTCTCTTTTTTATTTGTTATAAGAGTTGACTCTCTGAGAAAGAATTTAATAGGAAATGAGATCTTATCAAAACAAAGGATTTCAATAAAGCTAATTTAAAAAAAAAAAGAACAGTTTTCTTTTGTATAGTCAAGTCAAAATCTTCAGGCTTAATGGCTGCCACTGTTTCAAAATATATCAAAATTAATTTTGTGACATGAGAAGTATTATGATAAGATAACTACCATGGGGAGAAAAATATCTATCAGATCCATGCTTTTTTGCCATAATCATCATTGGACATAAGAATCAGTGTGGGAGCAGTTCCATTTGAAGCATCAAAGTGGAAAATGTATGAATTAGTACCCCACTACTAGTACTAGTACCTACCCTTTCTTATGTCCAGATAAGAGTAGGTATATAATAGGATGCACCTGGGTTTTCCCATGACTTGCCTGTGATACAAAATAATTTTGTTTGGAAGAAGGAAAGGTGAAGATTAAGGTTGCTACGCTATGATCTGCTTTGTCATTTAATTTTAAGTTATATTCCTTAATATCACTTAATGATACCTATGAGCCTTTTGAGACACTAAACTATAGAATAGTAACTACTTTTTCAGCAATTTTGTTTTTATCTTTTTAAACAAAAGAACCCGATCCAAAGTAGGTGCTTAATAAATGCTTGTTGTTTGATTAAAGCCCATATTTATCATAGAGACTTGACATCAGAGCACTTTAAAAACTGGCTGATCTGAGAATGAACACATAGTAATTTGTAAGGAAATTATCATTCTAAGTTGCTTTGAAATTATTTATTCTCTTGAATGCTCTAATTTAAGTCATCCTTTCAATATTATTTACACTATTCATTTAGCAAATTCCCTTTTGCAGACTGCATAAGTAAACTTCAATCTGTTCCTCATATGAATTATCACACATTTTTAATTAGACAAGTCCAAATTAATGAGATTCTGTTATTATTATTAATGATTATCATAAGAGCTGACATTTACAATGTGCTTTTTGATTTACAAAATGCTCTATATAAGTCAGGCCATTTGATCCTCTCAATAGCTTTGTCAGGTAGGCAGGGGAGGGCAGGATAGGTATTATTGTTCTCTGTGGGCAGATGTGTCAGTTATAGTTCATAGGAGATAAACTGACTTGCTCAAGGATATGTAGCTACTAAGTAATAGAGATGTAAGTAGAACTTGGAATTCCTGATTCTAAATCTAATATATGAAAGTTATTTGATCATAAAATAACTAACATATTCAAGTTTGTTTAGTGGACTTTGTTAACAAAGAATAACTTTGATTTTCATAGTTTTTATCAATAAATAATAGTTCTATTATATATAATTATTTTAATCATTTTGCTATCATATTATACTAGCATTATAATGATATATTTAAGCATTTATTGTTAAATAATATTGTCTCAACAAGATATGTACTTATCTAAGGTTTTGGAACCAAAGCTATAAGATTGGTTATAATCTGTTTTTTTTTTTTTTTTTGGTTGTTGTTGTTGTTTGTTGTTTGTTTTGTTTTGTTTTATTTTTTAGCATTTTTACCCATAACTTAAATGACAGTATAAATGGCATGCTTACCAAATTTTCAGATGAATCAGAACTGGAAAATATAATTAACACAGTGAACAACAAAGTAAGAGATGATGATGGGTTAGAATTGCTTCCCATGAAATGTAAAAGACCTAGAGGAAGATCTCTCTTATGTTTGGTGGGCTCTTTGAGATTAAATACTGCCTTTGACCTTTCTCTGAATTTCCCAGTACTTAGTAAAGTGACAAGCATATAGTAGGTACTAATTAAATGCTTGTTGACTGAAGGATAGAAGGGAGATGATAGATTACAAATTGCACTGACATAAGAAATGACCATACTGATATTCAATCATAGTCACTGAAATATAGAAGTTGATATCATAGAAAAGAAGGTTGGCCAATGTCGCAGCAAAAATGAGAAACAATAATTTTAAGGGGCAAATTGCTGTCTTAAAATATTGGAAGTACAAAAGTAAGACTTCTAGAGTTTTGTATCTCTACATCAGCCACCTTCCCAGCCTCAGAGAAACCTCTTCCCTTTCTGACTGGTAGCTCTTCTGGAAGAAGAAGCTTTTTGGAAGTTTTGGAAGAAGGCCCAGTTATGTTTGCTTCACTCCCAACTCAATATGTGATATCTTTCCCAATTAGAATATAAACTCCTTTAGAGTAGGGACCATTTTTTTTTTGCTCATATTTATGTTCCTAAAATTTAATATACTAACACAGTACCCAGTACAAATTAATTATTTAATAAATGAATCCATGTATTTCTCTATCTCTCTGATGGCTCTAGAGGAAAGAGTAAGATTGGTAGCTTTGCACAACTTTCTCTCACTTAAATTCAATTCACTTACAGGTCATAGTATCACTTTTGTGATATTATAGTTCTCTTCAAGAATAAAAGACAAACAACAGTCTGTGAATAATAGTAATTGGCCCACTAGGGACACAATTAGCCAATTCTAGTTGGCTATGCTCCTTCCTTCCTTCCTTCCTTCCTTCCTTCCTTCCTTCCTTCCTTCCTTCCTTCCTTCCTTCCTTCCTTCCTTCCTTCCTCCTTCCTTCCTTCTTCCTTCCTTCCTTCCTTCCTTCTTTCTTCCTTCCTTCCTTCCTTCCTTCCTTCCTTCCTTCCTTCCTTCCTTCCTTCCTTCTTTCTTTCTTTCTCACTTTCTTTTCTCCTTTCTTTCTTTTCCTTTTCTTCCTTCCTTCCTTCCTTCCTTCCTTCCTTCCTTCCTTCTTTCTAAGGCCCATTTTTAAAACCCTAGCCCAAGCTTCTGTTGGTTATTATTTGGGTTTTGATGGCTCAGAGTATAAACAATAAATTGTTTCTGTTCTGGTCAGAAACCCTGAGAGTCGTTCTTTCCCAGATTGATTTTTTTTCAGAAAGTAGGTATCTTTTGCCTCATTTATTACCTAGTCTGATCACTAACTGGGCATTGTCTCACACAAATTAAGACCTGGGAAAGATCTTATCTTAAAAAGGTCACATCCAGGATCATCTCCAGTTGTCCTGATCTGTATCTTGCCACTAGATCCAAATGGCTCTGGAGGAGAAAGGCTGATGACTTAGCACAGTCCTGCCTCACTTAAATCCAATTCACTTGCAAATCATGACATCAAATTCCTGATGTCATGGTCCTCTTTGAGAATGAAGGACCAATAGCAATATCTATTTATCTCTCTATCATCTATCTATCTATCTATCTATCTATCTATCTATCTATGTATCTACTTATTGACCTACCTATGGAAAACTTATTAGAACCTTGACAACTCTCTGAGTATGAGAAGACATGGAGGTGTTTTGCCCTATATTGGGAAATTAATACGCAAAATGACAAAACTGCATAAATATCAAAGTTCAGAGATACAGTAGGGGCTTAATAAATGTTGGTTGAAAGAATAAACAAAACCATGGGAAAATGACCACCAACATTACCTGTATATGTTCTGACTGTTTGCTATACTTTTATGGTTTCTTCTGTAATCTTTTTCCCTCTCTTTTTTCTTTCTTTTTTTTTTTTTTTAAAGTTTTTTGTTTTCACAACATATACACGGATAATTTTTCACCATTGATCCTTGCATAGCCTTGTGTTTCAGATTTTCCCCTTCATCTCTCCACCCCCTCCCCTACATGGCAAGCAACCCAATATATGTTATACATGTTAAAAATATATGTTAAATTCAACATGTGTAAACATATTTATACACTTCTCTTGCTGCATAAGAAAAATCAGATCATAAAGGGAAGAAAATGTCCCTCTCTTTTTTCCAAGATGACCTCTGATATTCATTGTAATTACCTTTTTCTTGGGTAAAGACATTGGAAAAAGAGGAGGATCTCACATTATGATTTACTTTGACACCCTCGCCCCCAAATTGAATTCTTTCATATTCCATCTTGACCCTCACTATATATGAGACCATGGGCAATACACCCCCACCTCTCTGAGTTTCATTCTGCCTCGTTTATCAAATGGGTACAATGGTACCCATAGGTATCCCTGTGGGCTAAAAAGAAGGCAAGGATATAAAACATTTGTAAACTTTCAAGCTTTATATGAATAAAAATTACCTGGGATCATTGGACCTGGGTTCAATTATTATTCTAACCCTTTGTGGTCTTGAGAAAATAATTTTGTTCCTCTGGTCTTCCATTATCTATAAAATGATAAGGTGAGTGTAAATGGCCTTTAAGACTCTTGTTACCTTTAAAACTATGATCCCATGATCCTCTTATTATCTCTAGACCCATGATTGGTTTCTTTTGAACCAGGAAGCCAGATTCTGCCATTTTCATAGTGTTTGGTTTATTGGTGTGTCTGGGTATCAGTGAGATTAGAATCATAAACAGTCTCATAAAATGCATGCTCAGCACCAGCCTTTAAAGTTGCTTTGAACCCACAGAAACTTGAGTCTATCAACAACTTAACACACATTTTTCCCCGAACTACACTCCCAGCAATTATCGTGTCCTTCAACATCCCAATTTTCAAAAATGTCTTTAGAGACAGGGTGTGAGGAGAACTTAGGGAACTGATAATGAGCAACTGGGTCTGTTCTATCTGTCCCAGATCAGTGTTAATTGTATGTTTGCCTTTATTATCTGTTGGCTTCCTTGAATGACGGACTGAATAATATGAGAACCTTTTGTTTTTTGGACTGGACCTTTGATTTTACTGGTGTAGGGAACTCCCTGGTGAGAAAATTTCCTCTGCAAAAGAAAAGCAGTACCTGCTCTGCAGCTTAGAATCCGATACCCAGACCACAAGAGGTTAATTGACTTGCCTCAGGTCAACATGCTCAGTATGTTTCAGCCATGGGACTTAAGCCCAGGGCTTCCTGGTTTCAAAGCCAGCTCTCTCTCTTTATCCATTAAACGGTGTTGGCTCTCCTGGCAACCTTATAGGTCTCTCTAGATAAACTGTGCTAGCTGAATTCACCAGCCAAGTGAAACCACTGATATGGCTGATTACTCCTACTCTCCACCCACATCTAAATTTACCAGTTGACTGAACTGACCAAAGTGATTGTCATAGAAATGTTCTTTTGTTGTTTAGTGATTTTTTCAGTCCTGTCTAACTCTTCTTAACCCCATGTGAAGGTTTCATGGCAGAGATTTCTTGGAATAGTTTGCCATTTCCTTCTCCAGCTTATTTTACAAAATGAGGATACTGAGTTAAATGGGGTTAACTGCCTTGCCCAGGGTCATTCATCTAGTAAATGTGTCTGGAGGCAGATTTGAATTTAGGAAGATCAGTCTTCCTAATTTCAAATTCAGTTCTAAATCTTCTGTATCACCTAGTTATCCCTAAAAAATGTTCCAAGAGACATTGACAATCATAGGAAAGAATGTTCTGAATCACTATTAATATATATGTGTATTATGCATATCTATTCATATATCTATATTTGTAATATATCATAAATGAAAAATATAAAAATATCCTGAATCAATATTAGTAGATTAAAAAGGGCTGAAAATCCAAAAAGGTATGCTGAATCAGACAATAGAGCACTTAAGGCTAATTACCTATTCTATGTGAGATAATGACTCTATTACCATATATTTGGATAATGGCTCTCCTCACCATTGGATAATCATAGGCAAGGATTGGAGGGCAAGGAGAGAGAAGTCAGTCACTTGGCTGCAGGAGGAGGAGGAGAGAGGCTGGTAACTCTGGACTCCAGAATCTAGGATACATCTTTGGCAAGCCTCGGGGCAGTTTGTCTGCCTCCTTCAATTCTCCCCTTAAAGACCAAGGACTTTAATTTATCCTGACTCTTGCTGACCCTGAGGCCCTTCAGGGAGCTAGTCCAAACTTTGCAGTAGATATATGATCTATATCTATATCTATTTATCTCTCTATATAATATATATCTATATATACACATATATATTTGTGTATATATATAAATCAAAATAACCTTAAAGTTTTATACCTCACACCAAAGGAGTAAGATGACAAAAATTGGGAATAACCAATATTGGAGGGGCTGTGGAACAGAAGACACATTAGTGCATAGTTTGTATAGCTGTGAATCATTACAACTATTCTAGAAAGCAATTTGAAATTATATCAATAAATTTACTAAAAATATTCATACCTTTTGACCCAGACATTTCACTATTAATTAGGTTTTACCCAAAGGAAATTATAGATAAGAAGAAAACACCCAAACATTTCAAAATATTTACAAACAACTTTTTATGTTAGAAAAAATTTAGAATAAAAATAAAAATCAATTGAGACATGGCTAAAATTGTAGTGCATGAATGCTATGGAATTTTATAAAAAATAGTAATATAAAAGCTATTAAAATGACAAATGGGATGAACATAGAAATGCATAGGAAAGACATATATGACTTGATTCTGGGAGAAGTAAGCAGAGCCAAGAAAACATATAAAATCACTGCAATAATGTAAATGGTAAGAATGACCACAAAGCAATCAAAAGTGAATCCTGCAAAATTATAGAGAATAAGCACAAGTACAAATGAGAGACTGAGGACAATATCTGCTATTCTACTTCTTTGCAGAGGTAAGAACTCTGGGGAGGGGGTTGGTAAGTTGCATATATTTTCAGCATCTTTTTTTTTTTTGATGTGTTGATTGATTTTATTGCCCCCTTTTCTTTTCTTCATCTTTTTTTTTTTCCTTTAAAGTTTTTAATTGTTATATGGGATGGTTCTTTGGGAGGGTTAGTCAATCAGTAAACATTTATTGAGCACCTCATATGATCCAGGATTTTGCTAAGCACTGTGGATACAAATAGAACAACAACAAAAATATAGTCCCTGCCCTTGAGGAGTGTACAATGTATAAGGGAAAGACAGCATATAAAAGAAAGCTGAAAAGCAGAGGAATGGAGGAAGGAAGAAGAAGGTATTCAATGGGAAAATGGTAGAGGCTAGTACAAGGAAATCAATTAGTTGGAAGTGAAGACTTGGTTTATACATGAACTTCTTTGAAGTCTAGGGAAAAAGGTCTTTTCCTTGCCCTCCAGCCTTCCAGTCAGAGAGTACTGAAAGTACTGAAAAGGTGGGTTCTGAAGTTGATACAACTCTTACAAGATGATAGGTTTTCTGGCAAAAAGTTTCCTGGGAGCATGATAGTGATGGAAAACAGTCTTAAAAAATATCATTCATATACACATACACATATATCTACCTGTCATTTCTCTTTGATAACTTTAATTTATGCCTTTTTAAAAGCATCAAAATCCTTTCCAAATATACCCCTCATTGAATCATTCCTAGTAAAATATAAAATTTGAACATGTATAATATATATCATATAGTTTGTAATGCAATATATGATATATAATATAATTTCAACAAATTTCAACTAACAAGGTGATCATATCTGCCAGCGTATGACTCCTGACTCACTATCAAGAGAGAGGAGATACACTGTCTTCTCTGTTCTCTGAAACTGAGATTCATCATTGAAATTAAGCAAGGGACACCATTGTAGACTCATTTACAAAAAGAGGTGGCATATGACTTAGAAGACTGGTCTCAGATCCAAGAAGACCTAGATTTCAGTCTTACTTTGGACACATACTGGCTGTGTGACTTTGGGCAAATCACTTAATCTTTAAAATCAAATACCTAAGATTATGAAATACAAAAAATATACCAATCTACGTTAGCAAAGGAAACTTTTTCATCTGGGAGTTCCCATGCCAAAGAAATTTCAGGTACCCTGGATTCCAACTATATGTATTTTTCTGAAGAAGATCTCTTCAGCTGCTAGGACCTTCCTCCTTCTCCACCTCTCTTCCATCTTCCCAGATTACAAACCATAATTTGAAAGATCAAGGCACATATGAATGTTATGGAATATTATTGTTCAATAAGAAATGACCAGCAGGATGATTTCAGAGAGGCCTGGAGAGACTTACATGAACTGATGCTAAATGAAATGAGCAGGACCAAGAGTGCATTGTACACGGCAACAACAAGATCATGTGATGAGTTGATTCAGGCCAGTCCCAATGGTCTTGTGATGAAGAGAGCCATCTACATCCTGTGGAAGGACTGTGGGGACTGAATATGGATCACAATATAACATTTTCACCTTTTTCTTGTTGTTTGCTTGATTTTTTTGTTTTCTTTTTCATTTTTCTCCTTTTTGATCTGATTTTTCTTGTAACAAAATTGTGGAAGTATATTAGAACAATGGCATGTGTTTAACATATATTCGATTACTTGTCTAAAGGAGCAAGTAGGTGGAAGGGAGGGAGAAAAAAAATTGGAACACAAGGTTTTTCAAGAGTGAATATTGAAAACTGTGCATATATTTTGAAAATAAAAAGAAAAAAGTTTAAAAAAGAAAAAATGTAAATTACTTGAAGGCAGAGATTGGCCATTTATTGGCTATTCATTCATTCATTCTTGGTTTGTTTGTATATTTATTGTCTTTCTTTTTTTATTCCCAGTGATTGGCTCTCAGGAAATAATAAATAGATGAGCATCTACTAACTATACCCCTCGTCCTGTCCCTCTTTTCTATGAGAACAGTAGAGTCCTACCTTAATTCTTTGTCATTGATTCCACTGTGTGAACAGTAGGTCCTCCATCAATGTTTGATGATGCTAAGGAAGGTCCAGGACCTCCCACTCCCATTCTTGGCCAACTGGCAGAGGTTCTAGGGATTGCTAAAAAGATTTTCCACCCTCTGACTGAACTTTGGCCCTTGTTATCTCTGTGTTCTGCCTCTGAGTGACACATCTCGGTTTTGCTGTGCATGCCCCATCCTATTCTGTTTTATGGAGTATCCCTTGGGAGTTTAAAGCCGGTCAAATTGAATAAGGGCAGTATGTGGGTTATCTCTGTAGGTCAGTCACACAGCTTAGTGGGAAAGCACAGGATGCAAGTCTAAGTCAACTTAGATATATGGTGGTTGTTTTGTTCATAGATTCACAGTTCCAAAGGACTTCAGACTCCATCTAATAATTCTTATTTAATCAATCAACTTTATTTTATAAAGAACCAAATCCAAATCAGAGAGATGAAGCAATTTAGGATCATGGGATCATAGTTGGAAGAGGCAATAGACATCAATCTAATCCAACTGTTCACTTTGTAGATGAAGAAATTGAGGGTTAGAGGAATTCAGAGGAGGAGTCCTCGGAATCTGAGGCCAGAGCTCATTCCCTTGTATCACGTTAGAAAAGCAGAGGTTGTGGGAGATGGAGAATACTGTATACTGTTCCAGGCACTTCACCTTAGTTTGCCTCAGTTTTCTCATCTGATTCTAATTCCAAAATATTTTAATCTTCTCTCCCTTCCTTCCTTCTTTCCTTCCTTCCTTTCTTCCTTCTTTCCTTCCTTCCTTCCTTCTTTCCTTCCTTCCTTCCTTCTTCCTTCCTTCCTTCCTTCTTTCCTTCGTTCCTTCGTTCCTTCATTCCTTCCTTCCTTCTTTCTTTCCTTCTTTCCTTCCTTTTTTCTTTCCTTCTTTCCTTCCTTCCCTCCTCTCTTCCTTCCATCTCTTCTTCCTTGATTTCTTTCTTCCTTCCTCCTTCTTTCCCTCTCTCCTTCCTTCTTTCATCCGTTCCTTTCCTCCTCCATCACTTCCTTCCTTGACTCAGTTTTCTATAAAACCTATAAAATCAGGGTTGTTGTAAGAATCAAATGAGACCTTAATTGTAAAGCACTTAACACAGTGCCTAGAATATAGTAAGGGCAATAGAAATATTAGTATTATTATTAGTTATTATTCTAGTAATGGGATATGAAAATGATGCAAGCAATATCCTTGAAGAATGTTCAAATGCTGTTTTAAAATGGGGTGACTTAAAGTTGGTTACTCAATATATTTATGTATCCAATCTGGCTTAAAGGAATTTATTTTTGTATTAGAATATATCTTATAAAATTGGTTTCTGATTTCTGTTGATATAGTGACAGTATTATCAACAAAAAAATTGGCCAACCTAAAATTGTGAATTCCCTGGTGATTTCTAAATTGATTTTCTAACATATGAAGTTTGAATCAAGTCATTATCTTACCGAGTTATTGGCAAAATTAAAACCAGTTTTGTAAGAAATTTTTACAAGTGACTTGACTAGATCAGATCTAGAGAAGATGTTTCCAGAGGAAGCTATCTGTAAAATCCATTTATCAAAGGGGATTTCCCCCTTTGATTTTTGTCAAAGCACCATCCATCTCCTTTTACTCTTATATTGTCTCCTCTTATAAGTCCCATAGTTAGAAATCCTTGATGAGGTGTTTGATGGGCATGTTTATCCATGATTGTTGTTCTAATTGTCTGGTTTAAAAGAAATGAACAAATGACTACCTTTTTATTAATAACCTGCTGGCATCATTAATAAAATAATTAAATTATCTCCTACCCCCCTCCAAAAAATAATTTAAAAAAAGAATGTCAGATGCAGAAATTCCAGACAACAATAGCTCTTGGTGAAAGGCAGTTTGCTGTAATGGTTAGAGCACTAGACTTTAGAGTCCAGAAGGGCTGAACTCAAAACCCAATTTAGATGCTTAATGGCATTTGAACTCTCTGAGTTTCAGCTTCTTCATCTGGAAAATAGATATATATTACCATCTACTTCACAGGACTATTGTGAGAATCATATGAGATAAAAGTTCTTTGCAAACCTTAAAATGTTATATGAATAATGCTTTGAAAACTTTAAAGTATGACATAAACATTGACTGTTTGACAGTTTCCCCCTGCATTTTATTTGGGAGGTAGTGTGGCTTAGAGAACAGAGTTCTAGACCTGGAGCCAGAAATACTTGGATTCAAAGTCTGCCTCTGGCACTAATAGACCAGTGAACTTGGACAAGTCACCAAACACTGTGTGTCTCAGGCAACTTTTCTATTAAGTCATAAAGGATTTGAACATCTGTCTCCCACACAAAAAATTGATCCCTCAGACTGTCAAAATCTCAAAAGCTTCACTTGTGTTTGTTGAAAAATTAGGTTGCAAGAGTTCATATCTCAGATATTAAAAACTCCTTAGGCTGGTATTCAAGGAATTCCACATTCTAGCTCCTACCTACATTTTGGACCTTACCTTGATCCATGTGGATTTTAATTTCCAGTAGTGGGAGGAAGCATTATGTGAGAGAAAGACCACTGATCTGAACTGGAGGGATATGATATTTGCTCCAAACTCACAGATTCCTGGTAAGGAGGTAATTCAGAGCACACATAGTCCAAAGCACGATTTAAAAAAATATCACCACTACCAACAAAGCCACCACAATGAATCTGGCAAGAAGGAACAATGCGGCTAGTGGACAGATCACTAAATTTGTAGACAAGAAGACATGGGTCATAAAGAAGTAGGCATCCCATCTTGGCCAGAAGGAAAGGAAGGATTTCAGTAGATGGAATTGGGAAGAAAGATTATATTCTAGTCTTGGGGGCGCAAATAAAGGCAAAAAGGTAGGAACAGGAAGGATAAGTTCATAGATCAGTGTTTTCTCATTTCACTTAAACAATGACTTAATTTGACTGGGTAAAATTCTATCCCCATTTTAAAGATGAGAAAATGTAGTTCTCTGCAAAATTAAATGATTTGTCCATGGATACATAGCCAACAAGCATCAGAGGTAACCAGATTTCCTCTGGCATTCTGTGAAAACCACCATTTTAGGATGTGTGCTTCTTGAGACTAAAGAATGTTCTTGTTTTTGTCTTTATATTACTGTGTCTTAGCTCAGTGCCTCTGCCCCTTTCTTCACCCTTTTCTCCTTCTTGTGGTCTGAATATGTAATATTATGGAGACTTAGAAGTCCCAGTGAAGACTCTTTCTTCTAATTCATATTAGCATTTCAATGCTGATTTTAATTCCAATGCATTCTAATCTTCCTTCCTTTCTTCCTCTCTTCCCTCCCTCTTTCCTTCCTTCCTTCCTTCCTTCCTCCCTTTCTTTGTCCTTTCCTCCCTCCCTCCCTCCCTTCCTTCCTTCCTTCCTTCTTTCCTTCCTTCCTTCCTTCCTTCTTCCTTCCTTCCTTCCTTCCTTCCTTCCTTCCTTCCTTCTTCCTTCCTCCCTCCCTCCCTGACTCCCCCTTTCCCCCTTCCTTCCTTCTCTCCCTCCCTCCCTCCCTCCTCTTCCTTCCTTTCTTTCTTCCTTCCTTCCATCCTTCCTACTTTCCTTCCTCCCCTTATCTCATCCAAGATACAGTAGGAAATGCAGAGGCTTCTCATGAGATGACATTAATGGGCATTGAAGTTTGAATGAACTTCATTTCTAACTTCAGCTGGCAGCCTTTTTAGTCAGCAAGAAGCATGGTCCCCACTCTCCATGGTTCACCATACTGGTGCCAGACTCAGGATGGATACCCCATCAGTTTAGTCCTCCTACTTCTTTGAACTCCAGATCAAGAGATCTACCAGCCTCAGCCTCCTGGTTGCAGCCCCATGTCAAGCCCTCCATCAGCTATTCTAAGATGTCCTTTAATAAATGACTGTTCAATGAATGAAAGTGATTTGCAACCCTGCAGGGTGCTTTCTTCCCACTTGAAATTGCATGATATTGTGTTTGCTTGGGCGTATACACAATAACTACTAAGAACAGGCTATTTATAGAACAACAGTGCTAGACCAGGCTTTCTCAACCTTTTTGTGGGTCTTCTTTTTTGACAGTCTAAAGAAGCCTATGAATTCTTTTGCAGAATTAAGTTTTTATTTTAAGAATAATATTTTAACTGCATAAGATAAAATGGATAAGATAATAAGGGAAACCAGATATGTTGAAGTAGTTGTCACATATGTTTTATAAAAGTTTAGGCATCCCAGATTAAGAACACTTCACCAGGAGCAAGAAGGATCTCTGCTGCCATTTGCTCTATTGCCTCCTGAGAACATCAAGACCTAGAGAGATTAAATGTTTTATCCAAGGTCACACAGTCAGTAAATGTTAGAGAAGCAGGATTTGAATTTAGGTCTTGTGATTCTTTGCACTGTACCAATATGCTTTCTTTGTTATAGGTAGGATGATTCCATTGGGCTCTCTCTTGGTCACTTCTCATGATGGTAGGTCTTTCATCAGATTTCTGGGGTTGGAAGTGAAGTCACCATTCTCTCTAACCACAAATAGTGCAGTTTATCCTCCAGGGTAGCAGGCAAAGATCCGATGGTATACTGGAATGGTACAATTCTAATGAAAGTTGTCTAGCAGAAGGCAGAACCCCTGTGCTGGTCCATGAAGGATCGCTTGTCCATTTTCCTAAGGAAAATGGGATCAGGAAGGAAAACAATCTTGACCAGTTTATTGGCTTCCTCTCTTTGCCACCTCCCATGCCATTTTCTTTTGAGCAGATGGTATCATTGTACTGGTTAGGAGTCTGGGCTCATTTCAAGAAGAGAGTTTCATTTCTGCTAGAATTGCTGAATCTGAGAGGACCCATGGAGAATTAATATTCTTCCATATTCCTCTAACATCTTTCCCCTGTGTGAAACATGCATACTTTCCTGCTGTTTTAATGTTGTATTCCATTTGACCATCACATAAAAATCTGCTAGGCTAAAACTTTACCTTTTTGACCCATTTTGTACAGTCCAACAATCTTCATATGAAAAAATAAAATAAAATGCTGCTTAAATTAAAAATTGTTTCCTCCAAATATATCAGGCTGGGTAGAAGTGTCCTGTTTGGAGACCTGTTTTCATGGGACTGGTGTGCCCTTATCTATTAACTAATGTGACTTCCTTCCCCTAATCCCTTGCCTGGTAACTTCTGCAATTCATCTGGACACATTCCTTGGCCGTGTCTTGCAGAGAGCTCTGTGAGATGGGTGGGAGGGCTTTCTCCTCGGTGAGAAAGCTAGTTAAGCAGCAATTAAACAATTACTATGAAAGGTTTCTATCTTATAATCAGCCCCCTGGCATTATGCCAGTTAAAAACCTCCCCTGTGCTGCACCCACAAGCAGGTCTCTTCCTGTCTTCCTCTTCTGCTCATTTTAGCAGGCTTGAAGACAGGAGCCATCTTCAGTCCCCATTCTAGTTCTACTTTCCCAACCCTTAGACTACTATAGTTAGAGAAATCCCCTTTCCATGTTGCATATGAGGAAACTGAGACCCAGCAAGCCTTCATGATTTACCCACACTATTTTTAGGTGGTGGACTAGATGTAGTTAGAGCCTGAAATTCCAGTTTAATCCCCTTTCAACTATATCCTAAATCCTTGTTCAATTTATTCATAAACTTTGTCATGAAATAAAGTCCAATTCAGCATTTTGGACAGTGGATCTGCAGCTAACTAAGTTTCTTTACGTGTCAATAGAATATTTCATTTTGTTTTAAAAAGAGACTAGATAAAAAAGTCATCTTTTGCCTCATTTCTTGCCTAGCCTTAATCACTGAAAGGTAGTTGCCTTAGACAAACAGCAGTGTTAAAGATTTAACTTAAAAAGACTAAGGTCTCCCATTGCATCTGAGGCTTTCTCCAGGTATCCTGATCTATCTCTGTCTTTGCACTGAACCTAAGTAGCTCCAGAGGAGAGAGTGGGGTTGATGATTTTGCACAGCTCTGCCTCACTTAAATCCAATTCACTTGCAAACCATAGCATCCTTATGTCATGGTCCTCTTCCAGAATGAAGAACAAATAAAAACATCAAAAGGGGATGATAAGAATTGCACATGTTGAACATATATTGGTTTACATGCTATCTGGGGAGGAGGTGGGGAGAAAGGAGGGAGAAAAATTTGGAACAAATGGTTTTGCAAGAGTTAATGCTGAAAACTATCTTTGCATATATTGTGAAAATATAAAGCTACTTTTTTTTTTTAAAGGGTGATTATAAAAGCTTTAGTAATGGAAGGAACTTTAACTTAGGGTTTGTAAATTTGTTTTTAAAAATATTTTTATAACTATTTCAAAATATAGGGTTTCCTATATTCTATGTATTTTATTGAATGAATTTGAAAAATTATTTGAGAGGGAGTATCATCATCAGATTGTTAACCACAAGAGGTTGTCACCAAACAAGTGAATTGCTCAGGGTCAGCTGTATGTCCTGTCATCCAATGAGAATTTTGCTTACAGTTCATTAGTTGAAGCTTTAGAGTGCTTAGACAGCTTATCAGGGGTCTCCCATTTCTGGAAAAGATGAAATAAGGGATTTTTTCCCCAAAAAGAAGCAGGCTTCAAGAATTCAGAGAAATTTGGGAAGATTTGGATGGACCAATATCCATAGAGATAGACAGAACAAGAACAGCACACATTGTTATTATATTCATGGGAATAAAAATATCTTGTTTAATATGTCTCAATAATATTTTTAAAGAAATAATAATAGTTCTTGGTAGTCATTGTTATTATTATTAATTTTGGAGATAGGTGGTATAGCAGATAGAGCACGGGACTTAGAGTCAGGAAGACATGAATTCAGTCCAGCCAATGAATTCATACATTGATTGTATGATTGCTTTCATATGTGTAAGTAGCAATATCTCCCAGAGTTGTGGTTATGATGAAGTGAGATAACATGTATAAAATACTTTTAAACCTTAAAGGATTATATAAATGCAGGCTATTGTTAAGGCAGGTAGATGTCATAGTGGGTAGAATTCTAGACCTAAATTCAGGAAAATCTGAGTTCAAATTTGACCTCAGACACTACTTGTAAGACCCTGGAAAGTCACTTATCTTTATTTGCCTCAGTTTCCTTATCTGTCAAATGATCTGGAGAAGGAAATGGTAAACCATGCTAGGATCTTTGCCAAAAATAAACCCCAAATGGGGTCCCAAAGAGTTGGACACAAGTGAAATAATTGAACAACACAATTTTTATTAGATCCCCTTAAAAGGAATTGAATTCTGAATAACTGAGAAACCAATCTGTTATAGGGAAAAGATAAAGAAGAAATTCTTTTGCTCCCAGAAGAGAAGTGGGAAATTAGTAGGATAGAATGTTGCATATGTTGTCAGAGAAGATCATTGTATCGGATGTTTTTATAAGAGTACATTCAATTCTGGAGGCAGAATAGAGGGAGGATTATTTACAGAAATTATAAGAATATAAAATTGAAACTTATCAATAATGTTTTTCTTAAACCAATGCAAACAATGGACCCATTTCTGTCCATCTCTGTTTACCTGTAAACTCTAATGATAATATATTCAAATAATAGATGAAGCAATAAGTAAAATGGTTCTACTCTTTTTCCAATTTTATAACTTTGGGCAGACAAGTAGAAGTTTAATTCTTCCACTCTCAATTTCCTTATCTCTGATATAAAAACATTAGATGAGGTAACTTCTATCTAGCATTCCTTTCTGGTCTAAATCTCAGTACTCTGAAAATGAGATACAACGAGTTGATCTCTATGGCTAACATTCTATAATTCTGATTCAATCTAATCTTGATGAACTGCTCATATGTGGAGATATCTAGGTGGCACAGTGGATAATAAACTCAAGAAGTGCTTAGTACTATGCTAAGGATTGGAAATATAAAGAAAAAAAGGCAAAAGCATGATTCTTGACCTTCAGAAGTTCACACTGTTAAGAGGAAGACGATATGTATAAAAGTGAGTTGAAAGTGGGGAGAGGGAGAGATAGAGAAAGATATTTATACGGGGATGTAATGGAAAAGTCTGAAGAGTCAGTGATGGAGTTAGAAGAGGAATAAATAAGTGAATATGACTGGTATGAACATTTTTAAAAATGGAAATTCAGGTAGAAACTCACCAAGGGGAGGAGGGGAAACATAAAAATGGATAAAACTTCTAGGATGAGAAATTCACGGAGGCATATTGGAGAAGTCCAGAAAGTCAGGAAGAGAAGTATTGAATTTGGAGTTAGGAAAATCTAAATTAATATTCTTCCTGAAGTACTTACTGTCATGTGATCTTAGACAAGTCTTAAATCTTTATTTCCCTTAGTTTCCCTACGTGTAAAATAGGGGTAATAATCACACCAATCTCATAGGATTTCTGTGAGGGTCAAATGAGATAACAATAAAAAGTGTTTTGCAAACCTCTAAATGCTAGCTATTATTTATTGTGTTTAGTACAAAACAGATAATCATAGAAGGCAGGTCTCTGTGATTATCTATTTTCTTCAGTATCAACAACAAAAAGGAACTTCTCCAATCTACTTTCATCAACAGGAACCTTCGCTTAACCCTTTGCCCAGTGTGGTCTCTGTTTTTCATGTATTCCATCATGCATTTGCAGGTAGCTCACAGAATTAAACTTGTAAATAGAGCTCATCATCACCGCCATCACCACAGAGAGATAATGAAGAGAAATGTGTTGGATAATGAGGAGAACTGCTACCATTAGAGTAATGAAGAAAAATGATCAGAAACGCAGTAAGTACGGTGCTGATATTATTACCCAATGTAATTGACATACGGTAATTGCTTTATTTTTTTTTCTTCTTCATTTTTGTTTTGCAGATGACTTTAGAATTCTGTAAGTCCATCACAAATGAAAATGGGGGCTGGGGTAATAAAGAGAAAAAGCAGCTTGGTGTGTGGGAGATTTATTAGTCCATAATGGAAATAAGCAAAACATTCAAAGGTTTAATAAACAATTTAAGGAAAAAGACATTCTTTTGTGCTATTATTTTAGCTATTATAAACCGAGCCTTTGGTCAAAAAATTACCAAGAGAAAGAATCAGATAATTAATACCAAACTCTAATCATTGATGCTGCCACCTGAGCTGCTATTGAAAAGATATCCCTCACTATGTAGAAAAGTAAATTAAGAAATGTGTTTATTGCTGGGATTGTTATAAAATTCTACAAAGAAGCATAAAAATCAGCTCAGATGGACTGCATTTTTAGGGATGTACAGAGGTGTTATGGAGTGCATGAAGCAAGATAGCAGGTGGTAGTGAAAAGATTATCTTTTGGTCATTTAATAAAGAGTAACACACTCTTTTTGGGTTGCTCTGCCATTTAATCAATGTTCTTCCTAAATTGTGGTATCCACAAACCTGAGTGTAATGTTCTTAGTGTGGTTTGATTATCTATTGAGAATACTACTATTCTTTTAATGAAATCTAAAATCACATCATCTCTTTTGTCTCTCATTAATGCTGCTGATGTATTGAGATTGGAGTCTACTAAAATCTTTAGATCTTTTTCTAATGAACTCTGATCTAGTCACACCTTTCCTTCCATTCTTCTTGTGAAGGTTATTTTTAACTCCAAGCTTAGGAACCCATATTATCCCTCTTGAATTTCCTCTTTTTATATTTGACCCAACATTCTAGCCTCTCAAGTTTTTTTTTTGGTTTGTTTTTGTTTTTTTTTTGGCATTTTGACTACCATTTAGTATGTTTACTGTCCCTTTGAGCTTTGCTTCATAAGCAGATTTAATGTGTATCCATCTGTGCTTCTATCCAAATTATAAATAAAACAACAACAAAACATTAGATAATACAGGGCCTGAAGATGTCCATTAATGAACTTTCCTTTCAACCAACATTCAACTGGTTCTGAATGTGCTTATTTATAGTATAACCTAACCCATATCTCTTCATTCTTACAATATGAAATAGACAAATGAGTAAATTGGACTGGGTGGTCTCTAAATTTCCTTCTATTTCTAGATATATGAACAATCAACATTTACTCATAACACAAGGATATTATTGAGCTATCCATGAATGCCTCAAGATAATACGATTCCTTAGGAGAAGCATCCTATATAATTGGGTGGCGTGTCAGATTCAGAAATAGGAAAAATTTGGCCCAAATCCTATCTCTAAAGTTGCTTCAATTCTCCAAGATACACAGTTTCTCTATCTATAAAAACAATATAGGAAGACTTGTTATATCTTAAAAAATAAGATTATGGATGTAGTCCCTATAAGCTGTCAAATGGCATTGCAGAAATCTAGGTAAATTGTGCCTGCCACATTCCCCTGATCTATCATTCTAGGAATACTGACGAAAAGGGAGGTGAGTTAGCTTAGCTTGTCCCATTTCTTGATAATATCTAATATTATGTAACATCACAAATAGCTTTATATAAACCATCACATTTGATCCTCACAACAACCCTGTTAGGTGGGCTTTTAAATGTAGGATTTTAAAGATTTGGAAACTGAGGTGCAGAAAGACATTTAACAAATAGACACTCAGGGTGGGATTCTTTGATTCTGAATCTTATTTTCCTTCCTAGATGTTCACAATCCCTCCAATGGAATTTTGCTAAGAATCAAAAGTCATGGCAAACTCTACCCTCTCCTTTTAAAAAAATTAGAAAAATATAACCTTTTTTTGGTTTGTTTGTTTGTTTGTTTTCCATGTGCTAGCCATCTCCTTCCTTCTCTATGATGTTTCAAAGACCACTGATAGGGGCTCAGCTATCACACCCATCCGTTCTTGCAATATAGTTCCTTGTATCTATTGACTTGAATTATTCCCACACAGCCAGAGGTTCTCTTTTTATTTACTTACCCATCTCAGATTTCACCTCCTTTGTATCACAGGTATTTTTGTTCTGTTCTTTCCAGGCTAGAGATCAAAGGACCCAAATGCTGACACAGGAAGAGGTTTGTTTCCCATGAACGAGCTAGTTCCTGCTCCAGCAAGAAAGGGACACTCACAGCAGGGGCAAAGGTGGATAATTATAGATAGAATGCTTGGAAAGGGACCTTGAATGACGAAGAACTTGGCAGTATCATGGAGAATTTGACAGGATGTGCAGGTCATGATCTCATTTAAAATGGGAAAGTACCGTTGCTTCCTTGGCACTGGCTCCTAAGAGAAGGCCATAGAATCTTAGATTTGGAACTGAAATCAACCTAAAAGGCCATCGAGTCCAGCAGTTCTTAATCTTGTTAAACTTTTTTTTTGAATGGATTTTGAGGGATAGCAAGGTGGCACAAGGGATAGAACACCAGCTTTGGAGTCAGAAGTACCTGAATAAAAGCTGCATATATATATTATATAATAATATGTAATTATAATTATATTATATATATATACATATAACATATATATTATACACACACACACATGATCTGTATTTCAATAGAATTGATTCTTTTGTAATATTGCTCATTTTATTCTATGCAATAAAAACCATTTCTCTGAAGGTCAGAGTTGAAAAATCTACCTTTCATCCTTATTATCTGGTTGACTTCCAGCAAGTTAAGTCACCCCTTTGGTCTAAGCTTCTTGTAAAATAAAGGGGTTGGATTCAGTCTCTGATATCACTATCATTTCCAAAAGTGTTGCTGTTCTTTTTTCTTTCATTTGTTCTTTTACTCATAGTGATAAGTTCAATTAATAAAAATTTCTTTTGGTTTACTTTTATTTCTAGTTCCAGTTATTTCCAAATATGTTCTTTCCACACCTCTTATAGGGAAATTTCCTTTGTAACAAAGAAAAAATATTACCCATTTTTTGAAACAGTCAGCCTGGCATAATGGATAAAGTGTCAGACTTCGAGCCAGTTATGTTACTACGGACATGTTATGCCAGTGTGTCACTCTAGGTCAAATTGACACACTTGGTTGCCTCAGTTATCCCCATCTGTAAAATGAAATAATAAGGGCACCAACTTCCAAAAATTGTTGTGAGGATCAAATGAGATAATTATTATAGAATATTTAGCACAATGCCTGGTACACAATAAGTGTCACATATTGTTGTGTCATATATTGATGTGCATGTAAAAAGTGCTTTAATGCACTTTGTAAATATTAGTTATCATCAGAACATATCCAGCATAAAGGCCATCACTCCTTTCACAGAGACAAATCACTTTACAATAACTCTGACTAGTGAAGCTGGTTGGAATAACTGCTAATCTGTGTGCAAGAATGAGAAATGATCTTCTCTTAATCATCCCATGGAATCATGGAGATTTTACTGAGGGTTTATAGTCAACCAATAAGCTTGAAGGCCCCAAGCTGCTGATTAGAGTAGCTTTGAGTGACAGGCCAATCCCGAGAAAGGGAGAGAGGAAAGAGATTTGGTGAAACATAATTCTATCCATAAATATTTGCACAGTGATGAATTATGTACCCAGCTGTCTTGAGGCAGAATCAAAATATCTTTCTGTCTTTTGTCAGTGCAATTATTTTTCCTTTGCTAATTTAGATGCTATTTCAGTTGGTGCATGTATGCTTCCCATTGATAATTGGTTCACTGCCTATGCTTCCTTTAAATGTAATTTAGTTTATATAAATAAAATCTCTTGATATTGTAAATTTTTAATTTTCATTTTTATCACCTAACATGATTGCAGCAACTAATTTTTTTTATTCCCCTGATACATGGCAAATTATGTTCTAATCTTTAGTGTCTTTACTTGTAAATTGCTTTTTTTTTTTTTTTTTTTTGACTTGTAACACATTGTTGGATTTTGGTTTCTGTTCCATTGGGTCACACACTTCAATTTTGTTCAGAATCTATGTGTTGTCAAGTCTTGGAACTGTATAACAAATAGGTGGCCTGTTGCCAGAAATAATAAGGTCAGAGGTTCTTGGGAAGGGAAAAAAGATGGGGAAAATGAGGGATGTTGTGGATAGCTGAGATGGATACCACAGGAAAATGCAATTCTTTGCTATGGGAGGGGAAAACACGGAACCAAGCCTTTCCTACTTCACAATGTCTGGATAGAATAAAGCTAGTTGCTGGTATGGTAATGCTGGTTTTCTGTTTGTTTGACTTTTTACTCATAGTGTTCAATTAGAACAATGAAAGTTTTATTAATTGTGTTCTGTTTTTTATAAAACAGTCATTGCCAGATATGACCCCGCCCCATAGGGAGCCTTTCTTTATTGTTGTTTAGTCATTTTTTCAGTCATGTCTGATTCTTCATGACTCCATTTGGAGTTTTCTTGGCAAAGATACTAGAGTAGTTTGACATTTCCTTCTCCAGCTCATTTTACAGATGAAGAAACTGAGGCAACCAAGTTAAGTCGCCCAAGATCACGCAGTTAGTACATGTGGCTTTGGTTGGATTTGAACTCAGGGCCTGTATTCTATTCACTGCACTACTTAGATGCCTCTTGTAACAAATTAAAAAAAATAATAATTGAACAAAACCAGCCAAAACATTGAAAATAACAAATATATGTACTCCATCTCTCCACTGAAAGAATGAAAAATCAATTGCTCATCTTTTGTTTTATGACCACTATGAGGTGACACAATGGCTAGAACCTTGGCTTTGGAGTCAGAAGGACTTGAGTTCAAATCTGGACTCAGATACTTCACACTTACTAGCTATGCAATTCTGGGAAAGCCACTTTCTTATCCACCTTTTTTGTAGGTTAAGATTGCCCATTAAAATTAAATTTGCTGATGAATTAATTATTTGTGGAAGAAGATAAAAGGAAAATAGAAACCAAATGGCATTGTGAAATAAGTAAATGGAGGATTTAAATTTCACCTCTGATGATATAACCTTGGGCAAATCACAAAAGCTCCTTGAGGCCTCAGTTTGCTTGTCTGTAGAATTAAAAAAAAAAAAATTGGACTGGAGAGCCTTTGAAATCCATAACATTATACATCTATAAAATACTTTTGTTGCTATGTTATTCTTTCTAACTAGGTCAAAGGAACATCCCTAATGAAGGAATCTCTCTTGAAATCTCATCTGAAAGACTGATGAGTTTGAATAAGTCAATTTGACTAGATAGGACTCATTTTTCTTATCTATAAAATGATAGGATTAAATTAGTGATTGCTTCTCCAGCTTTTATTTCTAGTTCACATGACACTCCAAGGTTTCCCATATATCTGTGAGTTCTTCCACTGAGCTACTTTTGCCATGTTCTCTTGGTTCTGAGAAGCCAGGAAAGGGGTGGGAGCTGGCTCGATCTTAGACTCCCTTTTTCTCTTTTTCCAACTCGTTTTCACTGTCAGCAAAAATCTCCTTCCCATTATTCCCTCCCTACTTTCCACCACTCCCTCTCATCCCAATCTGTGTCCTTATTTTTATTTCTGGGAAATGAAATTGATGAATTTTTCATCTGAAAAAAGATGTTTGTCCTGGGAGATGGTTTCTTTTGGTTGAAGTCTTTCTTGGAAATTTGGGCCAGTCTTTAGCAAAGATAGTTCAAGCTTACTCAGAGAAAAGATGAGACACTTCCCTTGAAAACTTTAGAGAAGGTTAGAATAGAACCTCTCAGGAATTGGAATAACTCTTTCTGGTTCATTCCCTTCTTTATTCAGTGGGGGGAAAGGGATGGGATTACATAATGGAGAGCAGCCCAGGATGTCAAGAAGGCCTAAATTTAAGTTCTGTATCTGAAACACACTGGTTATGTGACTTCAGTATCCCTGGGGAATTCTAAGGCTAAAATTTTACATTGCAGAGAAGGTGGCTGCCTACACTGATTGAAGGTGGATGTCTACACTAATAGGAAAGAAAGTTACATCTTATTGGGAGTTCCCTGCATTAACTTCCAGCTTTTTAAACTGGATTGTGACCCTATATGGGGTCTCATACCTGAATGAGAGGGAAATTATTATCAATAAATATTTGATTTGTATGCCTATTGAATATACCTGGAGTAACATAAAAATTTCTTAGGAGAAAAAAGTGCAAGTGAAAAAAAGTTTAACAAGCTCTGCATTATTTAGTTATGTGACTTTGACCAAGTTCTTTCCTTAACTTCCCTAGATCTCAGTTCTTTGTTTGGTCCTTAAATGAACTCTGAGGTTCTTTCCAACTCTGTCAATCTATCATCAAATATTTATTACACACCTACTATGTACCAGGTACTGTTCAGCTAAGTACTGAAGATGCTAAAAGATGCAAAAGACAGTCCCTGACTTCAAAGAACTTAAAATTAAATGAGGGAGACAATATGCAAATACACATACATATATATAGATAATGTATATTTATATATATACACTCATGTACACAATATACATACCTGTATGTCTATATACATGTCTATAGATATTTAATATGTGTGAGTCTGTATACCCACACATATATACACATATGTATATAGTGTATATAGGCAAGATAAGTAGGAAATAATTGAGAGAAACTAGACTTAAAAGGGATTGGGGAAAGCTTCCTGTAGAAGGTGTAATTTTAATTGAGATGTAAAGGAAGCCAGGGAGATCAGTAGCCAAAACAAAGGAGGGAAAGTGTTTCAGGGAAACATGGGGGGCAGCCACCAAAGCCCAGAGCTTGAGAAATGGAATATCTTGTTTATGGAACAGCCAGGAGGCCAGAGCCTGTCAGGGAGAGAGCACTAAAGCTATTCTCCTCTGAACTACTTTTTGCTATTTTATTATTTCCAGAAATGTCAACAGAAAAGTCATAGGAATAACTGTAACGACAACAAATTCAAGAATAGAGGAAATTATTTACTTTGCTCAAGAAATTTTCTCATTGTAAGGACTAATGAGAGCTCAAGGATCATAGAATCATAATTTTACAGTTGGAGAAACTGAGGCCCCGGGATGTTTTCTAACTTGCTCAAGTGCCCCCGGGTAGCCCACATGGACAAGTATGCTCTTTTCTCGCTTTTCCTTCTCCTTCTTCCCCAATGAATTTCCATTCTCACAATCAGTCTAGAGCCTCTGTGGATCGTAGAACCCCTGCTGCTCACTCCTAACAGACTTTTGATTATTTTCTCCTGCTATCCATCTTCACCTCTCACCGGAAATTAGGTCCTTCCCTGGAGGGGGTTAGAGGGAATTGAGATGGGGAAGTCTCTCCTCTCACCAGGACTAAACTTTTATACCAGCAAAGCACACACCATTTGCTTCCTTCCGATGGACCTGTGAGAATTCCAAGGACATTATCTGCCGGCCTGGGAGTGTCTTATACAAGAGAATTCTAAACTTCTTGTTTTTATCTTTGTTATCTCTGGCTCCCTCACTTAATGTGTGCTCTTATAGCAAAGGAAAAATAGTCACCTTAAAAAAAAAAATAAGCCACTAACTGATCTCTTAGGTCAGTTGCAGGGGTTTTTATTCTGAGGTCATTAAATAGATTTCAGTGAATCAATAGTGAGACCCTAGGTCAGTCACTTAACTTATTTTTGCCTTAATCTACTGCAGAAGGACATAACAAATCACTCCGGTATCTTTGCCAAGAAAAGCTGCTTCAGCTCTGGTCACTGTTGATCATCTTGAATTTATCCTGTATATATTTTGTTTATACATAGTTGGTTGTTTGTTGTGTCCTCCTAAATTAGGGTGTGAGCTCCTCAAAAGCAGGGACTATATTTTCTCCTTATTTGTACTCTTGGCACTTGGCACAATGCCTGGAATATAGTAAAGATTTGATAAGTATTTTTTGACTGACTAGGTGAGCCACTTAGTTTTCATGAGTCTAAGAAAAATGGAAATTGCAAGAATTGCATTACACTCTGTGTTTTTGCTAAGGATGCATTTAAGTGAAGCCCTAAAACCTCCCTGAGGGCAGATACTGCTTCATTTTTGTCTCAATGTCTTTTTTAAAAATATATTTCAATATGTATTCAGATTCATGAGTTGGGATAGATAGTGTTTTTCATCATAAGTCCTTCAGAGTTGTTCTGAATCACTGTATTGTTGAGAATAACAATCATTCACAGCTGATCATCATAAAACATTGCTGTTACTTTGTAGACAATATATTTCAATTTGATAAAAGCATGTAAGTCTTTCCAGGTTTTTTTTTTCCTGAAGAGATCTTGCTCAACATTTCTTTTTTAAATTTAATTTTATTATATTTTATTATTTTTTTTTTTGTCTCAGTGTCTTTAGAGTCCAGCCTGGTGCCTGACACATGAAAGGCTAAGGCTTGCAGATTGACTGAGTGTAATCCCAAAAAACAATCTTAATGTGAATTATTATTAATAAATCTAAAAGATTGAAACATGGGAGATTGAAGGCCATCTATCCTGTGGGTTAGTGGGTTGGTGGGCAAAGCAGGAATTTCAGCATTTTTTGGTAGGGAGCTGTCCACCTGTTCTACACATAGAACCAGCTACAGGAGATAGATACAGAACTGTATCTAGGCTTTGGGATTAAAAATTAACAGAGATTAACTAGCTGCTTTATTAAAATGAAGTAAATGGCATGGAAGACCTAGAACTACTGGTCCCACAGCCCCCACAGCCACTGCAACAAGGCGTGACAAATGAGACCAACCCAACCTTTCAGTCACATCCTATTCGGCTCTAGCTACATTAGACACAGCAACATGTGTCAAGAGACTTCAGTGAGAAAAAGCTTATATCCAGAGAAGCAAATGACATAAGAGAGCACCTGAGAAAGGAGGAATGAAAACAGGAGCATAGAGCCCCTAAAGGTCATCTAGCCCAAATCTCTCTACAGAGGAGGAAAATGAGACACAGAAAAAACAAATAACTTCCTCAAGGTTAGCCTTTAGATCAAGAGGAGAATGTAGTGGCTTGATCTAGGAATCAGAAAACCTGGCTTAGGACAGAGTTAAGAGAGGGAAAAGAAGTCACTGAGTCCATCTCTCCCATTTTACAGATGGGAAAGTAAGATCCAGAGGGAGTTAAGTGATTTACCCAGATTGATACAACCAGTCAATGTCTGAGGCAGAATATGAATTCAGATCTTTCCACCTCAAAATTCAGTGCTTTATGCTTTATTCTCAGAGTCCTTCTCTGGAACTCAAATTTTCTTATAAGCAAAAAGCAAGGGGTGAGAGTAAATAAAATTTAATAATTTTTCCAATTCTAGTTGTGAACCAATCCAATCATTCTAGAGAGCAATTTAGAACTGTGCCCCAAAAGCTATAAAACTGTGCATCCCCTTTGATCCAGCAATACTACTGATAGGTCTGCAACTCAGAGAAGTTAAAAAAAATAAAATGAGAAAATAATCTGCTTGTACAAAAATATTTATAGCCATCTTTTTGTGGCGGCAAAAGGAAATTAAAGAGATATCCATCAATTGGGGAATAGCTAATAAGTTGTAGTTTATGATTGTAATGGAATACTGTGGTGCTATGAGAAATGACAAGCAGGATGTTTTCAGAAAAACCTAGGAAAACTAACTTGAGCTGATGCAGATTGAAATGAGCAGAACCAGAACTGTATAGACAGTTACAGTAATATTGTATGATATTCAATTGTGAATGATTCAGCTATTCTCAGCAATAAAAATATCCAAGATAATTCAAAGGACTGATGATGAAAAAAATGCTATTTACAGAGAAAAAACTAATGGAGTCTGAGTGCATATTTATCCTTACTAATATCATTATCATTATAATTATTATTGTTTTCTTTTGTTATTTGGTCTGTGCTTTCTTTTGCAGCATGGCTAATATGGGAATGTTTTGCATGATTGCACATGGATAATTTATATCAAATTGTTTGATTTTTCAAGAAAGGGAGAATCGAGGGAGGGAGATAATGTGGAACAAATGTTAAAATTTATCATTTACAGAAAATAGAGAAAAAAGTTTAAAAAATTAAATGCAAAATAAATAAACAAAGGCTTTTGAAGGGGGAATAAAAGAATTTTGCTAGTCCAGTCCTAAGATTCTAGGGTTCTTTTACTCATTCTTTCTTCTTTTTGTTTGATGAATCCTTGATTTCATCAGTATTGTGACTTCCCTATATTGTATATTCCCTCCACTGATGTAGATTCCTATTCTCTATAATCCAGATTCCCCATGATTCTTCTACAGAGGGTGTAACCAATAAACTCAAAGGATACTAAGTGACACCTTTACTTGTAGGATTTATAGTAAACCTGACAGTTTAATTATTATGCAGAGCATTCTCCTATCTATACATCCAGTCCTATTCTCCTCCCTAAGCTCTAGTCTTGCATCATGAACTGGTTATTGAACATTTTGGTCTTTAAGTTCTATCGATATTTCAAACTCAGCAAGTCCATGTTTTTTTTTTTACAATTTATTCTCCAGAGTTTAAAAAGTGCTACCTCTTCTAATCCCCAGTTGTTTTTAAAACAATTCAAAATCTAATCCCTTTATGAAGCCTTTTGAAATTCTCTTTGGGACTAGCATCTCTCCCTAACTATTAGAGATATTGAAATAGAAGCTCCTCAAGGTCAGGGAAGCTCTCAGACATGTATTACTAATTTCCCATTTCAATGTCACAGGCAGGTAGGTTTAAATTAGAAAGAAAAGTGGAAATTTCTAGCAAGGAGATTCTAGACATGAGGGGAGAAGTGAAAAATAAAAATTGAGCCAGGAAAGGGGTTCCAGATAGGATGAAAGGATAGGCTTAGAACAGATTCTCCCCCCGCCAAAAAAAAGTAGATTCAGAAAACCAGACCACCACAACTCCCCTAAGATTTAAAAGGCTATGATAATGTTGGTGGAGGTGATAACTATGCTAATGAAATCTCACATTCTTGAAGTATCTTGCATTATGGTCATATAAAAATAACAGGCAGTGCCAGGGCTGGAATCAGAAAGGTTCCTCTTCTTGAGTTCAAATTTGATCTCAAACATTTACTAGCTGAGTGACTCTGAGCTAATCACTTAACTTGTTTGCCTCAGTTTCCCTGTCTGTTAAATGAGCTGCAGAAGAAAATAAGAAACCATTCTAGTATCTTTGCCAAGAAAACCTCAAATGGAGTCATAGAGAGGCAGACATGACAAAGCATGAACAACAGCGAATATAATAATAGCTAGAGTTTATATAGCTTATATAGTTTATATATCTTATATAATGTATATTGTTTAAGGGTTGTAAAGTACTTTAGAAATATTATCTTGTTTGATTCTTACAACAACCCCAGAAGATAGGAACTATTATTATCTCCATTTTACGCATGAATTAAGTGAGGCACACAGAGACTAAATGACTTGTCCAGGATCATACAGCTAATAAATATTTGAGGTTTAATTTGAACTCAGGTCTTTCTGACTCCATGCTTAGTGCTCTACCTAGCAGTTTCATATGTATGTATGTATATATATTTCCCCATCTTCCTATGGGACTATAAGCAGCTTGAAGATAGAAAATAAGACTTAGAAATAATTTCTTGTTCTTTTTATTTCCTTCATAGTGCCTAGTATAGTTATCTGTCCACAAAAGGAACTTGATAACTTTTAAAAATTAAATTGAATAAATAGTGCCCTTTGGGGAACCAAAATTCAGGAAGTAGTCCATCAGAAGTGCCCTTCTGAGCTTAGCCTGGGGATCATTTATTCAAGATGTTTCTGAAGAATTTTTAAGGTAACTAAAACATTGTCAAATTCTATGGGAAAATCCCAGAGAAATGTGAAAGAGATGACAAAATGGGCAGAAGAAAAGATATCTGAATCAGGATTCAGAAAATCTGAGTTATAGATCCAGCTCAATTGTTATTAATCCTATGGTCTTGGGCAAAAATAATTAACTTCTTTGAACCTCAATTCTTCATCTGTAAAATAGGGATATTAATACCTGTCTTGCTTATGAGATGAGTATTCAACACTTAACATAGAGTCTGGCAAACAATAGGCACTAAAAAAATGCTTGTTGATTTGACTCATTGACTTTATAACCTGTGAAAATACCACACAAATGAAATCTTACCACCTGTGGGACCTTGCTTTACTTATCTTTTTCATGATAATGATGATCTTTATAATAATAATAAAATGGTGGTTGAATAATTATGATGATCTAAAAATAATAATAACTGGAATTTATATAGCACTTTAAGATTTGCTAAGTACTCCATCCACTCTGCTACCTAGCTGCCTGGACTATAAAAGAGCATAACTATTATTCACAGTTAGGAGGCACTGTAAATAAAGTACTTAGTTTAGACTCAGGAAGACCTAGATTCAAATCCAACCTTACACAGTTACTAGTCTGTGATTCTGGGCAAGTCACTTAATCTCTATCTGCCTCAATTGTCTCCTCTGTAAAACAAGAGAGATAGACTAAATGGCTTTCCAAGTCACCTCCAGTTGTAGATCTACAAGCATAAGTATGGGAGAGATTGAAGCAAAAATTCGTATCAACTGCAACTATGTGTTACAATGAATAGATTATTGGACTCAGTGTCAGTAAGACCTGAATTCAAAAACTGTCTCAGATAATTCTGAGTAAGTCATCTAACCTGCCTTAAGCTCAATTTTCTTACTTGTAAAATTGGGATAAGTGTTTTGTAAATTTAAAATATTGCATAAAATGGTAACTATTATTAAGAAATATTCTACTTTCCCTTGAAATTATTTCTAACTTTCTATCACAAGCACCACCAACTTTCCTAAGAGTTAGGAAACATTTAAAATCCTCTGCCTATCTTTTCTCCCTTGATTAAAATGTGGATCAAGTATACCATTTTTGATTCACAGTTGAAATATCCTAGTAACTATTAGGAAGCTTTCTAACTAATGAATATTATATCCACCATCCTTCCTTTTATGTTTTATTTTATATTCATTTTATATATAAATACATTGTATCAAATTTATAATGTATTCTTATATTATATTTATGTATAATATTTATTTTATATTTTAATTATTTTTATATGAAATTGAATTTCAAATTCTAGAGCTTTTCACACAGGGAGGGAGAGATGGAGAAGGAATTGCTTTTGTTCATTCTAATAGATAAAGACAGCTTGATTTCCAGGTCTCTGTTTTAATTTGAATTTTCCTCACCAGTGATTTTATTGAAAGTGAAATCTATATCCGCATTATGATTGGGTATCTCAGCTTGGAAAGTGGAAAATTAAAACTTCAAAAGTAGAATCCAGGAGCAGGTGTTGGTTTCTTTCTAACAGAAATCTTTACAAAAACATCAAATTCTCAAAACCTCCTCTCTCCATAGGGACCTTCTCTGGTTCTACTGAACATCTATTACTCAAGTTTCATTTGTCGGGTGGGTAAGGGGTTAGAAGCCCAGCCCAAGCCCTCTCCTTCATAGCCTGCTGGCAATTCACAGTACCTGACAGCAGAAGTTTTAGACTTTTCATCTGCCTTTTTTACTTTCCTTTTATGGTCTAGACACTTTGTTCTCTTGGCAATGAAAACCTTGTTTTTTGGGGGAGAGACCCAGACTTTTTTCTTTCTTCATGGGTAGGTGGGCCAATTCCAAAAAGGAGGCATTAGCTAGAAAGAGGATAGTTTCAAAGGCCAAGAGCATTGCAAAAAAAATCCAAAATCGGGTGTGGAGCCAAAATGGCAGAGTATATATAGCAACCCAGTCGAATTCTTCCAACTTTCTCCTCCAAACAACTTGAAATAATGCCTCAAATCAAATTTTAGAGCAGCAGTTCTAATGAAAGGTCAGGAAAAAAAGATATTTTTCTCAACTAAGACAATTTAGGAGGTCAGTAGGAAAGGTCTGGATACTATAATGAGCTCTGGTCCTGAGTAGTAGCAACAGTAGCAGTAATGCTCCTTGGAGGTTAGGAGAAACAGTAGCTTTGGGAACTTTCAACCCAGAGGTGGTAAGGGGATCAGAAATCTGGTGAGAAAGAGATGATAGGGTATCTTTTGCTGATATTGGGTAAAACAGGTGCTGATTGGCAACTTTGTTGCTTACAAATAGTTCTGGATTATAGTTCTAGATTGAAGAGAAATACAAGTGCATGGAACTGCAGGGTTTTAAATGGGCTCTTCATGGATAAAGACCAGAATATAGACCAGGAGAACAGTGAGAGAACAGTGAGATAATACTACTTGTGAAGCATTGAAAACTTGTAGACCTCCAGAAATAGCTCTGAAAATAGTAGCGCGTGCACACACACACACACACACACACACACATCCTGAAGCTCCACTGTCAATAAGCAGAGTACAACTTTAACATAAAGTTCAGAGTAAAGAAAAAATAGACTTGAAAAATGAGCAAACAACAACAAAAACGACAACAAAAAGTGGAGGGAAAATCAAACTCAAAAGAAGACATTAAAATGTAAAAACAACTACAAAGCCTCAAAAAATGCTAATTGGATACAAACCCAACAAGAATTCCTTTTAAAAAGTTAAAGAAAGATATAAAAATAATAGAGGAAAGTTGAGAAAAGAAATGAGTGATACAAGAAAATTATGGAGAGAATTTAATAGCTTAATAAAGGAAACACAAAAAATACTGAAAAAACCCCAACTTAAAAACAGTATTGATCTAAGATAAAAAAGGCACAAAAATTCGATGAAGGAAAGAATTTCTTAAAAAAGCAGAATTGTCCAAATGGAAAAAGAGGTACAAAAACTCACTAAAGAAAATAATTCCTTAAAAATTAGAATTAGGCAAGTGAAAGCTAATGAGATTTCAAGAAATAATAAAAACAAAGTAAAAAAAAAAGGAAAAAATAGAAAAAAAAAACCTTCTCAATGGAAAAGGAGAGAACTTAAGAATTATTGAATTATCTATTTTCAAAGAAAGATGCACTCTTTCTTACGTGAAATCTTTCCTGATCACTTCAGCTTCTAATGCTCCCTCTCATTCATGAAATTATTTCTTATGCGCATTTCTTTATCTGTAATTTCATTGATTTAGGGAATTCCTGTGAGAGGAGATCCTTTAGTCCACATGGATCAGCAACTTCTATACAACTGGCAGCCTTAGAGAGCTGCCTAGAACTTCAGATGTTAAATGATTTGCCCAAAGGCATCAAAGGCAAAATTTGATTCCAGCTCTTCCTATCTTTGAAGTAATTTCTCTGTTACACTGTTCCTTCTTTACCTTTGTAGTGCCTGGTACATAGTAGGTATTAAGAAAGACTTGATGGATTGAATGACTGATTTGTGTTCTCAGAGACTTAGTGAAGTGTCTGGCACATAGTAGGTATTTAAGAAAGACTTGATGGATTGAATAACTGATTTTTATCCTCAGAGGCCTGGTACAGGACCCACACATGTTAGGAACCTAATTAATACTTGTCAATCAATGGATTGATTGACTCTACTTATATTCTCAGCCCAGAGGTTTTTCTACCATACATATTTTTTTTCTTTTTCTCTCTTCAACACACACACACACACATACACACACACACACACACACACACACACACACACACACACACACGAGTTTCCTTTTTGGACACCAGTAAACACACTGACCTTTTGAAATATGGAAAGAAAAGTGCTTTGGAATACAACTGTCAGAAACCGTGGTCAGACAGTCGTCATTTGGAGTTGGGAACAAATAGGGCTATAGTTTGCAAGTTGCCCCCATCCTGACTTGAAGCAGCTGGCCCTCTGGCCCAAGTTGGCTCCCGTACCCCAAACAAACAGTTGATATTTGAGGAAGCACATAGGCTCCTTTGTCCCTGAAACAGGCTCTGTTGTGGGAAACCCCCCACCCAGCTGCAAATCACATGCCGATGATAGTATTTTCTGAGTCTCCCTCCTTATTTTCTTTCATGACTCCTTGTTAAAACACCCTGCTCCTCTTGGCAAAGTTCACCCAGTGAGGCGAGCACTAATTAACAATAAAAAGCTTGACATGTTTCAAGTTGATGACCTAAATCCCAGATCTAAATAACAACTAGTATTTACATAATGCTTTAAAGTAGGCAAAACCCTCTTTCCATACTTTCTCTCACTCCATTCTTGAAACAACCTTGTGATTCCAGTGTTAAAAATTCCCATTTTATAGATCGAGGACAATGAGACTGAGAGAAATGGGAAAGAAGAGGAATAAGTATTTATTTAGATAGTACTTACTGTGTGCCAGGCGCTGTGCTAAGCACTTTACAAATATTATCTCATTTGATCCTTACAACAACTCTAATAATATAGTGATAATAATAGCTAATATTAATATAGCACCTACTATGTATTGGGACACTGTGCTAAGCACTTTGCAAATATTATCTCATTTGATTCTTACAATAATCCTCATAATAGCAGATATCATTTATATGACACCTACTATGTGCTAAACACTTTACAAATATCTCCTTTGATCTGTAGAACAAACAAGCAATAATAAATAAACAGCTAACTTTTATATAGTATCTACTATGTGCCAGGACACTGTGCTAAGCACTTTACAAATGTCGTCTTATTTGATCCTCATAATAGCAGATAGGGCTTTACAGTTGAGGAAACTGAGGCAGAAGTTGTCACTTTCCCAAAGTCATACAGATAGTAAGTATCTGAGGCTAGATTTCAACTTTTGACTTCAGACTGTCAAAGCTACTTAAGTGAAATGCTTCTGCTTTGTGTGTCCTGGGAGCCTCTGTTTGGATAGAGACCAGGGACATGAACTTTTGAGTCACTGTATTGTTAAATGCCCAGAAGTATATTCCATTTCTCTGGCTTCCTTAGAAAATACCCAGGAAGAAAGCTGAGAAGTAAGCTAACCTGGTTCTTTGAGCTTCATTTGGGAAGTCGATTGGTGCATAAGGATGAAATGTTTTGGAAATGAACACAACTTAGAAGGAGGAGAATTCCTGATCCAAATGACCAACAAATTTCCTTCCAAGAAATAAGAACAACAACAATAGTTAAACAAAGCTGAATACTGTGTAATGAATAAGAACAAGCTTGCCCCAAAGAAAAAAGATCAGCTATGAGGCTCCCTTTCTTTTTTGCAGAAGTGGGAGGCTGTGAATGTGGAATATTACATGTATTGTCAGATTTGGTAGATGTATGGGTTAGTTTTGGTGAATTGTTTTTGTGTCTGTTTCTTACTCTGTTATATGGAATGGTTATCTGTATAAAGGCGAAGGCATGTATTTGGTAATGAAGGAGGTATAAAAATAAACATAAAAATTAAAAAAAAAACTCTTTTCTAGTGCCAAAATCTATTTCAGACTTTCTCTTTAAAAAAAAAAAAGTAGTTGTTTTTTTTTTTTTTGAAAGAATATTTCTTAAATTTTAGTGATCAGTTTAATCGATGGACTAGAAGCTAGGTCTGAATTTGGATAAAATGGGTTTGATCTCAGGACACTTCTCACATATCACTCTTGCTCATGGTACTCTCCAGGATTTATCTTGGACATTTCAGAAACTTAGGCTTGAATCTAGGTCTTTACAGAAAATGTAAAAAGCCCTCAGCCCCACTTCAATTACTACTAGCTAACATTTATATATCACTTTCTATATGCCAGGCACTACACTAAGAACTTTATCTTATCTGATCCTCACAACAACTCTGGGAGGTAGGTGCTATTATTTATCTCCATGTTACAGACAAAGAAACTGATACTTAACAACATACAGGAAAACCCAGACAGCTTTCATTTTTCCACACAAGAAAGACAAAACGTAAAAGATTTTTATCTCAACTCATTCCTCTGTAGCATCTTCCCCTAGAAATTTTTACAGTCCTCAAAATTTTTAAATACATTCTAGATTGAAGAAAAAAATAGAAAATATTCCTTTTGGACAATTGATTGATTGGATCATAAATTTAGAGTTGGAAGTCCAACCTCTCCCATTTTATAGATGGGGAAACTGAGTTCTCAAAGAGTTAAGTGAATTGTTCAGAATCATGTCAATATTAATTAATACAGCTGGGAATCAATATTAGGTTTCTGATTCCAAATGTTATACTCCTTCCATGGTACCAGCTTACCAAGTCTCTCTCTTAACTTGCCATCTCCAGGGTCAAAACAGTCTCATTATTATTACTTTTTAGAAACCTGTCATCTTTTTGGCTGAGACTTTCCTGGGAGAATTTCCTGGGATGTGCAGGCATTCCCTCCTTCCTGTCCCCTTCTCAAGGGTTCTTTTTATCTCTGGTCTCCATCCTTTCCCCATCTCTTCCACATCTGTCCGGATCCTTTCACATCAGCCAAGTCAGAACCCTTTAAATGCTAACCACATCTACATATGAAAAAAGGTCCCCCTGGTAGTCATGTTTTCCAGCCTTTGTATTAGATGTCACCTGAGATTTCAAAGTACTTAATGATCCATGGAAGTTGATGATATGAATATAAATAGGTTAAAACAAATCAATTTGAAAACTAAGTTCCCCTTGATCCTTAATCATAACCTCTCACTTAATATTTTCAAGGGCCACTGAATTTGATACAATGAATAATGAACGCCTATTAAAATGAATTCATTGTGATTAAAAATAAAACAAATAATGCACACCCATTCCATTTTCAATCCATTATTTCAAATTAGCAATTTCAGTCTTGTGCTTGGAGTTTTTATTTGATTTAGAACAAAGACATATCTCTTTCCCCACTGAAGAAACAAGGCAAGATTTGTCTGTGGGAGTAATCCGGCAGTATTTATGAAAAATCAGTTACTTCCATGTTTTAAGAAGCCCCCTACCCACCCACCCTTCCACCATCTGTTTGGGGGCCTCAACAAGGAGTTATGGAGACATAATTCCAGGATGACCTATTGAAAAGTGAAAAAAGTAATCAGCCACTTGCTTTGTTTACATAATGGCAAAAGATACTGGCTGGATGAAGAGGTTTTCTTTTCTTCTTTTCTTTTCTTTATTTTTCTTTTCTTTTTCTTTCCTTTCTTTTTTTTTCCTTTACTTTCATTGTTTCTCTATCTCTGTCTCACTATCTCTCTGTTTCTCTCTCTCTTTCTCTCTCTCTTTCTACCTCTCTTTCTCTCCCTCTTCCTCCCTTTGTTCTTTCCTTCTCTCTCTAGTTTTTTCTTTCTCTCTTTCTCTTTTTCTTTCTTCCTTCCTTCTTTCTCCTTCCTTCCTTCCTTTCTCTCTCTCTCTCTTCCTTCCTTCCTTCTTTCCTTCCTTCCTTCCTTCCTTCCTTCTTCCTTCCTTCCTTCCTTCCTTCCTTCCTTCCTTCCTTCCTTCCTTCTTTCTTTCTTTCTTTTCTTTCTTCCTTTCTTTCTTTCTTTCTTTTCTTTCTTTCTTTCTTTCTTTTTTCTTTCTTTCTTTCTTTCTTTCTTTTCTTTTTCTTTCTTTCTTTCTTTCTTTCTTTCTTTTTCTTTCTTTCTTTCTTTCTTTCTTTCTTTCTTTCTTTCTTTCTTTCTTTCTTTCTTTCTTTCTTTCTTTCTTTCTTTCTTTCTTTCTTCCTTCCTTCCTTCCTTCCTTCCTTCCTTCCTTCCTTCCTTCCTTCCTTCCTTCCTTCCTTCCTCTCTCTTGCTTTCAAAAGTAAGCTAAATGCTTTTTGAATTGAACTTACAGGTTCTTTTGAGGTGGATGAGATTCAATAGCATAATGCTTTTTGTCTATGTAAATTTTCAAAGAAATTATATAAATGCTAGTTGATATTATTATTATTATTATTATTATTATTATTACAGCCATCCCTCCCACATTACAGGCATTATGGATCTGGTGCCCCATGATCTGGAAAATCTGTATAAAATTTTTGGCCCCTCTCTTTGTACCAGAGAAGAAGAAATTGGATATATTTATGGTATTAAATGATGAATTATGTAGATATTATATAATACTATCCATATATTTTATGCATTTTTGAGTTTCTAAACTGTTTCTGTATAATCTTCAGCCTTCACATGTCATCTACAATTACTATAAAACTCCCCCAAAATTTCCATTTGAATTTTTATGCAAATTGTAATATATTAAACTTGCAATAGGGAAAGTCACAATGTGGAAGGGATAATTGTATATACAAAAATAATTCTGATGAACAAATATTTACAATTCTGCAATGTTCCAGGCACTGTTTTAGATAGTGGGGATTTAGAGACGATGATAAAGCTCTACCCTCAAGAAACCTATATGGTACCAGAGTGGAAAAAACATGCTCACAAGCAAGTAAATAAATGCAAAGTTAACTTGAGGGAAGAGAGAATCCCAGAAGTTTTCTAAACATTTGTTTAAATCAGGGAAGGCTCCATAGAGGAGGTGGAGAATAACTGAGCCTTGAAGGGAGAGAAAGAATCTATTTTTTTTTTTTTTTATAATAAATTTTATTTTTATTTAATACTAACTTCGCATTGACAGAATCCATGCCAGGATAATTTCTACACGACATTATCCCTTGCAATCACTTATGTTTCGTTTTTTCCCCCTCCCTCCCTCCTCCCGCCCCCAGGATGGCAAGCAGTCCTATATATGCTAAACATGTTGCAGTATATCCTAGATACAATACATATTTGCAGAACCAAACAGTTCTCTTGTTGCACAGGGAGAATTGGATTCAGAAGGTAAAAATAACTCGGGAAGAAAATCAAAAATGCAAATAGTTCACATTCATTTCCCAGTATTCCTTCTTTGGGTGTAGCTGTTTCTGTCCATCATTTCTCCAATGAAACTCAGTTAAGTCTCTTTGTCAGAGAAATCCACTTCCATCAGAATACATCCTCATACAATATCGTTGTCGAAGTGTATAATGATCTCCTGGTTCTGCTCATCTCACTTAGCATCAGTCCATGTAGGTCTCTCCAAGCCTCTCTGTATTCATCCTGCTGGTCATTCCTTACAGAGCAATAATATTCCATAACATTCATATACCACAATTTACCCAGCCATTCTCCAATTGATGGGCATCCATTCATTTTCCAGTTTCTAGCCACTACAAACAGGGCTGCTACAAACATTTTGGCACATACAGGTCCCCTTCCCTTTTTTAGTATCTCTTTGGGGTATAAGCCCAATAGAAACACTGTTGGATCAAAGGGTATGCACAGTTTGATAACTTTTTGGGCATAATTCCAGATCGCTCTCCAGAATGGCTGGATTCGTTCACAACTCCACCAACAATGCATCAATGTCCCCGTTTTCCCGCATCCCCTCCAACATTCATCATTGTTTTTTCCTGTCATCTTAGCCAATCTGACAGGAGTGTAGTGATATCTCAGAGTTGTCTTAATTTGCATTTCTCTGATCAATAGTGATTTGGAACATTCTTTCATGTGAGTGGTAATAGTTTCAATTTCTTCATCTGAAAATTGTCTGTTCATATCCTTTGACCATTTATCAATTGGAGAATGGCTTGATTTTTTATAAATTTGAGTCAGTTCTCTATATATTTTGGAAATGAGGCCTTTATCAGAACCTTTAATTGTAAAGATGTTTTCCCAGTTAGTTACTTCCCTACTAATCTTGTTTGCATTCGTTCTGTTTGTACAAAGGCTTTTTAATTTGATATAATCAAAATTTTCTATTTTGTGATTGGTAATGGTCTCTAGTTCATCTTTGGTCACAAATTTCTTTCTCCTCCACAAGTCTGAGAGATAAACTATCCTATGTTCCTCTAATTTATTTATAATCTCGTTCTTTATGCCTAGGTCATGGACCCATTTTGATCTTATCTTGGTATGTGGTGTTAAGTGTGGGTCCTTGCCTAATTTCTGCCATACTAATTTCCAGTTATCCCAGCAGTTTTTATCAAATAAAAGGGAGAGAAAGAATCTAAAAGAGAGAGATACAAAATGAGTATATTCCAGGTCTGGTTGAGGTGAGGGGGAAGGGAATTAAGCCCAAATAGCATACTGAAATGATGCTATCTATATACCTATTTGGATATATATATAACATATGTGTGTGTATATATATGTATATATGAGTATAAGCTCATATATACACATACACATATATATTTATTAACTATATATTTATAGGGTATATACATACACACAGAGAGACACAAACACACACACATATATATTTGTTGTATTCCCTGATTAGAATGTACGATCACTGGGGCTAGTTAGATTGCCTCTTGGACAGAGTTCTACGACCACAGTCAGGAAGACCTGAGTTCAAATTCAGCCTCAGATACTTACTAACCATGTGACCCTGGTCCCGGGTGTGTAACTAAGTTTTCTCATCTCTAAATGAGACTAATGATAAATATTTAATTCTCAGGATTGTTGTGAGGATCAAATGAGATAAATGTAACAATGCTTATCAGAAAATAAATTTACTAATTAGAGTTTCTATGAGGTAGAAGCAGGTCAGGAAAACAATTAAGAAAGGGCAAATGTGTTAAGTTTAGTAGTAGTAGTTGGCTTTCCAGGTTATCAACACACACAAAGGTAGGTTAGACATCCTTTATGAGAAGATAGATTTTCTAAATGACTTATGTACAATTTCCTTATCTGTAAATGGAGATTGGGGAAAGGGTACTAGATGAGATTGCCTCTGAATTCTCTCTTTTCCAGTCCTAAATCAATGAAACTTGGGATTTCTTAGGTACTTTCTTTATGCCAGAATGTACAGGAGTGGTCAGACCAATTAATCCTTGCTGATAACATGAAAGTAGCAGATAAATGGAAAAGGAATATTCCTTTAATGTTTACATTGTACTGGCCTCTATGAAAAATATTCTAATGGAAAAATACAACCCCTTATCTTGAAACAGGTTTAGCAGGTATGGAGGTCCCCTTTGGAAAGTGTTCAGTGATCTGACACCCTAGGAATTGACCTGATCAATTGGCCTTCTTCATGAATGGAACTGGGCTTTTTCTTTCTTCTTCTTTTTTTTTTGAATGAAGATATTGGAACAAATTTGGAGTTTTTAACCCAGGGCCCACAGATCCCCATTGGGTACATGGATAGATTTCAGGACGTTTGTGAACTTGAATAGAAAAAAATAAGATTTTTTGCTAAACTTTAGTTTCCTTTGTTATTCTATTTACGCATTTAAAAACAATATTTCTAAGAAGGGGTAGATAGATATCAACAAAATGCTAAAGAGATCAAAGGCACAAAAAAGGTTAATACCTTCTGAACTAAATAATCTCTTAAATCCATTCTAATTCTATGATCCTGTAATTCTACTTCAGTCATGAGTGGGAGAGGTCAGCATGGGTTACAGAAGAGACTAGAGATTTGGGAATCAGAAGACAACCCCAGATTCAAAGCATTCTCATTGGCTTCTGACTCCTCTATCCTTCTTGGTTTTCCTGGGCTTCTTTTAAATCTTAGCTAAAATCTTAGCTTCTCTAGGAAGTCTTTCCCAATCTGCTTTAGTTCTGGTGCCCTTCCTTTGCTGATTTTTCTGATTTATCCCGTACATAGCTTTTTGTACATAATTTTTTCATGTTGTCTCTACCATTGGATTCTAAGGTCCTCAAAAGTAAGGACTGTTTTTTTTTGGTTTGTTTGTATTTTGCATCATTAGCACTTAGCACAGTGTCTGACATGTGGCAGGTGCTTCATAAATGCTTATTGATTGACAGTGAAAACTTGGCATCATATTGTATTGTTAATGAGTCATTTTCAGTCGAGTCTAACTCTTCATAACCCCATTTGGGATTTTCTTAGTGAAGAAATTGGAGTGCTTTACTATTTCCTTCTCTAGCACATTTTACAGTTGAGGGAAACCGAGGCAAACAGGATTAAGTAATTTGCTCAAGATCACACAACTAGCCCATATTTGAATTTATGAGGATAAGTCACCCTGATTTCACCTTCAATTCTCTATTAATTGCGCCTCTAGGCTGCCCTAGCTTCATATAGAAGGTACTTAATAAATGCTTATTGACTAATAGCAAAGACTTGGCTTTAATTTCTGCTGGACCTTATTTAGTATCTTCAGCAAAGCCAGCTCTTTTCCTGAGGCCTCAATTATCTCATTTATAAAATGAAGGGATTGAGACACATGATCCTGAGAGTTTTTTCTACTTTTGGAGCCCATCCAAGTGAGTCCATATCCCCAAAGAGTTACTGAGTCACAGCTCAGAGGGACTTTGGAGTCATCCTTCAAAGCAAAAACAGTTTTAAATGCAGAGATTTTTGTCTGGCAGTTCTGAGAACCAGAACTGGGTGGAGGTAACACCGTGACCTACTTCTCTCCATGTCCCTCAAGTTGTGAAATGGGATTTAGAAATATTAAACAGCAACAGCTGTAAGAAGCCAGAAGAATCTGACATAAGTTAAGCGCCTACTGCATACTAAGTCCTAAAGGAGTTGTTGGAGATACAAAAATTGCCCAGCTTGCAGTCAGGAAGACTCATGTTTCTGAGTTCAAATGTGACCTCAGACACTTATGGATGTGCGATTCTATGCAAGTCATTCAACCCTGCTTTCCTCAATTCCTCATTTCGTTCAACTCAACTCAATTCAATAAGCAATCACAAGCAACTTCTCAGTGTTAAATGAAGGAGATACAAAGCCTAAAGTGAAATAATTCCTACCCTCAAGGAACTTATAATTCAGAAACATTTGATTTCATTTTTTTTTTCTCCCAACTCTGTACCTTTTCACTGCTGCATCACATGCTTGGACAATACTCCCTCCCTCACCTTGACCTCTTGGCTTCCCTAGCTTCATTTAAGATTCACTTCAACTCTTCTCTTATGCAGGAGGCTTCATCTTTTACAGGATGCCTTTCCTGTTGTTCAGTTATTTTCAATCATGTCTGACTCTTTGTGACCCCATTGGGAGTTCTCTTGACAAAATTTTCCTTCTCCAGCTCATTTTACAGATGAGTAAATTGAGGCAAATAGTTTGCAAGCAGGCAAATGACTTGCTGAGGGTCACACAGCTAATAAATATCTGAGCCTGAATTTGAACTCAGAAAGATGAATCTTGCTCACTTTGGCTCAGCTCTCTATTCACTGTTACATCTACTTGTTCTCAATCCTCAATTATAACAATATAATGCCTTTTCTCTCTTAATTATTTCTTACTTATTCTGTATATAGCTTGTTTGTAAAAAAAAAAAAAAATGTTTGTGTATTTCCTCCCTTTTTTGATTCTGAGCTCCTTGAAGGCAGGCATTATTTTTTACCTTTTTTTTTTTTTTTTTTTTTTAGCCCAGTACTTAGCCCAGTACCTGGCACATAGTAGTTGCTTTATGTTTGTTGATGCATTTATTATGCACTCATGCAGAATTGTATTTCCCTCCCCTGGAATTCACTCCTACCTGGTCTCTATCTCTTAAAATTTCTCCCTTCTTTCATGAAGTCATGAAAACCTCTGAAGTTTTCTCTATCTCAAATTTTTCTAGAGTCCTTTTCTGGATCTCCTTGGATCATCCCATTTCACATTTTATCATCCTAAATTTTGCATATTCCTCCTTTTTAGACTGTGAAAAAAATTTAGTATAAAGATTATATTGTATTTTACCTGTGTTTCTAGAATATTTAGCATAAAATATCTAACACATATAATAGGTTATGCAATAATACAAAATATCTAGCACATATATAATACACACTTTTTTTTTGAGGGTAATGAGAACTATTGGTGTCTAGACTTGTGAGACATAGGGAATTCCTTTTAAGGAAACTATCACTGTAACTGCTCTAAAACAGTGTCTCAGAGAGCTGGTTGAGAAACTGAGAAGTTAAATGTCTTGATTGAATTTCCACAATTGCCAAATGTCAGAGGCAAGAGATGAAATCAGATATTACTGATCAAGAGGCTTTACCCATCATTCTATCTCGGCTCTCCAGGAACACATACACCTGAGATCATAAAATCGAGATTTAGGGTCCATAAGGAACATTTTACAGATAAGAAAATTAAAAGAAAACAAAACTTGTCCACGGTCTGGGAGTATACCTATCAATGTTTAACATCCAGCTCTTTGAAGGGGAAAAACATGAATATTACACCCTTTAAAGTTTAATCTTTGTTATTAACATTCTCCTTTCTCCCACCCCCATCACTTTCTTAAACCTAGATAATCAACAAAACAATAAATCAAGTTCCAATTTGTAGTGTTTGTCAATTTCTAATTTGCTGATAAGATATCAATACTTATACTGAAAATTTAACATCCAGCTCTTACTAGTTATCCTATCTGGTTCCAGCACACCATTGATAAACAGGTAGAGCTTTAGGATTCAAAGCCAGGTCCTCTGACCTTAAAGTCTTTTTTTTTTCCCTTAATTTTGTGGGGGTGGAATTGTATAGATCAGTTCTGCAGTGATGTTTTAATGGAAATTTGTATAAATAAAGCTCATTCACAATTAGAAACTGACCATCTACTCAGTGCATGAGTAGGAAAGGACATGCAAAGGAAATATATTCCTATCCCTTTTGAGGGTAAGGCTCATATACTCTACCCACGAAGGAGTCTTCCAAAGCTCCTAAAGTAGAATCTTCAGTATAATTTGTATGTTACATTAGGTACCATATCCAGTTCTCTTGGCTCCCCATGAGTCTTGTTATTTGTCTCTCCCCCATCTCATTTTATCCCATCAGAAGGCTGGAGGACATAAAAATGGGAATGGGGAGATAGAACTGGAGTTACAATACGTGAATGAAATTAGAAATGCAGAGACTCAAAGAAACAGACTAAGATTCCAAAGTTGGAAAATGCATAAATGCATTTCTTCAGACATGACTGAGTGAGTTGATGGAGACACTAAAAGATATAGATATATGTAATACTATATTGTATATCGTATAATATAATATAGTATATTGTAAATATTATATATATAAAGAGGTGAATATGCAAAACGAGGAAACAGATGGAAAGACATTCATGTTATTGTTGAATGAATATGTAAGAGATGCAGAGGAAGATGTCCAATCATAAAGGTAGGGAATGAGGCTGACCACTCCTCTTTCTACCACATAGTAAGGGTTTAAAAAATGTTAGATGAATTGAGCCTTGCCTCCGATGCTCATTGTACTAGTCTCAAACACTTTCTAGCTATATGACTTTAGGCAAGGCATTTTGCCTCAGTTTCCTCAATTGTTAAATGGAGATAATCTACTTCCTAGGTTCATTGTCATGATCAAATGAGATATTATTTATAAAATATTTAGCACAGTAACCTGGCATACAATCAGTGCTATACAAATGCTTATTCCCTTCTCTACTCTCCCTTCTTCATTTTCTATTTGCAGCTAGTATGGTGGTTGGAGAGATTAGTAGGTGGACTGATTATAGGGAAGTGTTCAACTTTTTAGTTCCAATTATTGTATACTTAGTGTAAACATAGCTCTGGAGGATTTTGAACTGCTGAGTTCAGTCCACAAATGATGCTTGCAATTTGTGGCTCCCTGCTGTGAAGAGGACAGTGGGACCCAAAAGTAGAGTTCCATGAAAAGTATCACCACCAATTATTGATTGCAATTGACAACATTAGCACAAGATTTATTCAGTCACTCAAAGGGAGGCAAGTAGAATGGATGAAAGCATGATATAGCTAGCCTTTGCTTTCTTGTGTCATTTCAGAAATCCATGATGCCCAGTTTGAAAGCTCCTTGACAGATTGGAGTCAGTGAAAGTTCAAATTCCATATTCAAGATTTATATCAAGCATCCCACTGGAATTACTGGAGTCCCCTTCCTTCTGTGGTTTTCTAAAGAACTGAGCCAGCACCCCATTCATTCATATCTAACCTCACAAAATGAGGCAAATATCCCCTTTGGTACAATATGTCCTGGGTCTATACACTCATGAATAGCTTGAGCTGACTTCTTAGAAAAAATATAATCTATTACTTTTTTTTTTTTAAACCCAACTGCTATTTTTTTCTGAGAATCCTAGAAGAGAGATCTCTGAAGGTCTAAATTCTTTCATTTGAATGAAAACAGGAGCATGGGCTCCTAGAGGAGAGGGCTGGTCTGTGGTCAGTTTGGGACTTTCCATTCCTCCCTGCCTTTCAAATGATAACCCATGAATTTTCAGTTGAAACACACTTTGGATGACTCCAAGGCAGAAGCAGCTGAGCCAATCAGACAAATGGCAGGGAATTTCTGGTTGAGTGATTCAGTACACACAGTGGAAACTTGGCTTCCTCTGCGCATATACACTTTAGGGATGGGCAAAAAGAGCTGGGCCAGAACATAAATTGCAACCCCAACCCAACCAGTCATGTTTGAATCCTTCCAAATGACACAACTTTACTAGATCAGACCAGACTGTACCTCGAGGCTGGCAGGGGCACAGAAAAGGAAGATCAAACAATGAGGGCAACCACAAAGTAAATTCAACCTAGGCCACCCTTTATCCTGGGAAGATCAGATCACATTTAGTGTCCATCTTCTTTTCCATTTCTCTATTGCCCTTTCTAGGGGTCTGGCTGGGACCAGAGGCAGAAGTGCCAAAGTACTATGGGAAAAGGTGACCTTTTCATGGAATTTCCAGCCTGGGTGAAAGTGAGAGCTGGCAACTCTCTCCCAATCTTCCCCCACAATCAAACTGGATGGTTTAGGAAACTTACCAAAAAATCTGATATATTCTCAAACCTTGGAAACAAGGTTCGTTTTCATAATAAAGAGATATAATCTTTACAAGAGATTCCTATATTCAAAAACTTATGACTCTCTTGGTATTGTCCATTTATGATGTCCTATCTTTTCTCTCTGTAATCCATGTCTGAAATAGAATAATTCCTCACCTTCACCTTTTAACATCCCTAACTTCCTTCAGGATTTAACTCAAAATCCACTTCCTTCAAGAAGCTTTTCCTGATCCCCCCATTACTAGTGCCTACATATCATTTTTATGTATTTTGCATGTACTTTACATTTATCTATGTACAAACTATTTCCTCTTTACAATAGAATGTAAATTCCTTAGAGTAAGAATTCTTTCACTTTTCAATCATTCACTCAATAAACATTTATTAAGCACTATTAAATTCCTGACACCATTGTCAAGCACTGGACAATTTCCTCATTTGTAAAAATGTGAATAATAATAGCACCTCCTTCTCAAACTTGTTTTTGAAGGGAGAGCATATTTATAAGGCATTTAGTACATTGTTTAGTATATAACAAGCAATTCTAGTTAGAATAGTTAGGATAAGGATGACAATAATAGTCATGAGATTTTGCTGACTTGGAGACTTGCCCTATGACTTTATGAAGCCAGAGTGTTCCTGAGACAAAGTGTCAAAAGTTGACTTTCACAATCTAGAAACCATGAAACCCCACGGTACAAGTATATGGTGCAAGTTACAGCAGGGACCATAAAAGTCTAAAATATCAGAACCATTGATGATATCTAGAACACCATATAGTTTCAGCCAAAGCAGATTTATCACAAGCATAAACAAGAAAAGATTTTTTTGACTCCATACTTCTGTAATCTGTGAGCCTTTTTGCTCTCTCTTATATTCACCCAGTGGGTTCATGCTCTCCCTCTAGTGTAAGGGGTGCAACTATGAGCAAGTCATCAGTCCAGGTACCCTAATTTATGCTTTCAGGAAAGGACCACAAAGGGGTCCTCACTTGGGTAAGGGCAAACAAGACCAGTCCTTTGGATACTCTCAGGACAAATCACTATTGCAACAAGTGAGCAATAATATATCAAGCACATTTTAATAAGATAGACTTTTTTTTTAACTTTATCATGGTATTTTTTTTATTATTATTATAGCTTTTTAGTTACAAGTTCTATGCATGGGTAATTTTATAGCATTGACAATTACCAAATCTTTTGTTCCAATTTTTCCCCTCCTTCTCCCTCCCCCAGATGGCAGGTTGATCAATACATGTTAAATATGTTAAAGTATAAATTAAATACAAAATAAGTATACATGTCCAAACAGTTATTTTGCTGTACAAAAAGAATCGGCCTCTGAAATGTTGTACAATTAGCCTATGAAGGACATAAAAAATGCAGGTGAACAAAAATAGAGGGATTTGGAATTCTATGTAATGGTTATAAAATAGACTTTTAAAGAGGAGATGGTTCTGGGAATGAGGTGGGAAAGGGAAGCAGACAGTGTGGGGAGGGATATGGGAGGAAGCTGAAGGGTGCAAAGAATCATTTACATAGATGTAGATTTGGGCAGCATGGGCCCTTAGCAACGGGAGAGATCCTCAAGGGGCAAGGTGTTGGGGGTTTCATCCCTTTGGGGTTCTAGTGGAAGGATGGCCTAACTCTTGGTACCATCTTGAAGTTCACTCATTAACATATCAATATTATCTCAAAGCTACCAGTGCCAGTTTTTGGTTATTTATAATTTATACAATTCTCTCTGGCTTTACTGTGTACTCTGGACCTTATCTGTAGTTATTGGGATCAAGGGTTTGTTATATTGTCTTTACTAACTTCTCCTATCTTAATGCAAAGTCTCTGAATGTGCCCTTAATTAATTTAGGAAGCAGATTTGGACCATCTTTATACTTTTATATTCCATATTATTCTCCTTTATACTCTTAATTCCAATTTCCCATCTTATTGTTAGAACAACTAGATGATGCAGTGGATAGAGCATTAGGCCTGGGCTTAGAAAAGTCTGAGTTATCCTGTTTACCTCAGTTTTCTCACTTGTAAAATGATCTGGAAAGGGAAATAGCAAACCACTTCAGCATCTTTGCCAAGAAAGTCCCAAAAGGGGTCATGAAGAGTCAGACACGACTGATCAATTTATCATTACTATATACTGACTACTTATAAACCTAATTACTATATGAACTGGTGGGGGTGTTCATACAGCTTCAATACACTTTGGGACTAGGTAAGAACCACATCATATTCTAATAGAGGAGCAATATGGGCAAAACGGACTCATATCTACATTATGTTTTACTCTAATAGCATTAAGAACAATAAATAATGTGCACCCCTTGGCATTGTACCATCTATAGCAAATTAGACACAGTGTTTGATTTTTGGAAGATCTTATTCCAAGATGGACAACTTTCATTCAGACTGAAGTAAATGCCAATTGGCATTGACTGTTATAGGTATTAAAATGACTTCTATTGGGGAAAAGCAGTCAGTGAGCAAACATTTATTAAGTCATACATAGCAAAGTTTTAGTTCTCTATTAATTGAATGCTGGATTTTGTGATGTATATGTGTGTTTTATTGTTCTCTTTTGTTGTATTTTAAATTTTATGTTTTTAAAGGCTGAATATTATTCCACAGAAGTGGACAACCATTGTAGATCTTAAAGAGCACATTTCAATGAATGTTATAGCTATTGCAGTGGTTGTTGTTGGTGGGGAAGTGGCTTGGAAAACACTTATTAAATGTTTTTTATGTGCCATACTATGTTTTATGGGTTACAATAAGCGCACTAGTGTGTATTTACTATAACCCCATTATATGGGGTTTCTTTACCCAAAAACCCAGATAGACTGACAGACAAAGTGAGCATTCAAAGCATTCATATGACAGTCCAAAGGCATATAGATGGAAGATGAAGCATTACAAGGAACTGTAAGTAGGGCAGTGAAACTGGATTTTTGAATCAAGTATTTCAAGGGTCATTCGAGTTCACAATAAAACAGTCATTTGCACCAAAGAATAAAAGAAAGCGTGGTCAATCACATGCACACAAATAATGCTGAGAACTGATAGACTATTGTATTAAAGTAGCTTAATTAATCCTCAGAAAATAAGCAAAGAACTTCAGAAGGACCTAGAAATTGGAGAGTTTGTTACTTTTTCTACAGTTTGGTTCTTAAAGTTGGCTTCTTGAAGTTAGAAGATCAGCAAAAAGAATAGGTAAAAGCAAACAGTAAGTGAACAAAGAAAAAATACAGTTGCTAACCCTCACTATTAAGAAAAAAAAAATTTGTACAGGTATATGGTCGATGGAATAATGAATGACACAGTTATTTTAGAGCTAGGATCAAAAAGTTATTAAACTGTGCTTATCCTTTGGTCTGACTTTATGCCTACTAAGCCCATATCCCAAGAAGATCAAAGAAAGAAAAGATCCACACATATAAAAATACATTTATCAGCTCTTTTTGGTAGTAGTTGCAAACTGGAAATTAAGAGGGTGGGTATAGGGAATGGCTATACAAAAATTATGCTATATGAATGTAATAGGTTCTTATTGTGCAATAAGAAAATTATGAAATGGACAGTTTCAGAGGGAACTGGAAAGGCTTCTGTATATGAATGTGGAGCTACGTGAGCACAGCTAGGGGAACAATTTATGCAATGACAACAACATTATATAGAAAAATAACTTTGAAAGACTTTAGAACTAGGATCAGTGTGATAATAAATCATCAGTCCAGGGGACGGAAGATGAAATATGACACTCATCTCCTGCCAAAGAGATGATGAATATTCATTCCACATAAAAATCACATTTTTGGACATGGGCAATGTGGGATTTATTATGTTAGACTAAGCATATTTGTTATGAAGGCTTTTCTCTTTCTCTCTCTTTCTTTCTTCCCTCCTTCCCTCCTTCCTTCCTACTTTCTTCTTTCCCTCCCTCCTTTTCTCTCTTTTCCCTTCCTTTCCTTCCTCTCTCTCTCCCTCCTTCCTTTCCTTCTTCCCTTTCTCCTTCCTTTCCTCCCTTCCTCCCTCCCTATCTCCTCTCCCGCTCTCCCTTCCTTCTCTCCTCCCTTTTTCCCTCTCTCACCTTCGTTCCTTCCTTCGTTCCTTCCTTCCTTCCTTCCTTCCTTCCTTCCTTCTTTCATTCTTACATTCGGAAAGTCAGTGGGAGGAAGATATTTTAAAATGCTATAAAAATAATTTATTTTAGAAAAAAAATAAAATGCCTTTTATAAGCAAGACAAAACAAAGACTGGAGTACCAAAGTTTAAGGAAAATAATTGATGAAACTCACTCTTTCATTCAAGCCTGCATTAAAACCATGGACAGAAGTCCAAGTGTGGATCATCTTTAACAGATCATAAAACCCATATCAAAATGTTTTGAAATTTTTTTATTTTTGGTAGATCTGAAAGTCTTATAACCATCAAAGAAAAGTACTCTATTAGATAGAGTGATATACTAAGAAACATAATCTTACAGTATTACAGAAATTCCCAAATGGAAGTGGAATACTGCAACTTGATCTTGTACCGCATCACTTTATTATGAAAAGTAAACTCATGAGAATTCATGTACTTTAAATCCCATTGAAAACCTGTGGGCTATAATCAGGGTTCCATTTGGAAAATTGACCATTTGTGAAAGGATCACTTAATATTCAATGTGATAAAAAGTGGTTTGGGGATTAGGAATTATTGCCTATATGTCAAAATTTTGTGAATTACTTTGGGACTTCTCTAGTGTCTCCACAATGTCCTAGAAAGTTCCTTATTTGTAAATCTTAGCCCTATGTAAGATTGAATCAGCCTTGGTATTCTTATCTCATCTCTACCCTCTGTCCCTCTGATTGAGAAATGAATTCTGAACTCTCAAATTTCCATTTTAAGAAGGAGCTCAGGACCAATATCTTCTCATTTTCTACTGGAGACTTTGGAAGATCTTTAAATTCTCCATCTGCCCCTGAATTGGGTCCCTTTTCACACTCCTGTCCCCAGGAGTGTTGTTCCTTTTGTATGTTATCTTCTTCCATTTGATTGTAAGCTACCTAAGGACAAGAAGGTCTTTCTTTTTCAAATTGATATCTCTACCACTTACCACAGTGTGTCACACAGTAGGTGATTAATAAATGTTTTTGATTGATGAAATTCAATAACAAATCATGTAAAACAAGAGGTTATAGAGTGAAGAAATATTACCTGCTAGCAAGTTTTATTTTAAAGGTGTAGAAAACTAAGATTTATTGCTATTATTTATTCATTTCAATTGTGTCTGTATCTCTTCATGACTCCATTTGACATTTTCTTGGAAAAGACACAGAAATAGTTTGCCATTTCTTTCTCTGGCTCATTTTACAGATGATGAAACTGAGGCAAACAAGAAAGTGAACTGCCCAGAGCTGCACAATGTGAGGCTGGTTTTTCACTCAGGTCTTTCTGATTCCACTTCTGATGAGCTATCCATTGCACCTGTTCTTATTGTAGAAGGCAGTAAATGTGATTATTTTACTTTGTTCTATAGCACATATAAATCCTAGGGAGCTTCTTGAGGCACATTGTTTGCAAGGGTCATACTACCAGCAGAGAAGGTTTTTAAAAAGATATCTAAGTAGTTATTTCATGTGACAGAAAACATAGAATGAATATATTATATCTGACCAGAGAAATCTTTTGTTCAATATTATTAACTTTATATATTAAATTAGTTTTTCAATTTATGTTATTCAATTTATTCAATGTTATTAAAACAATAAATTGATCAGTATTTATTTAGTGCCCATTATGATGTGCTAGGCACTGTGCTAAGTGCTAGGATGCTAGAAAGAAAATGAACCAGTTTCTAATCTCAAGGAGTTCATAGACTAATGAGGGACCAATCACCCAGGTACAAATGAACTATATATAGGATATAATTGAAATAATTAGTGGCAGGAAGTCACTAATGTTAAGGGGAATCAGGAAAGGCTTCTTGGAGAAGATGGGATTTTAAATGGCTCATGAAGGAAGCCAGACCATGGAGATGAGGAAGGAAAATGTTCCAGGCATGAAGAACAAACAAGGAGAAAATTACTGGACTCTAAGGCTGTAGTGTCATCTATAAGAAACAGTTAAGTGGCCACTGTCACCAGCTGGCAGAGTACATGTTAGACAGTAAGGTGCAAGAGGACTGGAAAAATAGAAAGGAACCAGATCATAAAGGATTTTTTAGGTTCAAGAGGTTTTTATATTTGATTCAAGAAGTGATAGGAGCCACTGAAGCTTATTGAATAATAGAGTAGCATGATCAGACCTGTGCTTTCCTGAAGACTGGAAAGGTAGATGCTTTAAACGTGCTCACTGTATGATTGATTGATTGATCCGGACCTCAGATGGTACACATATGGGCTGATACTTGAAACCTTTCTAGCTTAGTGAAATCTGCTGAGGCTTGTGATTCATTGGCACAGGCTTGGAGCACGTAGAGTCCTATCCATATCATTGGGAGGGATCAAAATCTTGGTGGAGGAAGAATGCATACCAAAAAAGAAGTGACAGTGAATTAACTTTCAACTTTTTGCCTCCACATAATCAACTATGATATCTGAATAGGCAATTAATCGCAAAACAGATATGGTATTTCTTATTCTTTATCACAGTCACAGTCATCACATAGCATAGAGGAAAAGGCATTCGATTAATTTTTAAAATTTTATTTATTTTATATTTAATTTATGAAATGAAACAAGTATTTCCAACTGTAGTAAGCTAAAAAAAAAAAGATTGTATATTGAAACTGCAAATCTATTATGTACACTTGTTATTCCTTTAAAACATATAATAGTTATCATAAATTTCTTTTTTCCCTTTTTTTCTTCCCTCTTCCCCCCTAATTTAGAAATGGCTACCATTAAGCACAAATATACACACATAGACACATATTTATGCATATATTATATATATATGTTTGTGTGTATAAAATCATTCTATACATACTTCCTTTTATCTGTTAATAATATCTGCATCCTGAAAAAAGCATTAAATTTAGAATCAATAGAAACCAGAGATGTCTCATTTCTATCACTCATTAGCTGTGTGACCACCAGCAAGCCACATAATGAGTCTGAGGATATTATCAGGACAATATTGCCTATAGTATCCAACCCACAAAATCACTGTCTACATTTAATGTTATAAAATGAATGCTGCACTTTGCTAACTTCAAGATGCTATATAAATGTCAGCTATTACACAGAAAACTGTTCTTATGAATTAACGTACCTCGGTCCATCTTGCTTCCTATTTTGTAAAGCACACATTAACCCAAGAAAATATCTATGTAGTACTTAATAATGCCTACCTAGCACTTGATAGAAAACTTGATATAAAAGTTCCAGAAGAAATATAAGGAAAACATTAAAGACCAATTATAAGAGACTCATTAAAGTACTTAATAAATTCTTAACCTTCTCCCATCCTCCTGCCAATGACATGTGAAATCTAACTCAAACTGAAGTAATAGAAAACATGTTTTAGACCTTAGTGCCACAGCTATTATATTTTTAAATTAAAAGCCCAAGGAAAAATAAAGATACATTCTCTACTGGAGAGATCCCTGAATTTCTAATTTCCAATAATCAAAGATTCAGACAGTAGGCATCTGACCCTTTGTTTAGGGTAATTCAAGGAGTGAAGCGCTTGTGAATGCCAGGGAAGTCAGCCATATTTCAGACGAGGGCAGGAATGCCATGGGCTTCAGTCCAGACAACAAAACAAAATCAGATATTTTCTGGGAAGGGCAAAAGAGAACATTTGTGTTAGTAGAAGAATTTCCTTTCAAGGATTTTGGATATAGGAGAGCAAAATTACTTACAAAGTCAAAAAAGGGAATGAGTACTGGGTCTAATGTCATTGGATCTGGGTTCAAATGCCATTTCTTTGTGTACCACCTGTATAACTTTAGACAAATTAACTACCCTAGGCCAGGTGGTATAATAGATGGAGTACTAGGTCTGGGTTCAAATCTGGCTTCAGACACTTACTAGTTATGTGACCCTAGTCAAATAACTTAACTCTATTTGCCTCCATTTTTTAATTTATCAAATGAATTGGAGAAAAAAATGGATAATTGTTCTAGGATTTTTGCCAAGAAAACCTCCAAAGAGGTCATAAAGAGTTGGACATTACTGAAGATGACTGAATAATATTAATGGAGTTGAGTGAGATGACCTTTGAAATACTTTTTAGTTTCAGATTTATGAGTCTGTGTAATCAACCCTACAAATATTAATCAACAATTCAACTTTTAAATATTTAACTTTATTTCTATTGCCTCAGTTTTCTTGTCAGGGAAATGAAAGGAATTAGATCAGTCCTCTGGAGTTCCTTCAGCCCTAGATCTTTGAAACAGTCTCATTTTTGTATTTGTATTCTCTTTTTTCTTTTTCTTTATTTTTTCCCAGTAAATTTATTTATTTTATATACACATTACTTTGAGAATCATGTTGGGAGAGAAAAATCAAAGTAAAGGGGAAAAATCATAGGAGAGATTTTAAAAAAAAACCCAGAAAAAAAAAAAAGAAGTGAACATAGCATGTGTTGATTTTACATCCAGTCTCCTTAGTTCTTTTTCTGGATGTAAATGGCATTTTCTGTCCAAAATCTGTTGGAATTGCTTTGGATCACTGAACCACTGAGAAGAACCAAGTTTTTCATAGTTGATCATCTCACATTCTCGCTATTATTGTTTGTAATGTATTCCTGGTTTTGCTTGTTTCACTCAGCATCAGTTTGTATAAATCTTCCAGGCCTTTCAAAAATCAGCTTGTTCATCATTTTTTATAGAATAATAATATTCCATTACCCTCACATACCACAACTTGTCCAACCATTCCATAATTGATGGACATCTATTCATTTTCCAATTCTTTGCTATGCCCAAAAGAGTTGCTACAAACATTTTTGCACATGCTTTTGCACATTGGTATTCTCAATGCTTGGCAGGGTGGCCAGAACCTAGGGGGTGCTAAATAAATACTTCCTTGCTTGATTGATTGGTTCTATGGAATATATATTTGTACCTACTAATTGAAAGAATTTATACACTGAGAAATCATCAGGAGAGAACTTGTGTAGAAGGTATCATTTGAGCTAATCTTTTAAAGTAGTATTTTATTTTTTCCAATAACATGTTTTTTTTTTTAAATAACTTTTTATTGACAGAACCTATGCCAGGGTAATTTTTTACAGCATTATCCCTTGCACTCACTTATGTTCCGATTTTCCCCTCCTTCCCTCCACCCCCTCCCCCAGACGGCAAGCAGTTCTTTACATGTTGAATAGGTTACAGTATATCCTAGATACAATATATGTGTGCAGAACCGAACAGTTTTCTTGTTGCATGGGGAGAATTGGATTCAGAAGGTATAAATAACCCGGGAAGAAAAATAAAAATGCAAGCAGTTTATATTCATTTCCCAGTGTTCTTTCTTTGGGTGTAGCTGCTTCTGTCCATCCTTGATCAATTGAAACTGAATTAGCTCTCTTTATCGAAGAGATCCACTTCCATCAGAATACATCCTCAAACAGTATCATTGTTGAGGTATATAATGATCTCCTGGTTCTGCTCATTTCACTTAGCATCAGTTCATGTAAGTCTCGCCAGTCCTCTCTGTATTCATCCTGCTGGTCATTTCTTACAGAACAATAATATTCCATGACGTTCATATACCACAATTTACTCAACCATTCTCCAACTGATGGGCATCCATTCATTTTCCAGCTTCTAGTCACTACAAACAGGGCTGCCACAAACATTTTGGCACATACAGGTCCCTTTCCCTTCTTTAGTATCTCTTTGGGGTATAAGCCCAGTAGAAACACTGCTGAATCAAAAGGTATACACAGTTCGGTAACTTTTTGAGCATAGTTCCAAATTGCTCTCCAGAATGCCTGGATATGTTCACAATTCCACCAACAATGTATCAGTGTCCCTGTTTTCCCACATCCCCTCCAACATTCCACATTATTTTTCCCTGTCATTCTAGCCAATCTGACAGGTTCCAATAACATGTAAAGACAATTTTTAACATTCATTTAAAAAAAATTGGATTCTACATTTTCTATTCCCCTTCTTTCCTTCCTCCTTTCCTAAAAAGGTAAGAATTTTAAATAGGCTATATATGTGCAATAATGTAAAACATGTTTCCATATTAGTCATGTTGTAAAAGAAGAAACAGACCAAAAGGAAAAAAAAAAAACATGAAAAAAGATAAAGGAAGCAGAAAGATTTCATTTGGATCTGCATTTAGATTTCATCAGTTCTTTCTCTGGAGGTGGATAGAATTTTCCATTATGAGTTCTTTGAAATTATCTTGGATCACTGTATTGCTGAGAAGAGATAAGTGTATCATAGTTGATCATTGCATAATGATGCTGTTAGTGTATACAGTGCTCACTTCATTTTGCAAGTAAATGCAAATCTTTCCAGGTTTTTCCTGGAATTTCCCTGCCCATCATTTCTTATGGCACAATAATATTCCATCACAATCATGTATTATAATTTGTTCAGCTATTCCCCAACTGATGGGGGAATTTCCTCCATCAATTTCCATTTCTTTGCCATGACAAAAAGAGCTGTTATAAATAGTTTTGTCCATGGAGGTCCTTTTAAGCTGTTTTGGAGAAATGCTAAGTGATAAAGGTGATGAGGGATTACATTCGGTTGTGAGAGATAGCTTATCCAAAAGCCCAGAGAAAGAATTGGGAAGTTCAATATGAACAAAGTGCAAGAATGACAGCTGGGATGAGAAAGTCCTCAAAGTGCTTTCTTCCCTCAGCTTCCTCATCTGTAAAAATAGAGGTTTGTACCTATATTGCATCTAAGTCTCTTCCAGCCATAAATCTGCACTCCTCTGTCATGCCAAAATGAATAACAATTTTTGCTGTATTCTCATGAAGCCTACTTGGTGTTAGATAATATAAATTTATAATGGACCCAAGCTGCATGTTTTATTTTTTGTTTTGTTTTGTTTTGTTTTTATAACTCCCTTTCTCCACATCATAGCAATGTTCAGTGATTCAGAAATACTTCCTTTTCACAATGCTAGGCTTACCATGGTCACTGATCATTTATTCTGTCCCTGTTTGAAAATCATGTGATTAGTCTTGCAGATGGTTTTTCCAAAGGTTGTAAGGTATTATTTGCTTATTCACAATGGAAAATCTGTGACAGTTTTAATATTTACTGAAACCTGAATGCCCGCAATTGAACTTCCCTGAGTTCTTTGTGTCTTCTCAAAAGCACTAATTTTTTTCTCCTCAAAGAACCAGTTTTATAAATTAAAGTGAATATAAATTATGAAATAGATTTATAATGAAATATTGAAACTGGACCTCATTTAAGTTTTGGTTTTAAGCTAAATATATTATTCAGCAGAGGCAAGTCTTGTGGGAAATAGTGGGCTCTCTCTTAATGGAGGTCTTCAAGCAAAATCTAGATAAGCATCTTGTTGGTATATTATTCATTGGAGGTAAGTCCCGTAGGAGATAGTGGGCTCTCTCTCAATGGAGGTCTTCAAGCAAAGTCTGTAAGCATCTTGCTGGATACATGGAAAGGGAGCTCTTGATTGCTGAGGTCCCTTTCAACTTTGACATCCTGATGCTTTTGTGATTCTAAAGTAGAAAGAAGGAATAATCCTGGCTTGAAGATTAAGAGTAGCAAGTGAAGGTAGAAGTCAGTAGGATAAAGGTAGCTAGGTGGCACAGTGAATAGAGATTGTTCTGGAGCCAGGAACACCTGAGTTTCAAATCTGACTTCAGACACAGTAGCTGGGTGATCCTGGGCAAGTCATTTAACTCTGATTGCCTTAAAAAGAAAATGAAAGAAAGGAAAAAGAAAAAAAAAAAAAAGAAGTCATCAGAACATAGTGGATAGAGGGCTAGGAAGATCTGGATTAGGATTCTGGCTACAAATACTAGCTGTATGATCCTAGGCAAGTTATTTATACCACTTAGTATGCTAGATAACTCTCAGTCTCTTATTGAAGATGAGATGATCTGCATTGGTAAAGGGGGTTTCTCCATTGGGAGTATCCTATACCATAAAAAAAAAGAGAGATTCAGTTCTCACTTCTCAACCATTAGAGATACCAAAAGCAAAACTAGAGGCAACAGCTACTATATTAAGGGTCCCTACCGGCTTTCTATTCTCATCCCATTATGGCACATCCCCTACAGTATTTTCATTTCAATCAAATCTTAGATATTTATTGACAAGTAGCATCTGCAATAAAAGTATTCCCAAGTCTTAGATGGATTATAATTTTAATTATATTTATTAATCCAGTCTTAGATGGATTATAATCCATCTATTTTATTCAATTATTTAGTCAGTTTCTATACTAAAATAGCTACTAAGCCAGTCAAGTACAAACCAGTTGGCAACTCTAATGGTTTTAGAGATAAAGAGGAAATTTCCTAATGCCCTAACAGTCAGGGCTTCTTCATCAGCTGAGGCACAGTTCTATTTTCTAGATCTCAGCTTCTTAAACTGTGGGTTGCAACCCCATATGGAGTCTAACTAAAATGCAAGGATCATGAAATTATGATTTATTATCAGTAAATGTTTGATTTGTAAACCTATTTTATATATCTGTATGCTAGGGGTCACATAAAAATTTCTCTGACAAAAAGAGGTCACTAGTGGAAAAAGTTTAAGAAGTCTTGCTCTAGGTTATATTACTCTTAAATAAGAAGTAATTGGGTTGTGTTTCAGGGAAATGAGTAGTAGATTTACAATCAGAGTTCCTGGGTTCAAATTTCAGATTTCCTGTCAAGTCTCAGCTTTCTCATTTATAAAATAAAGGGGTTAAGCAAGATGTCCAATAAGGTCTTATTTGAACCTAAGATTATGATTTGACATTTGGGTATTAGTACACCTTCCAACATCATTACAAGAAACATCCATGATAAGAAATAGTGATTGATGGTTATAATAATGTATCCATATAGATATAGGAATCAAAAATTACTTGATATTCCAGAAACCAACTTCATGAGATTTAGGGATCATCTTCTTCTAAGAGATTATGTATTTAGATCTAGAGTGAATATCAGAGTTTCCTAGAACACTTAAGAGTTTAGATGACATTTCCAAGGTCATATAATCAATATGAGTTAAAGATTGAATTTTAATCCAGTTTTCCTGACTCCTAGGACGACTCTTTATACATGACAATATTTTTCCTCTTTATCTAGTCCAACACTGATTTTACTGAGGATGAGGGAGGTGAAATAAGTTCCCATAGCTGAAAATGGAAGAAAGGGAGATTTGAACCCAGGTTCTTTGATTCCAATGTTAATACTTCTTCCCAAAGTAAATGATCCAGCAAAGACTGTGGCTAATGAAAGGAAAATATGATAGGACTTCTGTGGTTTTTAGTGAAATTACAAAGTAGGAGTGATCCAGGATTGTAGATTAAAAGCAGGGTGTGATGAAAAGCTTGCTTTGTTCTTGGAGTGCATCCATCATGTCTTACAGCTCTCATCAATCAGTCAACAAATGTGTATTAGGTGTATGCTTTGTGCCAGGAATTGTGTTAGGCACCGAGGGGAAATCAAGAAAAGTTAAAAAATAATCTTGCCCTCAAGGAGCTTACATTATAATGAGTGAAACAACATAGTTAAATCAATACATGTCACATTAGTACAGAATAGATGGAAGATTATTTATCTTAGCACTGATAAAGCTAAGATGGTGACTGAAAATTGAGGTTCATATTTTTCTTCTCCCTCTTTTTCTTGGTATATTGAAATGGCAGGGGAATTCCAAAACTCTTTCAGTGATTTAATACTTTTCGGTCCTATAATCAAAATATAGTACCATGCCTGTAATTCTAAGAAACATTGAGGAAATTGTAGTGACAACAGAAAAATATAAGTCAAAGCTACTTGACTCATAATTCTTCTTGATTACTAATGACTGTTTGGGTACAACACGTTGACCTTGTCAACTAAAATCAGCTGCTATTAATCTTGGTAAAGGTCAAGTTTTAGGAACTTTCCTAACAAAACAGCAAGGAACTGATTGGACACAGACTCTGAATATGAGTGTTAGTGCTTTTGTATAATCGATGTGGCCCACCAGGTATGCAAACTAGTTCCAGGGCACCCTTTTTAGTTAAATATTGATTCTCGTATTTTTTTTTTTCAATTTTGAATGTGAAGGCAGATTTCTAAACTGCTATAGAATTGATGCAATGATTAGATCCAGATGTTTTAATTTTGATTCCCCTTTATAATTTCCCAGGTTCTTAGAGAAGCCTTAGGGAATTTTTTTTGACAACTTCTTGTAGTTAGGTTGTTCCAATGATATGAACGTCTTACCAACTGGTGGCTGGTAGTATAAGCCAACCGCTTACAATGACAAGTGGAAAATCCCAGGAAGCTTTCAGCTTTGGGCAAATAGCAGTTGGGTAATCATTGCCATCTTGAAGAATGCATGATGGCCTTAACAATTTTGGCACTAGGCCTCATGAGAAAATACTGTGGAAAGTATCCTTGTCAATTGGATAAGATATCTTCTGTATTTTAAAGAGCTGATTTCCATTTTATGCTCACAAATTAATTCTTCTGCAAGTTGTTGTTTTTTTTTGTTTGTTTTTTGTTTTTTTTTAAGCTCAAGTGGGTTGACATTCATGCTCTGAATATGATAGATGTCTTACCCACTGATGGCTGGCAGTATAAGCTAGTATATGACAAATGGAAAATCCCAGGAAGCTTTTAGCTTTGGGTAACATCAGTTGGGTAATCATTGCCATTTTGAAGAATGCATGATGCTAGGTTTCATAAGAAAATACTGTGGAAAGTATCCTTGTCAATTGGATAAAATATTTTCTGCCTTTTAAGGAGCTGATTTCCATCTTCACAAATTAATTCTTCTGCAAGTTTTTTTTTTTTTAGTACCTCAAGTGAGTTGCCATTGATGTTCTAAAAATGATAAATGTTAGGATGATAGAGTTCAAGACCATCTAGGTTCTGTTCCCCCTCCTTTATTTTGCAGATGAGGAAATAAGAGTCCCAGACACATTGAATGACTGGTTTACCTAAGGTCATATAAGTAGTAAATGGTAGACTTAGAAATTAAACTTGTGATTTTTTTTTTTTTTACTCTAAATTCATCAATCTTTCCATTGTACATACTGTTTTAGTCATGTGAGTAAAGAAGGTCGCTTCATGTCATGCAATGTGGCTAGCAATTGTGTGGCTTGCTTTCTCAAAAATAGGCCTTCTTGCCACATCAGCATTGTGTGTCATGGGATATACAAGTAGAATATACCAACCACTCTATGTGTATGATGAAATACAATTTCCTGTGTTTTAGTGACCCTGTTAGCAAGCTCTCTTTGTATGGTTAACATGGATGATATTCTTAATACATTAGTATCCACTCCCTTCGAATACCTGCAGTATTTTCACAGAAGTCAAATAGGATTGAGAGATATGGTTTTGCTAGAGGGTTTTATCACAAGATTCACATTCAAAATCATAAAATTTCAAAATAAAAAGGGACTTTGATTACTTTCTAGTCCAACCCATACAAATATACCTCTCCCCCATCCCATCTTATGATACCTCAAATAATTAATTATCTAGTCTCTGCTTAGAACACCTTGGATGTAAGAATGAGAAATCTCAGGACCTAGAATCACAGATTCCACCTCTGATGATTACAGTTTATATGACCTGAGACAAAGAAAGCACTTAACCTTGTTGGGTCTCAATTCCCTTGTCTTTAAAATGAGGAAATTGGACTGATGTCCCTTCTAGGTGTAGGCCTGTGATCTAATGTCACTTATGAAATCCCTCTATATTTCAGTGGAGACTGATGGCATGGCTTTAGAACACTGGCAGCAAAGCCATTACAAAGCAGTTGACTTCTATATCTCAATTTTATATTTAAAGTTGAATCTCTGAACAATAGCTGGAAGTTCTAATTAAGAAGTTTACTTTTCATAATTTCATAATTTAAAGATTTGGTGAAATAGAAGTGACATGGAATCCAATTATGGAAGGGAATTTAGATCCCCTAAGCTCTTAGTATCACACATGTCTATTCAGAATCCTCTATTCACTTTATTAACTTAAAGGTTCAAATTCACATTCAGCAAGCATTTATTAAGCACCAAATATATGTAAGACAGAGTTGGGCTTTGGAATTATAGCCCTTGACTTCAAAGGTCTTATAAGTTGATAGAGAGAACAAGATATTATATAAATAGATATATCTATCTATATATATATATAAAATATATGTATATTTATATCTATATATAATATGTAAATATATCCACATATACCCATACGAATATATACATACACACGTACTCATTTGCCTCAGTTTCCTCATTATAAAATGATTTGGAGAAGGAAAATCCACTCCTTGATATTTGCCAAGAAAACCCCAAATGGGATCACGAGAGAACAAGATGAGAAATGAGGCAAAGAATAAATAGCCGTGCCTGAAATGCAAAGTATTCAGTGAAGAATAGTGCTATATGTCTAAAAAATATCCTGGAGCAGGTATATGAAGGGCCTTCAATGTAATTCTATAGAACAATACATTAGAAATATTGCTTAGGTATTTTTATTGTTGTTGTTGTTGTTTTGGGGAGCTGCTAGGTAGCCACAGAGTGCCTGCCCTGGAGTCAGGAAGAATCAGCTTCCCAAGTTCAAATCTGGCCTCAGACACTTATTAGCTGGGTGATCCTGGGAAAGTCATTTAACCATGTTTACCTGTTTCCTCATCTGTAAAATGAGCTGGAGAAGTAAAATTCAAACCACTTTGCCAAGAAAACCCCAAATGAGGTCATGAAGAGTCAGACGTGACTGAAAGGATAAACACAATGTACTAGGATAACTGTGTTGAAAATGAATGAGAGAAAAGACTTGGGGGCAGGACGATAGGTTAAGAGCCTATTACAATAATACAAGCAAAAAGTGGAGAGACTTTAAACTAGGATAGTTATAATGGCAATGGAAATAATGGAAGAGATAACTAGGAAGGCAGAATCAACCATTACATGGGATGGGAGCATTGAGAGAGAGAGAGAGAGAGAAAGAAGAGAGAAGAGGAGAAGAGAGGAGAGGAGAGGAGAGAGAGAGAGAGAGAGAGAGAGAGAGAGAGAGAGAGAGAGAGAGAGAGAGAGAGAGAGAGAGAGAGAGCTGATTGAGATTTTGGGTCTGAGTCTTTAAAATTTTGTTATAATACCTCCTACATGAAGTCTTGTCTGATTCTCCAAGCTAATAGTGTCCTATCCACCAAAAAATAAATAAATAAAGTGCCTCATATTTATTTTTTATATATCATGTGGTTGTTGTTGGGTCAATTTTCAGTCATGTTTTACACTTCATGTTTTTTTGATGTTTTCTTAGCAGAGATACTGAAGTGATATGCCTTTTTCTTCTCTAGCTCATTTTACAGATGAGGAAACTGAGGTAGAGTTAAATGACTTTTCCTGAATCACACAGATAGTAAGTATAAGGTAAGATGAGTCTTGATGACTACAGGTCCAGCCCTCTGAGGACTGCACCACTATCTGTCCCATATTTTGCCTTTGTGATCCTATATGCAAGCTCCTTAAGGAAAATGATTTAGGTTTGGGAAGTTTTTTGTTTTTGTTTTTTTTGTTTTTTTTTTTTTTACAACTGTTCTTATTATATTCTCAGTAATTATCCCTTTCTAAAAACTAGTGACATCAAATAGTCTGTCAATATTAAGGAAGTACTCCAATATTAAGTACTCCACTTGGAAGCACATAAACAATAATACTCTCTTGTCTTGATATCTTTATTTGAACCATTCCCTACATCTAGAATGCATGTATACATTCCCATCTTTCCTTCCTTAAATACTTCTCATTCTTCAAGGCTCAATCTAAATCTTCCACGAAGCTTTCCCTGATCTCCTTCATTAATATTAATTTCTCCTTCTTTGGTTCTCTCACAGACTCATTTGCCTCTCTCCTCTGAAAGTATCACATTTTGTATTACAGATAAATACCTATACTTTATCTAACTTTTGATTTTGTCATTTATTTATTAATTCATCCTTATTAATTAATTTAATTTATACAGGCAGTTCAGTGATACAGTAGATAAAGTACTGAGTCTGGAGTTAGGAAGACCTGAGTTCAAATTCATTTCTAAATTTAATTTAATTTAATTTAATATTTTAATAGCTGCATGACCTTTAGTGAATCTTAACTTGAGGTTGCAGGATTCAGAACACAGTCAATTGTTTTCCTCTACTATTTGAGAATAGAGTTGTTAGATTAGCTGCATGTGATCATCCCTTCACAAAATTCCATCATCATCAGAAAAACATATTGATTCAAGTGTTAGTCAACAGGTAAGAACAAGTAGTCTTTCAACATGACAATTCTTTATTGATACAAAAACAATTCTGGGCAAAGCTCCATCTTGAAAACCCTGCAGCAAAGTCCTGAAACGCAAAGTAAACAAAACATTAACTGGAACTCGAGAAATGAAAATACTCTCATAGTCCTTCCTTTCTTCCTTTTTTCCTTCCTTCCTTCCTTCCTCCCTCTCTTCCTTCCTTCCTTCCTTCCTTCCTTCCTTCCTTCCTTCCTTCCTTCCTTCCTTCCTTCCTTCCTTCCTTCTTTCCTTTCTTCCTTCTTTCTTTCCCTTCTCCCTCTCTTCCTTCCTTCCATCCCTCCTTTCTACCTTCCTGTTCTGTTCTTTATCTTTTGTTCTTTTCCTCTTTCTTTCCTCCCTCTTTTCTTTCCTTCCTCCCTTCCTCCTCATTTTCTTTTTATTCTTTTTTTCATCCCATATCCTCTCTTTCTTCCTTACTTTCCTCTTATTGATATTTTTACTTTCTTCCCCTCCTCTCTCCCTCTATCCCTTCTTCCCTCTCTTCCTTTCTTCTTTTTTTCTCGCTTCTTTCACTTCATAGCCTTACTCTCTTTTCTCTTCCTTTTTTCTTTCTCCCCCTCCTTTTCTCTTCAATTCTTTTTTCTTCTATTTTCTTTCTTTATTTCTCCATTCTTTGCTTGATATTCTCTCTTCAGCTCTTCTGTTCCTTCTCTCTCTTTTTTCCTTTATTCTCCCCTATACTCCCTCTTTTCTTTTTCCCTTCCTCTTCTCTTTTCCTCTTCAATAATCAAAACAATGCCTTTCTAAAAATAAGAACTAATATATTTAACAAACAAAACGTAAGTATGAAGTTCCAACAACACAGGAAATATAATAATTCTCTGGGAAGAAAAAAAATATTTGCACAACTTCTCTATTCCTTTGTTAGCTTTACTCTGACCCAGCTATGAGACTAATAAGGATATCATGTAATAACTCCACTTTAGATTTCTGGGCAAAATCTGTCTTCCTAACTCAAAAATATAAAGTATCTATTTACTGCATTTTATCCATTTCTAGACAGTCAGACACCAGAATGGGACACAAAGGACTCAGATAACCCCTGATTTTACTTTTCTTTCCCTTTCATTTTCCCCAAATATAAGTTTCTTTCAAACAGAAAGTTTAATTGATGTGATTGTAAAATTTCTCCAATACAACAAGAATAGTTCAAAGAATTTTGGTTTGGTGTAATTAAAGTACATAGAATAACATAAGTGACAGACTCCTGATAGAATCTGCCAATTGATGAAAAAAAGGCCTTAATTATTTTTCATAGGCCTAAGCTCTCCTACCCTGACAATCAAAGAATAACTCTTTCCTTCAAAGTATTTTTTGGGACTATCTCTCTAAGTTTAGTTAGCATTCTAACTGATAATAAACACAGAGGTTGTTTCCACCATGAATTAGAAACCAAAAGAGAAAGGGAGAAGTAATAATGAAAAAAGAACTTTAGGGGAGGGAAAGTACATACTGTAATGGAGGGGAAATTGGGAGAATCAGGTCATTGACTCTGAGCCAGGAAAATTCATAGGAGAGCAAAGTAGAGCAGCAGAAGTATTTCATGTGAACATTTCCAGGGTTTTAATGTGATACCAGAAGGATGTTCTCTCTTCTCCCATTTGGAAAATGATTGTGGGTTGGAAAAATTGCTAGACATGTCAATGTCATTTCCGTGCTTTAATCAACCTTCTTTAGCAGATTATATGTGCTGTCATGTATGAGCTGTCCTCTGAAGTATGAGGACCAGGGAGTAACTGTAATCCAGATCATGGGAAATTCTTGTTTCAAATGCATTGCAGAGATCAGATGACTGAGAAATTAAGTTTTGACTAAAACTCCAAACTTAAATAGGCAGAATTGACATGTAGGGGTTTATTTTTTCTCTTTGGACATATGTCTAATAGAGTCTGAGGTCAGATTGCTTGGTGACTGCCTATCAATGGATACTTTTTGAATTTTTTTAATAGTTAAAATTGAAAGTACTGACAAAAAAGATTGTGGATCAGCAGGTATCAGCTTAGGTTCAATTCTCCTAAGCACAATTAGATGTAGATGTCCATGACAACACCAGTAAGAACAAAGATGATGGCCATGGGGATGATGGACTTGGCTTTTTTGCCTCTGCACCAGCTCATACAAGCCTTGTCCCAGAGGACTAGACCTGGAATTATGAAACCTTGGTCTGATTTATGATTCAGACATTTATTGTGTGACACTGGCCAAGTCATTTAACCCTTTTTGCCTCAGCACCCTCATCTGTTGAATCAGAAGGTTGGACAGACTGACCTTTAGGATTCCTTTCAATGCTAAATAATGTGTTCCATGTTTTTCTGAATCCTATATTATAATTTTTTACACAGTGATTTGACTTCATTCAATAAATCCCCAATGGATAAAACCTAGGTTTTTGTCATTATGAAGAGTGCCATTTATGAATATTTTGTGTGTTATGTACATATACACACATACATATACATATGTGTGTGCATGCATATATAAATGGTTAGATTATATAGACTCTACAGGGTAGCTAGGTGGCACAGTGGATAGAGTGATGGATCAGGTATCAAGAAAATCTGAGTTCAAACCCTGAGCAAGTCACTTAAACTTGTTTGCTTCAGTTTCCTCATCTATACAATGAGCTGGAAAAGGAAATGTCAAACAACTTCAGAATTATTTTTTTAAAAAATCAAATGGGTTCATAAAGAATCAGGCATGTTTGAAAAACCAACTTAATAATAAAAAGAAATAAACTGTGTAGATATATAAATATATAGAAAGGTTAAATATGTAAACATGTATGACTATATAATATAACATGATAAGAACATTATATAATATTCCTATATAATTATATAGAGATATATTATTTTATATAAAATAATTTACATATGTATATGTTTTTGTATATGCATACACATATATACATATTTATACACATAAATTATCTAATGTTAATATAAAATAATGTTTATATTGTACAAATAATGTATCCACATATAATCATATAGGAATATTATATAATATAGTATCATGATACATTACATAGTCATACATGTGAATATACACACATCATAGACTTGACTTGGTTATATGTCTAGAAGTAAAACTTCTGGGTTGACTTCTCATTTTTCTCATTAAATAATTTATATATGTATATGTTCATGTATATAGATGATATATACATGCATGCATACACATATACATGTACATATAAATACTATATATATAAACTTCTTTCTGTCATAGATTTGCCTGGGTTATAAATCTAGCAGTGAAGCTGCTTGGTCAATGATTTACCCATTTTTCCTCACATAGCAGTTCTATTTAAGACAGAAAAATGAATCATGTAGAAGAATGAATACATCTCTTCACACCAGCTTTAATGACTAATTATGACAGTTACATGTATATTATGCATTTATGATATAATGAACAAGAGTGCATCACTTGTTGTCCTAAAAAAGTGAGATACAATTGGACGTTATGTTAACTTTCAGATGACTAGGATTCATTTAGGATTTCAGTTTTTGTTTTTGTTTTTTAAAAATCTGTTAAATTAAGGTTGTATTACATGGCCTCCATGGTCCCTCCCAGTTTTTACTTTATAATTGGTATGTTCTGGGAACTGTGCTAGGTGCTGGGATACAAAAATCAAAACAAAACAATCCCTGCCTTCAAAGAATTTACATTTTATCATGTAGAAACAATATGAATGAACACATATAAGCAAATATAAAATGTATACATAATAGTCACAAGGAAATTTTATTGCTGGGAAAAGGCATTCATTAGTCATGAGAGGTAGGCAAGAGTTAGGGATAAAGAGGCATAGATGAAGAAAGATTATCTTCTAAGTATGAGGCTCATTCTGTACAAAGTCACAAGGACAGGTAATGTTGTCATGCAGAATAGAAAACAGGTTAGTTTGGTTAGAAGATAGAGTTTTTGGAAAGAGATAATGTATTTATTCAATCAATAAAAATAGATTGGAGTCAGATTGTGAAGAATTTTGAAGATCAAACTGAGTAGTCTTTGTTTTATTTAAAATATAACAGGGAGCTCCTGAAACTTCTGTTTTTATTTCAAAGTGTTTTTAAGGTATGGTCTTTTCATTAGAGATATTTTGAAATCATCTATGTAAATTAAAGATCAATTTATCCTCTCTGAAATTATACTCAGTTTTTCAGTTTTTTTCTGGATAGATTAATCTTGACTATAACTTTTATCCTTTGCTTTTTGGAATTCATATTTCAAGCTCTCCTCTTTATTTAGGTGGTAGCTATAGAGTCTTTTGTGATATGAACAGTAGTCCCTTGGTATTTAGCTGTTTGCAGGAATTTTCTTTGCCATAGAAGCTAATTTTGGCTATTAGCTTCATGGAACTTTCCATTCCCCACCAAAAAAAAAGAAGGGAACTGTTAAATTCTATTTTTTTTTCTATTTTCATTTTGTCATCTTTCTCTGGAAAATTTCTGCAGTTTTCATTTATATTTTCTTTCCTTTTTTGTAAGATAGTTGGGATTAAGTGACTTGCCCAGTGTCATACCATTACATTTTATTTTCTTAAAATTCAAGCTTTTATTGCTTTTGCCAGAATTTTCAAATAGTACATCTCACAATATCACTCCTTGATCTATTTTCCTTATCAGTTGTCTTGATAATGTAAGCATTTAATTTTTTTCAATCTTTTAATTGTATTCCAATATTTCTTTTTTCCCCCACAGAGTTACTGTTTTGTGTTTGATTCATTCCAGTTTTCAAGGAGTTCAGTTCTAAAGTAGAGTTTACCACCAACTGTTGTAAGTTATTAATTTTTCTTAGATAGTATGTGTAGTTCCTGCTTGATCCTGAGTTCAGTGGCTAAAACTAAGACTAGTCCTTAACTTCTTTAGTAGTTGTTTAGCCTTGTTTTCTGTTGTGGTTCATGCCCAGGCTAGCTGGATTTTGGATTACTGATTGCATACTGGCACAGATAGGGCCTTTGTGCTACCTTACATTAGGCCTGGCTGTTAAGTCTGTCCTTTTCTCCTATTGATTATCAATGTTGCATGCTATTCTTGTTTCCTATCCTGTTGTGGAATTGAATTATTTCACTTTATGCTTTTTCTAGATTCTGAAAATATTTTGATGTAGTCTTAGACTAGTTCAAAGAATTTATAGTAGCTTCTCTCTCTCTCTCTCTTTTTTTTTTCCCATTGGCTTTTTTCAAATATATTTTCAGAGTTTTACAACAGGACTTTATAGGGGATCTGGGCACCTTTAGGTCCTAATGTGCTACCATCTCTCTATGACTCCTTCTTGTGAAGCTGCTTGAACATAAGAGTGATATAATCAAACTATTCCAGAAAAATCACTTCTCTATCTCTGTAGATAAGAAGACCTAAAGAAACTCACATTTCAGAAGTGAGTTAGTGTGGACCATCCCACATTTATAGGAATGCTTATTTCTGTACTACTTCAAGGGCTAGCATGCCCCACTGTCTGGGCATCTGATCTAATCACCCTCATCATGGGATCTGGATTACAAGTTCCTAATTAGAAACAGTTTACTTTTATCAGTTCAGTGTCAAATTATTGGGAAACATTTTGCTCCTGCAAGTACTAGCTGCTCAAAGGACAATGGCAAGATTGATGGGAACATGAGAGCATGTCTATTCAGAGTGATTAGCTGTTTATAAAATAGTGAAACCATTTTTTCTTTCCACAGTGATAAATAGTCCTTCAATGTATATTACTACCCAAATTGCTATTACTACTACTACTTCTACTACTTCTTTGCTCTCACATGCCATTTTCCAACTTGGTCAATTTCTTCATGTTTGAATTTTGTTATTTCTCTGGCTTTCCATCTCCACATGATGGGATCATTTATCTATTCTTTATAATTTCCTTCTAACCTTTAATGTTATGTTATTATTTTTATATTATTTCCAGGACTCTAGGCCTTTTTGTCTTATTTTTTAGTGAGTTCCCCTCACAAGAGGTCTCCAAATAAACTAGATGATTATTTGTCAGATATATTATAAAGGTTATCCATGTTGAAAGTAAGAGTTGGACAGCCTTCCATCATTCAATCAACTAATCAATAAGTTACTATTGTGTCCACCCTTTCAAACTTATTTGCCATTTATTCTTTTTTGAGAATAGGGGATATTTCACATTTTTATAGTTCTATCCTTAGTACATAGCATAATACCAGCTGACATATAGTAGATGCTTAATAAATATTTGTAGGTTGCCAGGAATCAGACATTGGAGATACAGAGACAAAAATTAAATAGTCCTTGAACTACTTGAGCTCAAGGAGTTTATATTCCTGGACCATGTAATTCCTTTACTTCCTATCTTCCTATGACTATCTTCACTTAATTCTTGTCATATAAATATTTGAAATCATCCTTGGGCTCTGGAACTTGTAACCTCTACTTTACCTCCAACTCTTTAATCATATTTTACAGTTTCTCATTCCTTATTTTCCAGAAACATATGCAGATATGATTACAACGTATTTTATGATTTAATCATAACATTGGCAACACCCATCATTTTGTTGATACAGCATATACTTTGTGAGTACATGATAGTGAAATAAAGTCTTTTCTGAAATAAATACTTTTAATCCAGCCAGTTGTTTTTCTTTCTTATTTTTCAATGAATTTTTAGCCTAAACTTAACAAAAAATATTCCCCTCTATCTTTTCTTGTTGTTTAGTCAGTTTTTAGTCATGTCCAATTCTTGATAATTTCATATTCGAGTTTTCTGGGGCAAAACTGTGGAAGTGGTTTGCCATTTCTTTATCATCTCATTTTACAGATGAGGAAACTGAGGCAAATAGTGTTAACACAGGATCATAGAGTTAGTAAGTGTCTGAGGCTAGATTTAAACTCAGGAAGATGAGTCTTCCTGAAAATTGCATATGTGCAAAATTACTAAATTCCCTTTAATAATACTGTGGATTCTGGTCATGATTCTCTCAGTGTTTTATGAAAGAGTTTATTTGGACCAAGAAATCTGATTTAATTTAGCACATGTAAGTAGTGTCTCTTAATGACTCCTATACTATTTTGGGTTTTGATTCATTACTATCATATCTTACTTCTACTTGAATGCTTCAGTGAATTCTGATTCCACTGGTGATCTCTTTCCATGTTCATACTCTTGCCCATGTTTTATCCATAAATCAGACATTAAATATCCATCCAACATGATGGAGACTTTCTCCTACATCTTTTTTTTTTTTAACATTATCTGAATATTAGTACATTCTAGTGTATTTTTTCTTGTTAATCTATTTTTTGAATATTATCTTTTACACTAGTTCTTATTTACATATCAAAAGTGGCATCTCCTTATAATCATTGAATTTCTCCATTTCTCTTCAGGTGACTCAGAATTCTGATTCTTTTAAAATTATGGTATTTCATGATTCACAGCCATAAAGTAGCAAAAAGAATATTGGTATTTAAAAGAGGCACTTTTGCTTCTAAGAGCAACCTGAAATCATGGAAAGTGCTGTTTAATTTACTAAAAGGGATATAAATTATCTTCTTCTCCTTTTCAGCTCTTAAATCAATTTTATTTTCTACTTGTATATATCTGTTTATGCTATATATATTTTGCAAATACATGTTTGTTGAATAAATGAATAATATAACTATATTTGTTCTAGTTTTTCCAATGCTATGATAATTCTCCTTTATCAGAGTAAGAGTTGAGTGATTCTGGTTTATTATTATTATTATTATTCCACCTGTTGATTGTCTCTGTTCTATTTGGTATATTTTCTTGTTTGTATATAGTCATTTGCATAGTATCTTTGAGCTCCTTGAGAACAGGGAATACTCTTTGTTTTTCTTATATTACCCGTGCTTAGCATAGTGTCTAGCATGTAATATTTGCCTAATAAATGTTTGTTATTTTTGTTGTTTAAGCTAGCTGATTCAAATGTGTATATTTTCTTGTTTTCATTATTGTTTTAAATGGATCTTTAAAAAAAAAAGGGGTGGGGGGAAATTATTTGTTCTCCAAGGATGAATGCTGCTGATTAAACACTAAATTGAAAAAAGGTTTTGAATTCAAGGACATTTCAATGCCTACTTATATTTCCAATAAGAAGATTTGGTTCGTTCTGGGAATATATCAGCAAAATGGCAGATAAGAGTTTAAAAGGTTTGCTTAATTCCTAGAGATATGGAGCTTCTCCAAGGCTGCCAAAATTTTTCTTTCCAATGAACTTATCTTCAGATCAAAAATTTAGAACTAGATGGGTCCCTTAGAGGCCAGAGATGAAAGAAGTTGAGTCTGAGATAGGTTAGATGTCTTGTCCAGGATCACATGAGTAATATCTGAGGCAAGATTGTAATTCTGATGTTCTTGACTCCAAGCCCAGCATTCCCTCCTTTGCACCACCTACTTGCCTCTTAATCATCGTTTGTTGGTTTGACTAAAAGCAATACCCACCATTGATAATATTAAGGAAAAAGTGTATTTGAAGGATTTTTGATGAGTGAATATAGAAATCCTTGTCAGCTTGACTTTCCAAGTGAGCCACTGAGTAAAGCTGTGTAATTTCTAATAAAATCAAAAAATTATAGATAGATTTAAGAGTATAAGGGTACCTATTTGATTAATCTCTATCATTTTTCAGGTTAAAAAACTGAAGGAGAGAGAGAGAGAGAAAGACAAAAAGAGACAGAGAGACAGACAGAGACACAAAGAGAGAGAGAGACAGAGAGAGTCAATTGCCCAGTGTCATTCCTAGCAAGTGATAGAGCAGATATTCAAAGATAGGTCCTCTAGATATGAATCCAGCTCTCTCTTCTTTATGCCATATGCAATAAAGAACCTAAATAATCTTCTATTCAGGAGAAGAGGAGGGGAATGGTAGGCCAGGGTAGCCTTGACAAAGTACCCAGTCTATATGGATTTACTTTAAATATTAGGATTCTGAGTCCCATCCAGGCTGTCTCTATCTATTAGCAACAAATGGATTAAATTCCTGGCTCCAATTTATAGACTACCAATAAGTGAATTCCTTCATTCAAGAGAATGGACCACAGCAAGTTGATGAAATAAACCAATCTTTATTCATTATGTCAATATTCACACTTTCAATCCCCATCCTTACTTTCCTATCCTATTTTTTTTTTAAGTACATTGTTTTAGAAAGATCTTGACTTCTCATATTGGGAGACTGGAGAACCAATCCTCCCTTTGATAGTAGCCTCCTCACATTCCTTACCTATGAGCTTGTGTCAATTTGAGCTCTGTTGTCCAACCCCTTAGTATAAGTTGGTTCAATGTTCTATCAGTCTTGTAAATTTTAGGGGAAAACAAGGAAGCTGCTTCAAAGTCAACAAGTGACTAATAAAATCCTTCTGCCTATTCCTTTTTTTTTAATGTCACTTCTGGAGCTCCAGAATGGGGACCATCTGGTCCCGGTATTTACTTTGACATCAACAGAGGGTCTGGATAAAAATCATATTGCTAGGAAAATGGCAGTGATGATGCCCGGCTCCCCAAATGAGGGAAAATGGAGAGCATTAACAATGAGAATAATTCTCTGCATGAGATGCTTTCAAAATGATTTCACAAGTATTAGCTCACTTGGGTCACAACAACCTTGCATGGCTGGTCTTGCCTGGCTATTGTATCCAGATGATGTGGGGTGGAGAAGGAGGTAATGAGGGTTCTAGTCTAAGTCTAGGGCAGATCAGTTCATGTTGGCAGGGAGGAAGACCAGAATAAAAGATAGCAACACATGCAAACTTTAAGTCTGTGGCAATCCAGGGCAGAGAAAATGGGTGAGAAAGGCTAAGTAAGGAGCATTGAAGGATAAATTCAATTAGTCAAGCAAAGGTCCCAGAAAGGAAACAGTAGAATTATTATATTTGATTATGTTATGTTTATATTATATTATATAATATCATTTCAAATTATATCATATCATATCATAGATTATATCATATTATATTATGTTATATATTATGATCAAAAGACCTGAATTCAAATTCTCATCACTAATGTGACTTAATCTCTCTGATTTTCTTTTCCCTTATCTATAAAATGTGTGAAGTAGATTAGTGACTTCTGAGGTGTTTTCCAGCTACAAGTCTATGATCCTATGAAGCTTGGAAATTCAGCAGAGTCTCAGATGGATTCTGGAACCCAGAAGTGGGTAGTGTTTTGGGTTTATTTCAAGTACTTTGAGCTGCTGACTTTTTAAAACTGTTCTGCCTACATTGCACTGATTTGCTGCCAAGATACAACTGGCATTGGCAGATGGTATAAGGATTGCTACCCCCTCCCCTTATTTTGGGATGAGATCTGTTCTTTTATTGGTGTAGGGTACTCCCTGTGGGGAAACTCCCTCTACCCGTACAGATCAACACCTGCTTTGCAACTTACAGAATTTCCCAGAACACTGAGAGGTTAAGTGATATTCCTAGGGTTGTATGGACATATCTTAGAAGTAAAAATTGCAATCTTAGTCTGCTGTATGGATTCTGGACATCTAACTATAGCAAGCTGTCACTTTCACTCCCATTTAAAAACACTTTTAAAAAGCGATTGCATTCTTTTCAATGAATAAAAATTTATTTTTTCATTCTCTTTCTTTCCTACTGATTCTCCCTCCAAGGGGTAAAACAAACAAACAAATAAACAAACAAAAAACCTTTGTAAACAAATATGCATAGCCAAAATCATAAAATTTCCACGTTGCCCACATCATATATATGTATATATGCCACACACATGTATATGTAGCTAGCCATAGATATACACAGTACATGTATACATACACACCAGTATATGTACGATACAAATATATGTATACATACATTATTGTGCATGTATATATTTCAGCATTAAAGTTTAAAAAGGCCCTAAGAAGAGACATTGAATTGCATGTTATATTATATTATGTTGTTATATCATGTCATGTTATATCACATTACATTATATTATAGTGTGTATTAAATTACATGTTACATTATTACTAATAATTATAATATATTATTATTGATATTGTTTTATTATATAATATATCATGTTATGTTACATTAAGTTATACATTACATTATATCATATTATATTGTAGCACATCACATCTTATCATATGCTACATATTATGTTACATTATAGTTTCATGTTCATTTGTGTATATATACATGTTTATTGTTGCTGAGTAATTTTCAGTCATGTTTATGTGAAAGGTAGCTAGGTTTGAGGGTCAAGAAGAGTCATTTTCACTAATTCAAATCCAGTCTCAAACACTTACTAGCCATGTGACCCTGGAAAAGTCACTTATCCCTGTTTACCTTATTTTCCTCATCTGTAAAATAAACTGGAGAAGGAAATAGCAAACCATTCTAGTATCTTTGCTAAGAAACCCCCAAAAAGAATTATGAAGGGTCAGAAATTACTGAAAATGATTAAATAACAAAAACAACAATGCATAAATTCACATTTACATACATTATATATACACAATATGCATATATATTTATACCAATATATAACTATATATGCATATATGTGTTTCCTTCTCCCCCAATGTCCCTAAGATTACCTTCCATCTAACTTGTAGAGATCTCATATGTATATAATTGTCTGCATGTTGCTTCTCCCCAATACACCATAAGTTCCTTGAAGACAGATATACAGTATCTTTGTCTTTCTTTTAATCCCAGTCCTTAGCAAAGTGCCTCATATATAGTAAGCAAATTTAAAATGCTTGTTAACTGACTTAAAGCTCATAAGCAAGTGAATTTGGTGATGAACATCAGGACAACAAAGAAGACTTCTGAACTATGATGGGTGAAATTTCAAATGACTTCAGAAACAAAGGTTCTAGCCTCTAAATATATCAGTTTATTAAACAATGCATGCCAGTTATATGACAAATTAAAGACTAGATCATCTGAACTTGGCATTGGATAGAATACAGGCAGAAATAGATTTTTAAGCATTAAAAGAAAATAACAGCTTGTAAACCAGAATACAAGATTAAATAATTTTATTTCTACTGGGAGGAAAGATTAAGGGCTTTCTGAATTGGGAGGGGATAGCAAACAGGTACAATTCCCTGAAATGAGAAAAAGAGATGTCCTGTTCCCGCAAGTGTCTATATTCAATCAAAGGAACATAAAAACAATAACTAACTAGCAAAAGATCAGTTCTCAGATAAGACATATAGGTTGCTTGAGATGTATGAAAAGACACTTTGCTTCATTTGGATTGAGTTCTGACTGGGTTCCTGGTCAGCATAAACAAAGTCCTTAAGCAGCAAAGAGACTTGCTATGTTTGGTCCCATTTAAGGTCCAAACCTTAAGGAAGAAAAGGAAAAAGGATATTCTGCTAGATTTCCCTGTTGTTAATTTCCTGCCTGAAGCTCTTGGTATACTCCTGTTGCTGGACTCACATAGGTTCTAACCAATAATTTCCACTTCTATAGTGTTCTAGAACCCTTCAGCTCTGTGAACTACATCATGAAAGAATTCTTACACCTATTGTACAAGCAACAAACTTGAGGATCATATGTCCCAGATTAATTAACTAAGAGTTAGAAGTAGGACTCAAACCTTCCTCCTGCTTCAGAATCCAGTAGTCTTTCTATTCTGTACTAAGGAACAAGGTGGAGATGGATCACTTCTAGTTGCTTGATTTCTGACTGCCTTATTCCATATGTCCTCTTTCCTGGACCTTCCCTGTACTCTAAAGATTGTATTTCCCCTCATCCTGTACCCCATCCAATAGATAAGGTTGGTCTCTCAATTTCACTATGTCCCAGTGGGAAAATCTGTGGTTGTTTTTTATTTGAGAAAAAAGTGAAAATACTTTTTAGTTTTCAAAGGCAGCATGAGTCATGAAGAATTCAAAAATATAAAGGACCAATTATCATACTGGACTTAACATAAGCTTCCATTTCAAGCAGGTTTTCAAAAGCAAATTCTTACAAATGCAATCCTGTGCTCTATCATTTAAAGCACTCTGCTCCCTTCCCCTGACAGAGTTAAATCAGTGAAATTGCCCCTATTTCCCTTAGTTTTTGTCTTCTGAGGCTGGCGCGGTATTACTCTAATTTCAATGCAATTGTCCCCTTTAGCAATCTCATTCTCCTACAATTTACCTTCTGTTCTGTAATTCCTTAGAGAGGATCTCTTTCAGAAGAAAGTGTTTGAAGAACAGAAAACCTCAGAAGAAACTTAAAGTAATTTCATTAACATACCTCTATTCCCAATAACCTGTCTATTAAATTCCCCTTCTAGACACTTCCTCAAAGCATATTTTTGGAAGGGTATGGCATTGACTTCTGTTGCTGTCCCAACTGATCAATGGGTCATGAGAACACTAGGGCTGGAAGGAACCTTAGAAATGATCTAGGCCCACCTCTTCATTTTATAAATGAAGAAGATTAAGTTCAATAAGGGACCATATACTTAAATTCAGAGGATAACAAATTCTTTTTTTTTTTAAATGGTTATTTTATTTAGTATCAGTCAATAAATATTTATGATGTGTCAAGGATAGTGATGAGCACTGGGTGGCAAAAGGCAATCCTATCCTCAAGAAGTTCATGGTCTAAGAGAAGTACAAAGCAGCATAATGTAATAAAGAGTCTTTGGAGTGAAGAAAATCTAGAGTCAAAACCTTCTTCCGATTCAAGCTAGCTACCTGGCTTAGTGGGTAGAGCAGTGGAATTGGTGTGAGAAAGACCTAAGTTCAAATCCTTCTTACCGTAGCTAAGTCACTTCAGCATTCTTAGACTCAGTTTCCTCATCTGTCAAATGGGATTAATCTGAATACATGCCTTCAAGAGTTTCTGCAAGGCTCAAATAAGATAATAGTCACAAAGCAATTTGTAAATCCTAATGTATTAGCTGTTATTATTTTTAGTCTTATGATCATAGGCAACTCACTTAATTCAGTGCTCTTGTAATGCTGGAGAAATTGAGGCAAGATAGAGATGAGAGAGTATTTAATAATTTATTTAAAAGGAAAGATTTACTGGGACCAAATGGATCCATGGTATGGTCCCAGGGCTGAATGAGACTATCGTCTCCAAGAATCCAGCAAACAATGAGAGTTCTCAATGACCTATATACACATGACTCAGACTCAGGTTATCCGACTGAGGTGGGAGCCAGGGTGCTGAGAGCAGGAATGGGACTCTGAAAATCTGGTTCTGACAGGGTGAGGGGAGGCATGGGGGGAGGAAACCCGGAGATGGGGAGAGGCATCTTGATAGGATGGTATCTGACATTCCGGTAGCTTGGGCATTCTGATTGATTGGCATTCTGATACTGTAAAACATAAGATCTTTTATCCTTATCAAATATTCTGATAAAGAGGGAGGGAAGGTTTTGCAGAACTGAGCTTTGAGCTGAAGCAGAGAAACTGAGTCAGGACTGGGTCTGGATAATTATGGAAACTGAGAACTGTGGCATAACACCCCCACGTATTTTTTAAGGAAGATATGAATTTATTAAGGAACTTGTCTTTTCACAGGGCCATGAAAAAAATGAATTGGGGTTCTATGTTATCTGTTTGTTACTGATATTGTGACTGATTGTACTTATGAATTATTGAATATGGCAACATAGATCAAATACTCTTTGTACTCCAGACTAAGGCCCCACAACCAATTTCAAAAGAGACACTGGGCAGTTGTTAGATAATAATGATTAGACCAGGAAGACAGAAAATAAAATCTTTGGATAGATCTGTTCTTGAAGAATATTACTGCTTCATCTGGTAAATGTTTTTTAAAACAAATGTAATTTAAGGTAATTTGTTTCAGACATTATCCTGGTGATGCTAGTACCCTGGTTAATTAAATAAAGTATTCAGAAATGGTTTAGTAATGCTGCTGCTAAGTGTTGATCTTACTTGTGAAATTTGGTTTTGTTTGATAAATCTAATCCCCAGGTAACAGATGTGAGTTAAAGATTTGAACTAATAAGCTGAACTGATTTTTGTCAGTCTCTTCTTTTTTTTTTTTTTTTTTTGATCCATATCACTCTACCAGGTAACTGTTTAAGAGGGTGAATTATGAATGAGTTACAGATGTGTACTGGTGGAGGCAATGCCCATGTCCACACTTGGAGTTCTTCACGTGAATTCCTTTCCTCCAATTATTTAATTTCCTTTTAGATACACAAATATACAACACACTCTATTAATATAAAACTTTCTGAATCTATAGTATTTGACTAAAAAGTTTAAAATCTTCTGGGCACTAGCTTCCTACTGAAAGCAGAGTCTCTGGGTTATCTAGTCAAGTTGCTTTCTTCTCCCCCTAACTCTTAGGCACCTACTTCACTACCTAATCAGGAAGTTCCTCCAGTCTTAGTTTTTTTGGCTCTCTTCTGGGAATGCTTTCACTGACTGCCAAGGTTACTGAGTATTTCCTGTTCTGAACCTGAATTAGCTGCAGAATCCAGGCTCAGGACTACCCAGCTACTGATCAGGTCTGGTTTTCCATTGGAAAACAAAAACAAAGGTGGTTTTTTTAATTTTTAATTTTTATTTATTTTTTTTTTTTAGGTAGTGGGTTGTACAGATCAAGTCAAAACACCAACCAGCTGTTTCTTAACAATCAGTTCTGTCCTTGACTGCTGGGAATTTTGTACTCTTATCAACCTGCTGCTTCCTTATTGTAAAAATCACAGATTGCCCAAGGACAACTTGTGTCTCCATATGAATGGTTCCAGTCCAAAGAATTAAAATGCTTTGTTTATTTTTTAAATTAATTCAACTAATATCTAGCAAGTATATCTATTCCAGGTTTTGTGCTAAGCAATGAGGATAAAAAGAAAGGCAAAAACATAACCCCTGCCCTCAAATTTATATCCTAATCAGGGAGATAATACATAAACATCCAGGCACATATAAGATATTTAGGTAGCTGTATTTTTCTTATCTCTAATTTTCTCTCTCTCTCTCTCTCTTTCTCTCTCTCCATGCCTATTCCTCTACCATCTATGTATCTATCTTTCTTTGTGTTATCTGTCTATACACCTATCTACTTATCTATCTATCCATCCATCCATTCCTCTATCTATCCATCCATCTATTAATCTATTCATTTATCTATCCATTTACTTATCTATCCCTCCCTCCATCCATCTATCTATCCTATCTATTGATTAATCTATCCATCTATCTGCCCATCCATCCTCCATCTATCCATCCACCCATTCATCTATCCATCCATCCATCTATCCTGTCTATCTGTTGATTAATCTCTCCATCTGCTCATCCATCCATCCATCCATCTATTTATCTAGTATATTGAAGATAATTTAAAAAGACAAGAAATTCACAACTGAAGGGCATTCAGAAGGCTTAATTTATGCCGACTCTTGAAGGAAGTCAGGAATATTATGAGTTAGCATTTAAATGGAAGAACATTCCAGATGTAGGAGACAGTGCTAAAGCACAGAGATAGGACTTATAATGTCATGTTTGGGGGACTGTAAGCAGGCCAATGTAGGTGGATCATATGGCATCTGGAGGAAAGCATAATATAGGATAACTTGAAAATTTCAATGGACTTGAAATACCAAACAGAGGAGTTTATATTTGACACTATAGGTAAGATACCTTATAAGACACTTTGAAAATCATTTTGGCATAGTGGATGGAGAGCTGATCTTAGAGCCTGGAAGGCCCAAATTTAATTCCTGCCTTTGACTCATATAGGGTAGTTGACTTTGGATAGTCACTGACCCTCTCCCTGTTTTGGGTGCCTTTCTAAGATTTAAATAAAAGGTGCCTACTTGTATTGGTAGTGTAAATTCTCCATCTAGAAGTTCCCTATATCAAGGGAATCACAAATACAATTCATATCCTTATATACACATATTTATTACAGCTAGATAGGTATATCAGTATCTCTCAAGGCATTCTCATTGTTCTTAGCAACTCTCTCAGGCAACATGATATGTTTGTATATTAGCATATACACAGGTAGACAAAACTCTTTAATCAGAGATACGGGTAGTTGAATACAAGTTCCCTTGTGTCTGTGACTTGGACCTCAGTTTCTTCCATTGAAAAATGAAAAGGTTAGACAAGATCTAATATCCTTAACAGTTCTAAGGTTCTCATGAGTATGATTTGTTGACACCCCAATAGAAGTCACGGCTATTCCCTTACATACTTCATATAGTGTGCTGATACATGTATATACATTAACTGCTTTGAGTCCCAGTTTTCACATCTGTCAATCAGGAGATGCTGAACACAGTGGGTTTTAAGGTACCTTTGAATCTCAAAAATGGAATACAGTGAATAGAGTGCTAGGCCTAGGGAAAGGAAAATCTGAGTTCAAATCTAATCTCAGATGCTTCCTAGATGTGTGTGGACAAGTCCTATTGCCTCAGTTTCTTCATCTGCAAAATGAGCCAGAAGGAAATGGCAAACCACTCCAGTAGTTTGCCAAAACAAGGTCACAAAAAGTCAGATATTACTGAACAATATTTCAAAATATATGGGCCAAGATGTCAGAGTAAAAGTAGGAATTTGCTCAACCTCTTCTTCAAACTATTCCAGATCCCTTTAAATAATGACTCTAAATAAATTTAGAGCATCTGAAATCCCCCCCCCCCAATGGAGTAGAACTTTTCCAGCTCAAGGCAACTTAGAAGCTCAGCAGAAAAGGTTTATGACACCAGCGAGGAGTCCAGCGTGCAGTTCTGGTGCTGGGCCCCAGGCCCAGTCTCAGCTGACCTCTGAATTAGTGGTAGTACTGATGGCTTCTAGACTTCTCAGCCCAAAGGAGCTGGAAGATCAGCAAAGTCTGTGGAACCAGAGTGGGAGCCCAGTGCCCAGTCCCAACACAGGCTTGGACCCCAGCACCAGTCAGTGAGAAAGGACCTCTGAATCAGCAGCAATGCTGGAGACTTTTGGACTTCTCAGTCTGAGGACACCAGAGAGTAGTACTTGGAAGGTCAGTGGAGAGGGTCTGTGACAATGGAATGGGAGTCTGGTGTGCAGTGACAGTATAGTCCTGGTCAATGCAGCTCCAGCCTCCACCAGCACACTAGATTTTACAGCTACAGTGGGATGGGGACACATTTAACAGCTCCAGGTCAGAAAAGAATATTTGTGGTCAGATTCATAGAAGGATCTCTGAAAACAATTGCACAAACCCTCTGAAGCTTGGGACAATGCACCCTCCACCCTGGAAATAGAGTCCTACTTTAACAAAGAGTTAAAAGCTGAGTAGTAGACTAGGAAAATGAACAGAAAACAAAAAAAAAAGTTTCTGACCATTGAAAGTTATTATGGTGACAAGGAAGATCAAAACACACACTCAGAAGATGATAATAAAGACAAAGCTCCTACATCCAAAGCCTCCAAGAAAAATAAAAATTGGGCTCAGGTCATGGAAGAGATTAAAAGCAATTTGAAAATCAAGATTGTGGGGAAATTGGGGAAAGAATTGAGAGAGGTACAAAAGGAAATACAAAAAGCTAATGAGGAGAAACAATGTCTTAAAAAGCAAAATTGGCCAATTGGAAAAGGAAATACAAAAGCTCACTGAGGAAAATAATTCCTTAAAAAATAGAATTGAGCAAATGGAAGCTAATGACTTTATGAGAAATCAAGATACAATAAAACAAAATTTTAAAAAATAGAAAAAAAGTAAAATATCTCATTGGAAAACAACTGACCTGAGAAATATAAAAAATAAAAAAAATAATAAAATAACTTAAATCATAAATCAAAATAACTTAAAAATTAATAAAAAGGAAATAAAATGGCTTCCTCAGCTTAATAACCAATTTCAGACCACCATTTGTTGTATTTTGAAGTGATTTTAGAAAAGGAAAAAGATATTTTTGAGCCAACACTTTTTAAAAACACAATTTAAATTATTATCCTGGACATGAAAGAGACCAGAATATGTTCTCTCTTTAATGAATTTCCAACTTGCCTTTTCTTTAGTGTACCATCAATCAACCAATGAGAAACATTTAAATTTTTAAACAGACCATTGAATAATTAAAAAGTATATCAAATGATATTTTGGATGATAGTTGCAAGCTAACTTTTGAGCACTCTTTAAAATGCTTTATTAAATTTACTTTTGAAGCCAAAATGCTAATGCCAACCACATGGAGGCCTAAGAAGATATTTGGCATAAAAAATAATGGATAAATTTGCCATTGGCAACAACAAAGTTTAATTAAAAACTCAAAATCTATGTGAAAGAGTTAAATTCTATGAGAACAAGGTTTGGATCTGCAATTTCTTTAACAGGGGGAACAGGTAAATAAACTTCTTGTACTAAAAGAGGTCAACACCTTCTATGAAATTTAGAGTCTTAGAGTAAACTATAGATAATGTAGAAAACCAAGAGCTTATGTTACTTACTTAGGATGATATAACCAATTTGTGTCAGGGGCAAGATTTGAATCTAGTACCTCTTGTCTTTGAGACTCTATTTACCACATTATCCTTCCTTTTCAAACACATATTCATTGCTATAACAAATTTCTCATTTCTCTTCCTAGGGTCACTTCTTTGGTTTACATATTATATATAATAATCATTATATTTGGTTTTTGTTTGTTTGTTTAGTTGTTTTCAGCGGTGTCCATCTCTTTTGGTGTCTTCTTGGCAAAAATACTAGATAGTTTGTCATTTTTGTCTTGAATTATTTAAAAGACAAAGAAACGGAGACAGGCAGGGTTACATGACTTATCTAGGGTCACACAGAAGTATATGGAGCTAAATTTGAATACAGGTCTTCCTGACTCCTGACTGTGTCCTATTCACCTATGCATGTCCATGGTCAGTTCTTCTTTATATTAGAATTTCTATGGATATAAAGGCTAATTTTCTTTTTAGAGGCTAAACAACAAGCATGACAATTTCAATTTATTACATTTTCTTTATCCCATGGTGACTCAAGATCCTCTTAGCCACACTTGACTGAATAGGATGGAATAAGAAAGGATAGTGTATGGATTAATAGCAACTTCTTTCACTGGAATTTTTTTATTAATCCTTTTTGTTTTCAAAACATATGCTTAGATAATTTTCAATATTCATCTTTGCAAAACCTTGTGTTTCAAATTTTTTCCTTCCCTTCCTCGGCTCCATCCCTAGATGTGGAATTCTTCTATACATATTTCCACAATTATCATGCTGCACAAGAAAAATCAGATCAAAAAGGAAAAAAATGAAAGAAAAAAAGCAAGCAAACAATAAAAAGGTGAACAAAAAGGTGATGCACATTCAGTCCCCACATCCTCTCTCTGGATACAGATGGCTGCCTCAATCACAAGACCATTGAAACTGATTTGAATCACCTCATTGTTGAAAAGAGACATGTCATCAGAACTGATCATCATATAATTTTGTTATTGCCAAGTATAATGGTCTCCTGGTTCTGCTTTCACTTAGCATTAGTTCATATAAGTCTTTCTAGGCTTTTCTGAAATCATCCTGCTGATCATTTCTTATAGAACAATATCACTAGAATGTTTTTTAAAGAAAAATTTTTATGTTCATAGGATTATAGATTTAGAGCCAAAAAGATTGTTTTAGAGATCATCAAGACCAATCTTTTCATCTTACAGTTGGAGAAACTAAAATTCTGAGATATTTAAATGATTTTTCCAGGATTACACGGCTAGAAAATATCTGTTGTAGAATTGGAATCCAGATCTTTTTGAGTCCAGGGCAAATGCTCTCTCTGTTATGCCTCATACCATTTGTATCTCTATATCACATAGTAATTCCTTTTCTGTTTAAATTATTCTTAGATAATATTAGGCATTAGTTGTAATTCATAGATATTAATGTAAACTTTATTGTGACTTTTTTCTCAATATTAAAAAAAATCTTGTTTTCTATTAGCATGCCTTCAATTCAAACCTACATAATAACATCATTTCTGAATGAATGAATATAATGGCAGGATTCCTAGAATCACAGTTCAACACCATCCATTTTACATCCCTTTCTATTTGCATTTTAATTTAAGGGATGGAGTGCTTTGCTTTTCAAAAAGCAGCCTCTGAATTAAAATTGTGCCAGATAAGAATATGGTCAGGGAACTCAAGAAAGAATGAAGAACTGAGGGTTTCACAACTTTTAAATATGAAGATTGACATCACAAAACAAAACCAGCCTTAGGAAGCTAGAGTCCATATATGCCTCAAACAATACAACCACCCACTTGGGAAAAAGGGGTTGGGAAAGAACTGAAAACAAAGTAGGTGTCCTTTGATTTGGGAGTGGTTGAACAAACTGTGCTATGTGAATTTAATAGAGTGTTATTGTTCTGTAGTAAAAATAATAACTATCATTTTATAGTATGTTAAGGTTTGCATAATACTTTATATTATTTCATTTGATCCTTAAAAATTAATCAACAAGCATTTTTTCAATTCCTCAATATCTCATTTTTGAGACATTTTCTCAATTTCTCCAATTTCTGCCTACATCATTCTGCACCAGTTAACAAAAGTCTTCCCAGGTTTCTCTGAAACTGCCCCTTTCATTGTTTCTTCCAACACAATAGTATTCTATTACATTCAAATGCCATAATGGGCATACCTTTAACTCCCAGTTCTACAATGTATGTGAGTGAGTGTGTGTGTATGTGTGTGTGTGTGTTTGTGTGTGTGTGTGTTGTGTGTGTGTGTGTGTGTGTGTGTGTTTGTCCTTTTCAAAGAGCTTTCACTAATTAGGTAAAGTTCACATATATAATTCATATAAATATATGAAGTTATTAATACATACAAATATGTACAAAGAATTAAATCCAAAGAATATTTTAAAGAAGGAAATTAACAGGGGGATCAGGAAAGACTTTATGTAAACTTTAAAGTAAGAGAGGAAAACCTATGAGGTGAAGGTGAAGAGGAAGTGCATTCCAAACATATGGTGTAAAAGTACTAAGGAACAGAGAGATGAGATGAGTGTTGAAGAACAGAAAGAAGGCCAGTTGAATTGGATTTCAAAGAGTAGAAGAAGTAATGTCTCCAAATGAGACTGAGAAGACTGGTTAGGGCCAGCTAGTATAAGAATTTTAAAGTTAAAAAAAAAAAAGTTCACATTTTATGCCAGAGGCAATAGGAAGCCATTTGAGTTGATTAAGCAGGGGCAAGGGAAACTATTTTGGTAGTAGCATATAGGATAGACTGGAGTGGTGAGAAATGTATGTCAGAGAGTCTCAATTTAGTGGGCTATTGCAATGATCTAGGTGAGAAGTGATTAGGACCTGAACCAAGGTGGTAACTATGAGAGTGATTAGAAAGGATAAGATTTGAGAGATGTTGAGAATGTAGAAACAGCAAGATTCAGCACGTGATTGGATAACTGAGAAGAGAAATTGAAGTGATGAAAATAATGCTGAGATTTTGAATTGTTGGATGGTCATGTCTTCTATAGGAATGAGGAGATTGCTAAGAGATTGGGGGGGGGTAAGATGAGAAATAAATGAGTTCAGTGGGGACATGTGTTTAAGACACCTTCTGGTCAATTATTTGGAAATGCTGAATAATCTGAAGTTCAGAGGACTGGGGGAATAAATACACAGCTCTGGGAATCACATACATAAAGATGATAGTTAAGCCCATAGAGGCTGAAGAGATTGCCTTGAAATGCAAAGAGAGAAGGAAGCCAAGGACAGAACCCTGGGGAACACATACAATTAGGGACTGTGTTTGGTTGATAAACTAGAAAAAGAGACTAAGAAACAACAAAATAATACTATCATTATCTTCATTTTAGAGTCAAGAAAACTGAATTTAACAAAAGTTAAATGATTTGCCCAGGGTCATAGCTAGAAAGTATTTGAGGTATTTCAATTATTTGAGGTATTAAACTCAGCTTTTCTTGATTACCAGCCTACTACTCTAACCATTATACTTCCTAATTGTCTCTAAGTATCAATGACAGATAGAAGATATTTAGAGAAATGTAGGAAGATTTATATAAACTAGTACAGAGTAAAATCACTCAGGCCAAATATCTGCCTGTCTGTCTGTCTAAATATCCATCAAACCATCCATCTATCCATCTATCCATTCATTCATCTGTCCTTCCTTCCTTCCTTCCTTTCTTCCTTCCTTCCTTCCTTCCTTCTTTCCTTCCTTCCTTCCTTCCTTTCTTTTCTTTCTTTTCTTTCTTTCTTTTCTTTCTTTCTTTCTTTCTCTCTCTCTCTCTTTCTTTCTTTCTTTCTTTCTTTCTTTCTTTCTTTCTTTCTTTCTTTCTTTCTTTCTTTCTTTCTTTCTTTCTTTCTTCCTTCCTTCCTTCCTTTATTTCTTTCTCTCTTTCTTCCTTTCTTTCTCTCTCTCTCTTTCTTTCTTCCTTCCTTTCTATCTGTCTGTCTATGTATCCATCAAACTATCTATCTCTCTCTATCACTTGTCTGTGTCAGTCTCTTAATTTAATAATTATCTCTATTTACATATATGTTTATATATACCTATATGTATAGGCACATATGTATATAGGTACATACATGTGTCTGTCTATTTACATGTATTATATAAATAGACACACATGAGTCTAAAGCAATGTAGAAAATGAAAACATTACTAACAGGAAGATGAACTCTTGAATAATGAAAAACTAATAATGAAACAGATCCTTGGCATAAAGAAGGAAGATAGAATATTCTGCATATTGTTAGACTTGATAGCTGCATTAGGTGCTTTTTAAAAATATTTTGTTTTGAAGAAGGCTTCATTCAGAGACATGTGAGTAAGAAGAATGAGAGGGAAGATGGAGGCATTTCCAGAAATGATTATGATATAAAAATAAGAAGTATTGATAACACATTTTAAAAAAGCAGAAAAAGACAGACAGAAATACAGAAAGAGAGAGATAAAGAGGGCACAAAAAGACATAGAAAGATAGAGAAAAAACTGAGAACCCCACCACGTGAAGAGCAATTGAAGAAGCTGGCCACATCTAGCTTACAGAAGAGAAAACTGTGGAACTGTGATTACCATATTTGTGAATTTGGAAGACATGGAAGACAAATTAGATTTGTTCTACTTGGTCTAAAGGACAAAATTAGGAGAAGAAAGAAGTACCTAATAGTCATCTCTAGAGTGGGGAAGAAAAAAGGGGAAAATTTACATGATTATTTTATCATGTATTTAAAAGGAATAACCTTTTCATGTAACCATCTTTATTATTATACTATGTTGTGGTAATACTTGTTTTAGTTATAAATTAAATATAAAATAATTAAAAAAAAAAAAGAAGTTACATCATATTAATAGGAGAAATCTAATTGTGCAAATTGCCCCCAAAAGAAACAGGCTTGTTGGAGTAATCATTATTTTTACCTCATTACAGATCTTCAAGTAGAATGTAGTTAGCCATTAGTTGGGGGAAATGGCAGAAGGATCCCCACTAAGGCACCAAGAACTTTCCAATTCTAAGAATCTTTGAGTGTGTGATTAGGTAATTCAATCCACCAACTGATTAAAGTCAATATGGAAATAATGGTGTATTTGGAGTCAGAAGACTTTAAATCTCAGTTCTAAAAGTCATTAACTGTGTGCCCTTAGGAAACTTGACATGTTAGTTTTCTTATCTGTAAAAAATAAAAATATTACAAGATGATCTCTCAAATTCTTTCCATCTGTAAATCCTATTCTTTCTTGACCTTTGAGTTCCATGACTTAATCTTTACCCCAATGCCTAGCAGAACGTAGTATGCTTCCCCCCTCCCTTTTTGGACTAGATCTGTGATTTACTTAATTTTTTTCTTCCCACCCACCAGAATTTATCTCTATTAAAGCAAATTATAAAATAGCATTAGTATACACACACATAACATTAAACATTAAATGAGATGGGATTTTTTTGTTTGTTTGTTTGTTATTATTGTTACCAGAGGTTTAATAGCTGTAGCTACCAATGGGATTTTCATTACTCAAAATAGAAAAGGAAAAAGAAATAAATAAAATATGAAAAGCAACAGGAGGAAGAGAAGAAGAAAAGGAAGATGAAGGAGAGAAGAGGAAGAAGAGGAAGGTGAAGAAGAAGTGGAAGTGGAGAAGGAGGAAGAAGAGGAGGAAGAGGAGATGTGTAACTGAGACCTAAGTAATGGAACAACATGGTAAAATTTATTTCTAGTCTTCCCCATTTGTAGATGATTATATATAACTGTCACACAACTGTTTAATATAGTTGTTAAATATAATGTTAAAAAACAAGAAAAAGACTGACACAAGTAAATACCATCAATTCATAAAAGAAAATTCTTTTCTATGTGTGTGTGCTCATATGCATGTACCTATGCATGCCTATCTACACATACAAAATTTTGTATATTTATAGAAGTTAGATGTAAAATAACTTTTCAGGACAGAAAAATTTTGTCCTTTCACTGTTTTTATTTAATACTACATATATTCCATTAAGTAGATTGGTCAAGCTACTGTTGTTTCAATGTGTTAATGACAATGTTTGCTATGGAACAAAGTTAGTATCCCCTTTAGCTTATGTTCTAATCTCTCTTCTCTCAGATCTTTCACTGTTTTAGGGAATTTCAGTTTAAGAAAATTGCCTTGATTAACACAGATGAGCATCAGCCCTGAAACTTAAGATCTTAGAAAATTGCTTGGGATACCAAGGCATTACATGACTTGCCCAGGATCTCTAGGCATCTCTATGTAACAGAAGCCAAAGTAGAATCCATTGATTCTCTATTCCTTACGCTTTTTATGGGGCAGGTCATAAGTTCTCCCACAAACTAAGATTACAGGAACATAGGTTTAGAGCTAGAAACAACCTTAGCAATTAAGTCCAAAGTCTTTCATTCCACGTTCCTGAAAGAGGAAAAGCTGAGACTTGAATGCAAGCCTTATGATTGAATCAGGTAGTCTTTCCCATTATTCCCTGATGCTGAATTGAATTAATCGCAAATAAGGATGCACATCAAACTCACTTCTCTCATCTCTTAAAGATCTAAAACTCTTAAAATCTCACTCCATCAAAATGCTTGAGTAGTCTCAAGTAGGGTCCTACTAGAGGTATTTCTTACTGACTCAGAGATGATTATTAAATTTTCACCATATATGTTATTGTGTTTAGTCACTTAGTCCTGTCTGACACTTCCTAACCCCATTTGAGGTTTCTTGGCAAAGATACTGAATGATATTCCATTTCCTTCTCCAGCTCATTTTACAAATGAGGAAACTGGAGTAAGCAGGGTTAAGTGACTTGCTGAGAGTCACATAGCTAGAAAAAGATTAGATTTGAACTCAGCATTATATTCACTGTGCTACCTGGCTGCAGCTGACACTGAAAATCAGCACTTGACTGCTTGTTGAGTTAATTGTATAGACTTAAGAAATGATGGAGAAAATGATAAAAATGTAGATTAAATTTAAAAGCGTCTAAGTTAAAACATTATTCTGAGAAAAGGTCATGAGACTGTCAAATCTATGAAACGAAGAACACATTAATAACTTCAATCTGCTTGAGGAAATAAAGACCCAGAGAGACTGTGACTTGCCTAGAGCCACAATGATATTAAATAGTGAAGATGAGATTCAAATTCAGATCCTCTGACTTCTTCAAAACATTTTCTATCACACTGTGTTGCTATCAAGTTTGGGGTCGTTGCTATCAGGATCTGGGGTGATGGTTAGTTTGGCTCAGCTGTGACTTCTTCTTGCAATCTCTGAGAGCCCTTACAAAGAATTCAAGAGAGATGAAGATGATATAAGTCAAGAGAAAGGAATGATTTCTAATTATTATCTGTAAGTGGGCATATGTTCAAGTGTCAGTCTATGTGAAAAGGAGAATGGGAACCTTATAACCAATGAACAAAAAGAAACATTTTTTCCCTCCACACCTAATGTATGAAAACCATATTACACCTACTGTTCTCACCTTTCTAGCTATATGTATCTATTTGATAAAAATGAGCAGCCTCTAAATATAACCTCATTAAGAGTACTTCAACAAAATTTAAATATAAAATTTAAAGTCTACAGTAGGGATATGTTTCAGCCTTAATGCTATTCTAAAGGTTTACTAAATTTAATATCTCCTGTTTTCTATTTAGCATAATGGAAACTTCTAAAACATTTCAATATGATAGATGATAGGGCCCAGCCTAGGGTATATGCATCCTTTCCATTTTAATTAATTCTTTCAAATGCTTGCTCCTTGGAAGATGCATACAGCTTTCACTTGCCTACAATTCTCACATTTTACATAAAGAGAAAGAATCATAGATTTTTAAGGCAGAAGAGTCAAGTGAGCATAGCTCTCCCATTTTATATCTGAGTAAACTAAGGGTAGAGAGATGAAGGGATCATAGAGGTATCAAGGCCAACCCCTTTATTTTGTAGAAGAAGAAAATGGGACATGGAAGGATCATGTAATTAATGAGTATCTATGGTGAGATTTGAAGTCTTCCCTTCCAGATTCCAGACTCCTTTTCCATCAACTATACTAAGTTGCTCATCCTACTCCTATGTCATTAATATTATTATTAAGTTGGAAGGGATATTGTAATAGAATCATACGGGAGAACATGGAGACTATCCTGTTTAACCTCTCACTTTGGTGGACATGAAACTCAATATGTAAGGAATATGACATGGCTGGTTAGAAAGGTGATGAAATTTTAGGCTATGATGCACAATACTTCTATCTCTACTACTGCTGTTCAGCTTATAATCCTAGAGAGGTGCTTGAGGCATTGAGAAGTTAAGGGACTGGTCAAGAATTACACAGCAAGTATTTCTTAGAGGCAGGACCTGAAATTAGATCTTCCTGAATCTAATAGCAGCTCTCCAATCACTAAGCCAGATTGACTTCCCAAATCCCAAATCACCAGCTTTGTCATAGACAGAGTTGTAATGAATTTTTTGGTCATCTAATTCCTAATTTTCCTCCTTCCCTCCTTCCTTCCTTTTTTCCTCCCCCTCTCCTCCTTCCGGTTTCTCTCCTTTCCTTTCTTTGCTTTCTTTCCTCCCTACCTCTTTTCCATTTTTTCTTTCCTTGCTTTCTTTTTTCTTTCCTTTCTTCCATCTTTCCTTCCTTCCACCTTTGCTTCTTTTTTCTTCCTTCCTTTTGTCTCCATCATCTGTGTATTTATCCTATCTACATATTTATCAGTCTATTGATCCATCCATTTATTCTTTTGTCTCTCTCCTTATTTATCATTTATCCATCATTCATTTATCTGTCCATCTAGCATATCTATAACTACATTTCTCAGTCATATCTATCATCACTTATCATATCCATCTAGAATTATTGTCTATCATTATCTCTCTCTCTCTCTCTCTCTCTCTCTCTCTCTCTCTCTCTCTCTCTCTATCTCTATCTCTCCATCCAGTATATCTATTTATCCTGTCTGTCTATCTATCTATCTATCTACCTATCTCTCAACTTATAGGTGTAGAAGGATAAATTTTTCATTCCTTTCTTGCACTCCCTGAGGTGTTTTTAATCACATGTAGCCTTGAAGTATGTAGATGAGTTTCTGAGTACTTAACCTCCTTTCTATGTATGCTCTTATAGAAATTGTGGGGTAAAGAGGGGAGAGGAGCATATATAATATAATCTTGGGAGAAGGGACTTCCATTGTTATCTCTGCAACATATTACTATGTCCAGCACATATTATTGTAGGATTAGTGCTGGAAGATTTAGACCTCAGAAATCACCTACTTTAATTGTGTCATTTTACAAGGAAGGAAACTGAGACTTAGGAAAGTCAAATGACTTAAATGAAGTCACACAGAAATACAGAGGGGATTTGATCTCCAAGAAGTCTGATTCTAACTTCAGCGATCTTTCCATAGTCACTACCCTGACTCTGATACTCAATAAATGATGATTATTTTTGTAAATATAGGCACGTACACATGTAAATATATTTAAAATCATTGTTGAGTTGAATTTGTTAAATTTAAGGTGTTAATAAGGAACTGGGAAGAAAGTCTAAATCATTACTTTCTACAACTTGCCATCCGTTACAGTACTATGTTTAGGATGATGATAAGAGGACTTTGCAAATTAACAAGCATTGTGGTATGATAGAAACAAAATTCCCTAGGGAATCAAGTGACCTAGAGCAAGTACTGTTTGGGGACTTGACTTGGGGCATATCATTATAAACAGTCTCTTTTGTTCTGAGTCAGATCATTGATTTTCTTGTTTCAAGGATATTTCCTGGAGTGGAAACTTCTTCTCACAATGCAGAGGAAACATTCATAGGTAATATATAACCTTATCTTCTCTGAGAGATCAAAGGATTTGTTGATGGGCATAAAATAGTGTATGTTGGAGATAGAAGTAAGAACAGCAGATCCTTTATTTTTGTCTTTATGTCTCAAATGTCTAGACCAAGCACTTACTGAGTGCTTATAGGTATTGAATGAGTGGTGGATTCTTGATCTAAAACTTGAATCTTCATTCACCTCTTTTATGTGGGAATTAAACTCAAGTGATTTGGGGTCCCTTAACTTTTTAAAAAATCTTTTCATAACTCTTTTTTTTTTATCAATTAGTCACCTCCAACTCTTCATCATCTCATTTGGGGTTTTCTTGGCAAAGAACCTGGAGTGGTTTGCCATTTTCTTTTCCAAGACAAGGAACTGAGGCAAACAGGGTTAAATGACTTGTACAGGATCATCAGCTTGTAAGTATCTGAGGCTAGATTTAAACTCAGATCTCTTATGTGGTATGCAATTCACTCAATAAATCTCAGTGATCTCTCAAGGTACAAAGAGAAAGTTTATTTGATTCTCCTGAGAAGTGGGCATCTCACCATAAGGAAGGTGAAAGTGAAGGCCCTGAGCATGGACAGAAGGGGCAATTCATAGTTTCCCTAAGGCAATGTTAACTACATTTCTGGCTCATCCTCATTGACTAAGAATGTGACCTTATATTCTAAGTACGAAAACTACAAATGGGGAAGCAACACATAGATTCAAATTTAAACAAAGATATTCCTTTTACTGAACCTGAGATGTGTGTTTTCAATGTATGAGAGATAAGGGCTGAGCCAGTTTGCTCTGCACTCTTCCTGACTTGCTCCCCTTCCTCATATCCTGGGAATAATTTGCCAGTGAGGAAAGACAGGGGAAAATAAGAACCTGATCCCATAGCTTAGTTAATTTATAATTTGCCTTTTCAAGAAATATCAAATTTTCCATTCACTCCTGACTCCAGAGTCAGTGCTCAATCTACTATTCCACCTAGCTGTTTGTATTCCTATATATTTTGCTGAATATATTTAAAAACATAATTCTGAAATGGAGTGCGTAAGCTTCAGCAGACCAGCAGAGGCATCCATGACAACAATAATCATGATGTTGATGACGATAATAAAAACTAGCATTTTATAATACCTTAAGATTTTCAAGGTGCTTTACACCCATTTATCTCATTTTATCCATAAAATAACATATTATCACATTTTATAAACAAGGAAACTTGGGCAGACAGAAATTAAATGACTTCCTCAGAACCACACAACCAATAAGTGTCTGAATTCAGCATTCAACATGAAATCTTCCTGAGTAAGAATATAGTATGTTTATATAGAATGACTAAAGGCTGAGATCCAGGCTTTAGCTATTGTGCTATTGAGCTACACCCCAAATGGTTAAACATCCCTGGATTAGATATTTTCTAAGTGTATTTTCAACTATAATATTTTGTCAGTCAAGGAATCTGAGACCATGAGAGTTTAGAAAGAGCCAAAGGAGAGATGATTGGTCTCTCCCATCTACTGTGATATTCTTCCCACACCTTTAGAAGGGACTACAAAAGGTAGGGTGTGGATAACTGGCCTTCATGCAAAACAATATTTTTATCCACTGCTGGGAAAATATAATCCAGACCACAGTTCTCAGAGCTCACTGCCTTGGCTATGTCAACATCAACCATGCTACCCACCTCTGATTAATTCCTAGGTAAAAGAACCCAATTTGTGAATTCAAAGTGTGAGGGGAAAAAAAGTCCACACCCAATTAGATGGAAAGTGGTTTGTCCCATTGTTCAGGCATTCTCACAACAGCTGGACAACTGCAGCGATGGGGGAAATACATGTTGTGACAACTCATTGTATATCTTAAGTAATAGAGGCCCCAGGCTACAATACAGAGACACTGACATGAGTTTAAGTAATACATTCCAGACATTGGAAAAAAAAAATAAAACAATAGTAACAGTGCCTAGGTCTTTTAAATACTCATCATTTCCCCCTCAGTTTCACCTAAATAAGGTATCTGTTTAATATTAAAATCCCATCATTTTCTTAACATTTAACCTTTGGTGTAATCTATTATCACTCACTTCATCAGAACATATTACCAGTGTTTATATGCAAAGTCTGTGGAGCCAAAGGATGTGGATACAAACCCTGCATGACCTTAGGCAAATCAATGAATCTTTCTGAGCCTCTTTCTGAGCCTCAGTTTCCCCATCTGTAGAGTATAGTAGAAAGTATAGGGACTTGACTCCAATATTATATCTGTCTATGAACAGATAAAAGACTTCTCTATCAGTCATTCCTCTTTTCTCAATCTCAGTCCTTGATTTTTACTCTTTATTTTCCTCTTTTTGCCTTCAGTACATCCACTGTCAATAAGCTATGAGGGTCTTTTGCAAGGTAAAATGAATGGCCTCCAACTTCTATTGAATCTTTTTCAATTCAACTCAACTCATTCAAATTCAACCAGCCGCTACTAAGTACTTTTTTATTTATTCCCAGAACTCTGTTAGGTGCAGAGGATATAAACAACAATAGAGGTTCAGGTCCTCAAGGAGTTTACATTTTAATTAGAATAATTTACACACCAACACACACAATATATATATATGTGTATGTGTGTATAGCTATATCTGTATATTTTTGTATATAAGCATACATATTACCAATGAGAAGGCAAGATATATGTATATATGTCTATATGTCATCTAATTTGCTTATATATATATATACATATATAGATAGATAATTATATCTACACATGTGTTATCTATATATGTATCTATGTCCATAGATATAGAGATACATATATCCTGCTTTCCCATATACACACATATATAGTTATATATATATATGTATGTATGTATCTATGTCTATAGAGAGAGACAAATTAGATATACATATATATTGCCTTCTCATAATCACACATATTTGTGTATATAATTATCACATTCATATATGTGTATATTTATATAGTTATTAGATATAGGTAAGTAAATAGAGATATACAGAAAAGAAAGTTATTTGAAGAGAGGAAAGGCATTTGCATCTGGAGGGGAGAAGGGAACAAACATTTATTAAGCACCTGCTATGTTTGAGTCATTATGCTAAGTACTCCATATGTGATCTTCACAACAGTCCTAAGAGGCAAGTGCTATTATAGTTCCCATGTTACTACTGAGGAAACTGGAGTAGGCAGAGGTTTAAGAAGTGTCTGAGGTTACATTTGAACTCAGTTCTTCCTTCCTCTAGAAGCAGTGCTCTGTCCACTTGGATTTTTTTAATTAGAAGGAGTTGGGATCAGGAAAAGGTAAAAGATGGGAGGTGACATTTGGAATGAATCCTTGAAGGGAAATAGATAGGGATTCCAAGAAGTAGAAGTGAGAACCAAGAACATTAAAGGCCTTGTGGATAGCCTGTGCAAAATTGTGAAGGGGAATGATGAGCTGCACCATGGGAGAAACAGCAGTTGGCTCAGCTTGCCTGGTAGAGAGAGAGAATGATTCCAAATAATATGAAACAAGTATAAGCCAGATTATGAAAAGTTGTACATGTCAGATTGAAGACTTGTATTTTATGCTAGAGGCAACAGGGAACTAATAAGCTTTTTATTTTTTAAAGTTCTAATATTTTAAAATATATTTTGTGAATATTTTTTGTTTTTAACATTGTCTAGATTTCATGCTGTATTCCTCCCCTATTGCAGAGAGTCATCACTTATTACAAAGAATTTAAAAGAGAAAGAAAAATAAAAAATCAGTAAAATGGATAGATGTATTGAAAAATTCAAAGAGTCAATTCTCCACAACTATGGACACATCCACCTCTGCAGAGCATCATAGGGAGGTGCCTTCACATATTTCTTCTTTGGGGTCAAATCTACTTTTATAATTTTTCCAAATTCACCTTCTGTTATTATTGTATGGTAGCTGTTTCTTCCAATTACACTGATGTCATCACTAAGTATATTGTTTTCCTGGCTTTACTTACTTCTTCTTGCATCAGTTTATATGTGTTGCCATGCTTTCTATATTAGTCATTTCTCACACAACAGTAATAATCCATTATATTGTTTTTTCTTCATTTCCAGTCATGTCTGACTCTTTTCTTAGCAAACGTACTGGAGTGGTTTGCCATTTTCTTCTCCAACTCATTTTTTAGATGAGGAAAGTGAATTAACCAGGTTTAAGGGATTTATCCAAAGTCACAGACTAGTGTCTGATGCTGCATTTGAACTCATGTTTTCCTGACTCCAGGCCTAGAACTCTATTGTGCCACCTAGCTGCCCAATCTATTATATTAATGTACTGCAACCATTCTCCAATCAATGGGTATTTACTTTGTATCAAGTGCTTTGCCACATTTCAAAAAGCACTGCTACAAATTTTGGTGCAGTATAGGACTTTTATTTTAATCAGTGACATCTTTTCATAATGGTGGTACTAATTTGCAGCTCCATCAATAATGCATTAATATGCCTATTTTTCCATCTCCTGCCAACATTGACTAGACTCATCCAAAAGTTCTAATATATATATATATATATATTTAAAACATGGTCAGTACAGTAGCTTAGCCTTTATCAGCTCTTAAATGGGTTATTTTAATGGCATCCTAATACATGTTTTTGATCTCTGTTCTTTTCTTTTTTTTTCTAAATCTATCCCCTAAAGAAGAAAAAAAAATTTCCTAAATAAACTTCCTAAAACATAGTTGTGCATATGGACTTGTTTTAATCCCATTGCTTGTAGGATAAAATGCAAAGGTTTTTTTTTTTTTTAAAGTTTCCGTAATCTGACTTCAACACTTTCTGTTCTAGAAAAACTGGATTAACTACTAGCTATTCCTTCATCCATTTTCTCCCTACCCTCCATGAGGGTTCATAATCCTCCCATGAATCATTCTCCATAGCTGAAATGTTCTCCCTCCTCATAAACATGTTTCATAAGCTTTGTGTGCTTTCTAGGCTTAGTTTAGATGGCATTCCTTACCGGAAAGGTAATGTTGACTTTTATGGCTAAAATCTGCTCATTATTTCCATTACCTTATGTTTATTTATTTGTATATTTGGTTATCCTCCAGGAGAATATAGGTTCTTTGAGGACAGGGATTGTTTTGTTTTTGTTTTTGTATCGCCATGATGTATATCACAGTGGTCAGAACCTAGTAGGAGCTATAAGAGCTTATTATTTCTTTGTTTTTTAATCAATAATGAATGGAATTCTCTAATGATGATGGTCAATGATATAACAGCCAAATAAAAATTTATAGTAGCTATCCCCCCCCCAATATCAGATATTCTGCATGTTTCTAAAGATACTTCAGGATTGACTCAATTCTCTTAGTTGATAAAGGTTCAACATTCATATAAGAGATAAACTAGTTTCTTTTCCTGAAACCTGAATCTTTCAGTTGCTGAAAGGTTGTATATAGTAACAATTAGCTAGTATTTATTTAAAAGTTCTATGGAAATATTTTTAAAGTGCTTTTACAAATATTTGACCTTCAGAACAATCCCTGGGAGATAGAAGTGTTATTAATATCTTCATTTTATAATTGAGGTGACAGAGATTAAGTAATTTGCCCAAGGTCATATAGCTAATAAGGATTTGAATTCAAGTCTTCCTAATTCCAGGTGTTTTGAACAGAAACTTAAAGATTTGATTCAGATGGATCAAGGTGGACTATATATAACTAAGTAGTTCAGCATGAATCAATAGGACATAAATGTGTTCAGAGCAGTGGCATGAATCAAAAGAACATAAATGTGTTCAGATCAGTGGCAATTTCTTTTCTGTTTTTGCATTCTCAGCACCCAGAAGACTACTTTTCAGAACAGAGTCTACACATTCCAACTATCCTACTAAGTAGTCATTGACTTGAATGGAATGGTAAATCAAGTTAGATTTACATGTGCCATAAACCTCAAGGAATAATGGCAGCTGAAAACTTTTGCAAGCTGGTTTATCAATTAGAGCAAAGGGATGAACCCCCAATTCTGGTGCAATAACCTGTTCTTAGCCAAAGGAATAATTTGCTGCCAAGTACTGTAAAAATTCTGTTTATGTGACTGGGTCAGCATGTTTAGATTAATGAAGTATTTGTGCTAAAGCAAAGGTACAAATATACTGTGTATAGTTTATCAGTCTCCAAAGACTTAGACTATAGTAAAATATGCTTAATAATGAGGAAGGCAGAGAGGGACTAGAACTGTGATTTAATTAGTGTAGGGAAGTCCCAGGTGAGAGAACTTCCTCTAGCAATTTAGGTCAGCATCTTCTCTGCAACTTATAGGCTTGGAGAATTGCTTAGAGGTTCCATGACTTGTCCAGGGTCTCACAGATAGGATATGTTAGAAGTGAGGCTTGAACCCACATTTATGTTAAATATTATATCTCTGGCACTCTATATCTCACTGAACTATGATGCTTCTATAACAACAACAGTAGTAACTGATTTTTTAAAGCCAATTTAAGGCTTTCAAAGTATTTCATTTGTGACCTCTTTTTGCCTGAGAAATTTTTATGCAATTCCAGGTATATAGGTATACAAATAGAATATTTACTGATAATGTATCATAATTTATTTATTACTTACACCCATTATTTGCATCTACTGTCAGTTACACAACTCCATATGGGATCATGACCCATAATTTAGTAAGCTTTGTAGAGAAGGAAATTGAAGTACAGAAAAATGAAGAAACTGGCCTGGGACTACAAAGCTAGGTAAGTGTCAAAGTCAGAAATCAAATCCAACTTTTTTTCTTATGCTTTCCATTATGAACTGTCTCTCTTTGTCTCTCTGTGTTTCTCTTTTTCTCTGTCTCTGTCTCTCTCTGTGTCCCTCTGGCTCTCCCCTTCCCCCCCCCCCCACTACCCCTTCCTGGCAAATGGTATTGTGATTTGGCTGGATTTGAACTCAGGTCTACCTGATTCCAGGTTTGGTGTTCTATAAACTGGATCACTTAGCAGTCCTCTCCAATTATGCTCTCTCTAAAGCATACATTTCAGCATTTTCCAGTTGTTTGAGCTCCTTTTTCTAGTGTTCAATTTTTGTCCCCTGCCCCTTCCCACTTGGTTATCCATTGGTCTCAGGTGAAGTTATAGGCTGAAATCTTTTGTGACTACCCTACTATCTCAGAAAAACCAAAAGCTGGCAGAAATCACGAATATCTTTACAACTAGCAACAAGCACAGTAATCATATCTGACATTTATATAATACTTGATGGGGCTACAAAGTACTTTCCATACAGTCTCATTAGATCTCTCATTACCTTATGACTTTGTTTCCATGACAACAAGACCAGAAAGAGTTAAAAAAATGAAAAATCTAGCCTCAGGACCGTTTGATCTTAATCGTTCCAGAAAATCAGTCTGTTTGAGCAAACTTAAATCAAGCTCTACCATATTTCATACCATTCCCCTTCAAGAACCTTATGATTCATTCCAAATGGACTACTAGCCATTTCCTGAATATGTCACCTTTTCTTCCTTCTATGGACTTTTTTTTTTAATCTTTATTTAATAATTACTTTATATTGACACTCGTTTCTGTTCCGATTTTTTTTCCCTCCCTCCCTCCACCCCCTCCCCTAGATGGCAAGCAGTCCTTTATATGTTGGATATGTTGCAGTATATCCTAGATACAATATATGTTTGCAGAACCGAACAGTTTTCTTGTTGCACAGGGAGAATTGGATTCAGAAGGTATAAATAACCCGGGAAGAAAAACAAAAATGCAGATAGTTCACATTCGTTTCCCAGTGTTCTTTCTTTGGGTGTAGCTGCTTTTGTCCGTCATTTATTAATTGAAACTCAGGTCTCTTTGTCAAAGAAATCCACTTCCATCAAAATATGTCCTCATACAATATCGTTGTCGAAGTGTATAATGATCTCCTGGTTCTGCTCATTTCACTTAGCATCAGTTCATGTAAGTCTCGCCAGCTTCTATGGACTTTTGTTCATACCTTAAATAACATCTAGAATGGCCTTACAATTCTTTAATTTTCTTCTTCTTTTTGGATATATTTTCTATTTAGAGCACCTTCATTTTCAAATATGTCCTCTCCCTCACTTATAAAGTTATTCTTTATAACAAAGACCAAAAAAAGAAAGTACAATAAAAGTAATTCAGACATCAAGGGTCTGAAAACATACACAGTGTTCCAGACCCCTTTCTACTCAAATAATTTCTCCATTACTTTTGCTTTTTGAAATATAACCCATCTCCAAAACTCCTCTGACATGTCCTATCTCTGTGAAAACTTCCTCAAATTTGTCCTCTCATTGCTCTTCGTATTTTGTCTCATATACTTACTACATTCTAATTTGTATTATAGTTTTGCATGTATGGTAGGAGGCACACCAGATAGTGTGCCAGACTTGGAGACCTAGAGTTAGGAAGTCTTATCTCCCTGAGTTCAAATCTGGCCTCAGACATTTGTTAGATGTGTTACCCTAGGCAAGTCACTTAACCCAGTTTGCCTAAGTTTCCTCCTCTGTAAAATGATTTTGAGAAGGAAATGGCAGACCATTCTATGCTAAGAAAAACTTAAATGGGGTCACAAAGAACTAGATACAACTGATAAATGACTGAACAATATGTGTTATATCCTTAGTTGTAAGTTCCATGAGTCCAAGGACTATATCATTTTTATATCCTATGATCTAGCAGTATTTGTTCATAATAAACATTGAATAAATATTTTTGTCATTACTATCAAATTTCTTTATTCATTTTAATGAAATTGAATTGAATTGAATGAAGTTAAGATACAGAGAAACAGAGAAATAGAGACAGAAACAGAGAGAGAGAGAAAAAAAACTACATAATGGAAAGCATATGAAAAAAGTTGGATTTGATTTCTGCCTTTGACACTTATCTAGCTTTTGTCTTACAAACATAGCTAAAAGTTGTTTTCTTTTAAAAAAAAATACAATTCTTCAAGTCATTCACATGAACAATTTTCAGATGAAGAAATTTAAACTATTTCTAATCATATAAAATCACTATTGATCAAAAAAATGAAAATTAAGACAACCCTGAGGTACCACTAGATACCTCTCAGATTGACTAAGATGACAGGAAAAGATAATTATGAAGGTTGGAGGGGATGTGGGAAAACTGGGACACTGATACATTGTTGGTGGAGTTGTGAACTGATCTAAACATTCTGTATTACAATATGGAACTATGCCCACAGGACTATCAAACTGCACATATCCTTTGATCCAGAAGTGCCATTACTGGGTCTGTATCTCAAAGAGATCATAAAAAAGGGAAAAGGACGTACATGTACAAAAATATTTGTCGCAGCCCTTTTTGCAGTGGCAAGGAACTGGAAATTGAGTGAATGCCCATCAGTTGAGGAATGGCTGAAGAAATAATGGTATATGAATGTGATGGAATATATCAGCAGAATGACTTTCAGAGAGATCTGGAGAGACTTACATGAGCTGATGCTAAGTGAACTGGGTAGAACCAGGAAATCTTAGCAACAAGAAGATTATACAGTGATCAATTCTGATGGACATGATGGAAAAAAATGATTATTTTTTTCAATAATAGGGTGAATCAGACTAGGTCCAATGATTTTGTGATGGCGTGAGCCTTCTTCACCGAGAGAGAGAACTGTAGGAACTGAATATGGATCATAACATAGTATTTTCATTTTTTTATTGTTGTGTTTTGCATTTAGTTTTCTCATTTTTTTCCTTTTTGATCTGATTTTTCTTGTGTAGCATGATAATTGTGGAAATATGTATAGAAGAATTGTATATGTTTAACCTAAATTGGATTACTGGCCATTTAGGGGAGGAGATAGGGAAAGGGAGAGAAAAAAAATTTGGAACACAAGCCTCCGCAAGGATGAGTGTTGAAAATTATCTATGCACATGTTTTGAAAATAAAAAGCTTTAATAAAAGTACAATTCTGATGCAAATTAAACTTATATTTTTCAAAATCTCAGTTCTAAGTTTCTCTGCTACACAGAATGGAGTTTGGAAATATCTTGCTCTTGGCTATATTTTGAATTTAGCTACTGATTATTTATATAAGACGATTAATGTGCCATATAATTCTTTTTATGAAAATTCCTTTTTATTATCATGAATCTGACAAACATCAACTGACATGAATATTTGTTTATTCAAAGAAGAACATTAAAAAAGGGCATCCTATGTGAAATTATAAAAATTTATCATTACATCTTGCTTTTGTAAATATCTATTAAATTTTACATGGTAGTCATGTTGCTCTGCATTTCTGTGTCCCCTTTGAACTTCCTGCTGTTGCTTTCTGTGTAATTTAGAAATGTTTCACTGATGCCTTTTTCCTTAAATTTCTTTTTTGAGATCACTATCACTACCTTTATCTCTTCCTTATAAGGTTCTTCAATCCCCACCCTACTCCTCCACCAAATGAAAGTCTTAAGTTTATAAGACCAAAACAAATCCACATACTGACTGTCAGGAGATGAACTCTGCTCCTCTAGTCCATCCCCTCTTTGCCAAGAGATGGGGAGCATTCCTCCTTAGTGCTCTAGAGTTGTGATCGGTCCATGACAAAGATCATAGTTCTTCAAAGTTGTTTTCTTTTTTGAGGTGGGAAAACTGATCACCTTTGACTCACTTTACTCTGCATCTATTCATTCATGGGTCTTCTGAATCTGTACTTTTCATCATTTCTTAAGGAGTCATTCCATTATCTTCATATGTTCACAGATATGGTACACTTGTCCCATATTTAATTAAAGTCCCCTCATTTTTCTTTGCTATGACAAAAAAAGTGATATTCTAAATATTCTGTATTACAATATGGAACTATGCCCACAGGACTATCAAACTGCACATATCCTTTGATCCAGAAGTGCCATTGCTGGGTCTGTATCTCAAAGAGATCATAAAAAAGAGAAAAGGACGTACATGTACAAAAATATTTGTCGCAGCCCTTTTTGCAGTGGCAAGGAACTGGAAATTGAGTGAATGCCCATCAGTTGAGGAATGGCTGAAGAAATAATGGTATATGAATGTGATGGAATATATCAGAAGAATGACTTTCAGAGAGATCTGGAGAGACTTACATGAGCTGATGCTAAGTGAACTGGGTAGAACCAGGAAATCTTAGCAACAAGAAGATTATACAGTGATCAATTCTGATGGACATGATGGAAAAAAATGATTATTTTTTTCAATAATAGGGTGAATCAGACTAGGTCCAATGATTTTGTGATGGAGTGAGCCTTCTTCACCGAGAGAGAGAACTGTGGGAACTGAATATGGATCATAACATAGTATTTTCATTTTTTTATTGTTGTGTTTTGCATTTAGTTTTCTCATTTTTTTCCTTTTTGATCTGATTTTTCTTGTGTAGCATGATAATTGTGGAAATATGTATAGAAGAATTGTATATGTTTAACCTAAATTGGATTACTGGCCATTTAGGGGAGGAGATAGGGAAAGGGAGAGAAAAAAAATTTGGAACACAAGCCTCCGCAAGGATGAGTGTTGAAAATTATCTATGCACATGTTTTGAAAATAAAAAGCTTTAATAAAAGTACAATTCTGATGCAAATTAAACTTATATTTTTCAAAATCTCAGTTCTAAGTTTCTCTGCTACACAGAATGGAGTTTGGAAATATCTTGCTCTTGGCTATATTTTGAATTTAGCTACTGATTATTTATATAAGACGATTAATGTGCCATATAATTCTTTTTATGAAAATTCCTTTTTATTATCATGAATCTGACAAACATCAACTGACATGAATATTTGTTTATTCAAAGAAGAACATTAAAAAAGGGCATCCTATGTGAAATTATAAAAATTTATCATTACATCTTGCTTTTGTAAATATCTATTAAATTTTACATGGTAGTCATGTTGCTCTGCATTTCTGTGTCCCCTTTGAACTTCCTGCTGTTGCTTTCTGTGTAATTTAGAAATGTTTCACTGATGCCTTTTTCCTTAAATTTCTTTTTTGAGGTGGGAAAACTGATCACCTTTGACTCACTTTACTCTGCATCTATTCATTCATGGGTCTTCTGAATCTGTACTTTTCATCATTTCTTAAGGAGTCATTAAACAAGTGCTATAATTATATCCATTTTAAAGATACGAAAACTGACTAGTCCAGAGTCATAGAGCTAAAAAATGTCCAAAACAGGATTCAAATTCAGGTCTTCCTGAACTTAACCACTATACTCTACCTACTGCTCCAAAAGGTTTAAATTAAGAACAGTGATAATGAAATAAACAATGAAGATCCTGATTTTTTTTGTGTGTGTTGTTTACATTATTGGTCATTTTATGTATTTTTCTATTGGTCCTGCATACTTTGCTCTGCTTTCCATTGTGTTTTCTCAAGTTTCTCTGACTTCTTCATCTTTATTGTTTCATCATGTACTCAATATTCCAGCCAGATTGGCCCACATAAGTTGGACCTTTTTTGTAGGTAGTTCTCTTTTTAGTGATGTTTTTGTATTCTTGTGGTGGTCTCTTGAATGGCCAATCTAGCTTCAGTCTCTCCCCAACTTAGTTTATTTTCCAAACAAGAGCCACTGACCTATCTTAAATATAGATCTATCTGTCACTCCTCTAATCAATAAATTCCAGTGTCTACTTTTTGAATAAAATACCATAGAGTGGCTTTTTGGATAAAATATAAAGTCCTCTAGCTTTTAAAAGTCTTCATGGACTTTTCCAACCTGTCTTTTCTGCCTCATCACCCACCACTACTCATCCTAATCTATATATGGTTCAGCAAACGTTCTTGATCTGCTGCTTTTCTTACTTTGCATGGCTGTTTTCCCATAGAATAATGCATTCTTTCCTTGCTTCTGCCTTTTAAAATTCTGCCACATTTCCTTCAAGACTAGGATGAAGTTCCATCTTCTACATCATACCTTTCATGATTCTCTATCTGCCTTTCCTCCCTGACTACTTATTCACTTTTTCCTAATTTTTATTTATTTTGGATACATTTATGTATTCTCTTCCAATAGAATGTGTGATCCTTAGAGCAGATTGTTTTGTCTTTTTCTTGGAACTCTTTTGGCTTATAACTTTTCCTGGACCATTATTGATACTTAGTAATTGCTTATAATTGACTGATTGATAACTGCTGCCCCAATTTATGAAATCTGAAATCAGAAATTAAGAAGGTTTAGAAATAGAAAAGATTTTATAGAAAAAGTCCTAAGATTCTCCTTACAGATAAGGAAACTGAGTCCCAATGAAATAAATCCGGAATATTTTTTGGCATCACCCAAATAATTAAATATGAATTTAATTAAGTATTAATTAAATAAATTAGTGACATTTTTGCTCTATTACCTTTTGGAAGCTATTTCTTCATGAATACTATTAATCAATTATGTATAGACTTGAGAATCTACAAGAGATAGTATATCTTCTGAATTTATTGGTAGCCTAGAAAAGAATTCATATTGGAAGAGTCAAGATCATCAAATGAGTAATAACAGTTTAACTGCCTATAAAATTCAACAATAGAAATAAGTTAATCTATGATTATTTTCAGAATGAGTTTAGTCTGATTGGTATTGTTTCCTTCTTTTTAAAAATATGTTTATTTAACATTTTGAGTTCTACATTTTATCCTTCTCTCTCTTTCTCCCTCCCCCCACCCCCAGCCTTCCTGAGATAGTAAACAATCAGATATAGGAAATACATCTATAATTATGTAAACATTTTCATATTAATAATTTAAAAATATTTTTAGGCAAGATGAATTTATTGAGCATTTGCTATGTGCCAAGTACTGTGATAATACTAGGAATACAACAACAAAAATTACATTTTATCACAGCCAGGCGTGCCATGCAACATTGACATTGGTAAATATAAAACTCTCTCCCCTGCTCAAAAAATATTTTTTAGCTAGATTTGTAATTTCACTAAAGGATACTTCCAGTGAAGAAATTCCATCTACTAACATAGACTGACAAATGTACAATTTGTAGTCTTAGATGGTAATCTGAGAGGTTAAGCCATTTGTCTAGGATTACACAACTAGTAAATATTTGGGGCAGAATTTGGACTCAGGTTGTTCTGACTCAGGGGTTGTCTTGCTATTTGCTATACCACATTTCCTTTCATATTTTGTATAAATACATAGAATTTAAATGGTGTAGTAGATCTGGACTGGTCAATGAAGTACCAGCCTTAAGAACATACATAGATATTTCCTGTCTAGGTCCAGTCCAAGTAACCAGATAGAAACCTGGGCTAAGTTACCTTCTGGCCATGATGCTGTAGGAGTTTAAATTGTGATGATGTAGAGTTTTCTGATTGGTTGCTGAAACTGGAAGAACTAATGATTCAAATGATGGGCCATTACTAAGTACAGATACAAAAGGGATGATCTCTTTATTTTTCTTTCTGTCAAATATTTAAAGATAGAGGGCTCATCTCGGGGAGGGGGTGGAGGGAGGGAGGGGAAAAGTCGGAACAGAAGCGAGTGCAAGAAATAATGTAAAAAATTACCCAGGAATGGGTTCTGTCAATAAAAAGTTATAAAGAAAAGAAAAAAGAGAAAGAGAGAGAGAGAGAGAGAGAGAGAGAGAGAGAGAGAGAGAGAGAGAGAGAGAGAGAGAGAGAGAGAGAGAGGGCTCCATTGAATTCAGTCCTACAAATTCAAATGGGGGAAGTATATAACATTGGTATCTCACCCAACTGATCATATGACATATCCTGCATGGTCTAGGCAAGTCTAGACCTAGGATAGGGCCACCTCTCTTGTATTTGTTCAGTCCTGATCATGTAAACAAATATTCTGAGATGGGAGTACCCAGATACCTCATGAGTTTAAGAGATGTAGAACTCCCATCAGCAGACAACATTCAAAACTGATTAGTTCACTAGAGCAAAGTTTCTTAAACTGTGTGTCGCAAACCCCATATGCTGTCACATAACTGAATGTGGATTCTCAAAAAATTTGGCAGCAGAAAAAGGCATGAAATATTCTGCCAAGATTTAATTCTTTATGTAGAAATAAACAAGCGCATTCATTCTCATTAGCATGCAAATTTACTTTCATCTTTAATAAATGGTAAAATTATATGTACACCAAAGAATTGTTTTAAAATAAATTTCTTTAGGATTTATTATTAGTAAATGTGTGATTTGTCCATCTAATTTATAAACAATATAGACCTAGGAAAATTTTCTTGGGCAAAAAGGAGTCACAAGTGGAAAAGTTTAAGAAGCCCTGGGGCTAGGGTAGTTGGTGAAACATCTAAATCTGGACACATCAAGGACAAATGGATGAGTACCAATAATTACCAAAAGATAAATAACACTAGGAATAAGATTTCTAGTGATCCCTTCAAGAAATGCCAGTTATGCATTCAATACTCATATAGCCCAGTTAAACTTTGTGCCCCACAGGGGAACTTGGCGAGAAATCCACAAAGGGGAAAAAGAATTTTCAGTGCTGGGAGATGGAAAGGACCCATTTGACCTTCATTTCTCTACATTATCTTCCCATTTTAAGACTGCCTGCTTTCCAATAATGAACTGAACCAGCTATACCCAGTCAAAAACTTTGGGAAATGAATATGAACCACTATATAGAATTCCCAAACCCTCTATTTTTGTCCATCTGCATTTTTTATTTCCTTCATAGGCTAATTGTACACTATTTCAAAGTCCGATTCTTTTTGTGCAGCAAAATGACTGTATGGACATGTAGACATATATTATATTTAACTTATACTTTAACATATTTAACATGTATTGGTCAACCTGCCATCTGGGGAAGGGGAAGAAGGGAAGGAGGGGAAAAATTGGAACAAAAGGTCTTGTAGTTGTCAATGCTGAAAAATTACCCATGCATATATCTTGTAAATAAAAAGCTATTAAAAAAAAAAAAGATTGCCTGCTCTCCCCTGAGAGCATGTATGAAAAGGAAAATTGAATTTTATATTTTGGGGAAATATTTTATACTAATTCTTCTTGCTATTGCTTCTTAGTAAACTTCTTTTTGAAAAATCATGTTGGTTGTTGACAGTAGGTACAACACTAGAAGTGCAGTTTAGGATTGCCTTTATCTAGTGTCCTGAGAGTAGTGATAGTCAGCTACTCTCTAAAGATCCCAAGCTGTGAGTTGAAATGTCCCATTGGGAGAGTAGACATAGATGATAGACTACTTGAGTCAATCAGTATTGTACAACTAGTCTGTAGATTTCTCAGGTTTAAGGATTATGTTTAACATATCAATTGTTGTGTGTCTTTAGGCAAGTCACACTATCTCTGAAGCCTCAGTGTTCTTATCTGTAAAATGGGAAGGTGGGACTGGATATTTTCCAAGGTCCTTTCTAACTTTGAACTCTTTTATCTTAGATTTCCACCAGATACAGATACAGAGTTGACCATATCACAAATATTGGTGTGACTAGGTTGTTGTCAGTGAGGTGAAGGTGCGGCCATCAAAGTCCATTGTGATATTGGCTATTTGACCCTGGGCGAGACATTTAACTTCTGGCAGGGCAACTAAGATTCTCAACTACAGTTGATTTGTTAATCTTCATTGGTGGGGGCATTTTCCTTACCCAAAGTTCTTGACATTGGTGAAATTACAAGTTTGTACTGAAAATAAGCCAAAGCAAAAATATAGTTTAAAAATTGTGAGTCAGAAAGAGACCGAGACACAGAGAGACAGAGATAGAGACAGAGACAAAGATAGAGAGATTTATATTTTAACCATTTACCTAGCTAATCAGTTCATTGTTATTTAAAAAGGGAACAGAAATCCACAATATTTAACTAGATCCTTAACTGAAGTTGTTTCCCAGGATTGGAAGGTGGGCATTAAGTTTTTAGTGAATAACTGTAAGTTAGGATCATGGGTTGAGAATTGGAGGGAGCCTTCAGGATGTTCCATTTTACAGATGGCAAAATGGAGGCCCTTAGAGCCTCCACTTGTTCAAAGTTAAACAGGTAGTAGCCATAGAGTTAACTCAAAGATTCAAAGCCAGGTCCTCTGATTCTAATTCCTGTTTCACTGTACCATCTGGCTTCTCTAACACCAGAGAGGGCAGAACATTGAGTTTGGAGTCAGGAAACTTGGACTTGAATTCTATTCCTTTTACTTAACTAGTCATGAATATGGACATATATGTAACTCCATTAGCTGGTGTGAACTTACTCATCTGTAAAATAGGTATAATAGTCATTCAATCAATAAGCATTTTTAAGTACCTATCATGTGCTGGGCAGTGTGTCTACTGGACCCTTGGACTAGTACACAGTACTTTGTTGTCATCAAAATACCTATTGCCTGGCACGATCCCATATTTCTTAATTAATCAGCTATAGATCCAGTCTGAGAATTCAATAAGCACTCTCTCAATCCAGTCCAAGAAGGCTGATTATTTCTCTGTTTCTGAAATTCAAAATCTTTCATCTGATGTTTCAGGGATATTCTTTTTTGTTTGTTTGTTTTGCGAGTACAATCCTGCTATGGATCCACGTCCAATCACCAACAATAGACCAAATTCTGGAGAAAAATGTCACTATTTTCTTTGTAGAAATATAAAAAGTATAATAATGGCTAGGCAAGCATTCATCTGTTCATTAACCACCAGGATGACTGCACCTGAGCATCTTTTTCTATAGCATTAGTATGTGTATGTTTCTATATATGTCTATATTTATAGGTATAAATAAATATAAAATATATCTGTTTATAGATATAAGTAAATATAAATATCTACATATATATGTCTATATCTTGATCTATTTTTATTGAGAAGGAGAGAATTTATATGGATATCAAAACTCCATAGCAAGAGACAGAAATGTCTATAAATACCAATGTACTAATGCTACAGAAAAAGTAATAGAAAAGTTATTAATAGAAAAAAAAGTGTATACATGCATATATTTCTTAAGAACTCATCTGATCTATAGTACACACACACACACACACACACACACACACACACACACACACTTTTTTTTTCTCTTAAGAACTTGTCTGACCTATAGCAAAACCCAAAAACAAATGAGTCACTATTTGACCTCACAGCACTAAGAAAGCTGACCATGGGAAGATAACAGAGATAGAACAATAACATTGCAAAGGGAAGAGATATTAGAATGTCAAAGCAAAAGGTTTAGGGATAAATTAAGAAGAGGATAAAATTATCCTAATTTGATGAGGAAAGGAAAGAAAAGTTCAGTGCATTTGAAGAGTAGATGACAACATACTTTGACTGTATTCTTCTCTAATAGAGCAGATGCTAAAGCAAAAACATTTTTTTAGTCTTTTTTATAGGTACAAAGAGTTCAGCATATTTGATCTCATTCAATGATATGATGTTGCTGTTAAAAATAAAAATACAGTGCACTACAATGGGAAGAGCACTGACTCTGGGGTCAGAGGACTTGAGTTCAAATTCTGCCCCTCCCATTTACTACTGGAAGCTCACTTCATTTTTCTGGGGCTCAGTTTTCTCAATTGTAAAAAGAGGGGGTTGAATTAAAGAGTTTTTGAAATTCTTTCTGGCTCTTGAAGTAGAAAAATTTTTGATATTTCAGTATAAACAACAGACACTGACATTATTGAAAAACAATTCCAGCAAAAATCATCTATCATAAAGGTTCAGAACAGAAAGATGTGTCCTCCAAGATAAAGACTAAATCAATCCTTAATAAATAATAAAGAGAAGGAAAAAAAAGATCAAGATCCAGATCATCTTCAAAGTAGTAAGGGGTCAATGATTGGGATTAGATTTGTGACTTTACCTACATGTACCAAAATGTTTGTAGCACTTCTTTTTGTGGTAGCAAAGAATAAGAAAATGAATAGATGCTCATCATTTGAGGAATGGCTGAATAAGTTATGGCATACGAAAGTAATAGAATATTAATGTTCTATAAAATTATTGTTCTATAAATTTGTTCTATTAAAATTATTCTATAAAAAATGATGAACAAGCTGATTTTAAAAAGGCCTGGAAAGATTTACATGAACTGACACTGAGTGAAACAAGCAGAACCAAAAAAAAAAAAAAAAAAAAAATTGTACATAGCAACAATAAGATTGTGCAATAATCAACTATGAAAGATTCTTGTCAGCTGTTTAGTGATCCAAGGCAATCCTAATAACAATCCAAAAAAAAGATTTTTGCCATTTTACCAAAAATGGAAAATGCTATCCACATCCAGAAAGAGAACTATGGAGACTGAATGTAAATCAACACATGCTATGTTCGTTCTCCCCGCCCCCCCTTTTCTTCTATTTTCTTTTTCTTTCATGGTTTTTCCCTCTTGTTCTGATTTTTCACTCCCAACATGATTCATAAGAAAATATGTAAAATCTAGATGTATATGTACAACCAAAAAATGTAGTTTTTTTTATGTGTAACTGGGAAAAATTAGAATTTAAAAAAAAAAAAGATTTATGATTTTGTTGGTGTAGGGAACTCCCAAAGGAGGGAACTCTTTTTATCAATGCAAGCTGATACCTTCTTCAACTTATTCTTAGAGTATTGAGTGGTTAAATGATTACCTAGGGTTACACAGCCATTATGTATCAGTAGTAAGATTGAACTTAAGTCTTGCTGACTCTAAGAGTTTCTCTCTATCTGGTATACCAAAGTGTCTGTTGTATAACATTTATATAGGGTGTCTCAAAAGTCTTAGGGCAGTAGATTGCCTTAAGATTTTTGAGATCCTCTGTCTCTGATAGTGATAAAGGCTGATAATTAAACTCTAAGGGAATTCCCTATACCGAAGTCAGCACAACTTATAGACCTAAAGAGCTGCCTGCAGTAATGAGCTGCCTGCAGTAATGAGCAGTCAAGCAGTTTGCCCAAACTTTCACAGTTAAGTATGTATCAGAGGGAGTACTTGAATCCATGGCTTTCTGGTTTTGAGGCAGGTACCTTTACGTTCCATTTAGCTAGTTATCACATAAACAGAATACTATAAATTTACACATACCAGTCTTTTTTTTTTTTTTTTGAAGGGGAGAAGGAGGTTGGAAATAGAAATTTGACCCCAAAGATAGCTCCTACCTCTGATTCAATGGGGAGGGGGAAGCCTTTCTTAAGTATTAACTAGCTCTGTTCTGGGTTTGGGTGATGGGCTTTCTGATTGGCAAGGCATTACTGATATATTTCCTAAAATGTCTTAAGTAAAAGCAAATTGTGTTACCTAATGCAGCCCACAATCTTTTGAAACTGACCCTTTGTGGGTATCTCCATCAAGAAAGGCTTTTTGAGCATTCACTATTTTTTTAAAAAATGTGAAAAAGGAGAGCCTTTAAAAACCAAGGGGAATAATAGGCCCATTTATCTCCCAGGTTACCCTACATTTCTAGTGTTGTGATTCTCTCAGCTGATCTTGCTGACTCTCATCCAGTAAGGCTGGGCAGAATTTAAAGCATAAGGATAAATCAAGGGTCCATCGGTATGGACTTCCCTGAAAGGGGCCATTGGGTAGTTTCTTTTGTGTGCAGACCCTAGATTGCCGGCTCACTTAACTACTGAGTAAATGAAATCAGGTAGTAATACATTATTCCCAGAGAGCCTTGGCAGGTTACAACATAACAATCATTTCATTATTTGATAGAATGTTGAAAAGTGAGTTCAAAGGAAGCTTTGAAACAGGTTTTCAATTTCACTAATTTTAAAAAATATTTTCTCCTATGATTGAGCAGTTCTAATGATCTTAAGATGAAGAGAGCCATGTACACCCAGAGTGGGAATTGAGTGTGGATCACAATATAGCATTTTCACTCTTTGTGTTGTTGTTTGTTTGCATTTTGTTTCCTTTCTCATTTTTTTCCCTTTTTGATCTGATTTTTCTTCTGCAGCAAGATAAGTGTATAAATATGTATGCATATATTGGATTTAAAGTATATTTTAACATATTTAATATATATTGGATTACTTGCCATCTAGGGGAGGGTATGGGGGGAAGAAAGGGAAAATTTGAAACACTAGGTTTTACAAGGATCAATATTAAAAAATTATCCATGCATATATTTTGAAAATAAAAAGCTTCAATAAAAAATATTTTCTCCTAAGGGAGAGAGAGTCCTGCAGTCTCCAATAACACTAACACCACACACCAAGAAGCAAAAACAATTTGCCAAGAGAGAGCTCATGGGGAAATTGAAAGTATCCTGATCTCAGAGGTAATTGTACTGGGATCCTGTCTTTGATACTTACCATGAATTTATCCCTTTAATGAAAAGTGTAAAAATACCCAGCAAAGACAGTGTATAAAGATTGAGTATTTGAGTCCTACCTCTGACACATTCTTACTGTGTGACCCTGGGCAACCTCTCAGTACCTTCAGGTAACTCAGATTATAAATGATAACCTGCTTTGGTTATTTGCAGGTAGTTCCCAAAACCAATGAATTCATAGTCAGATGCAATAATAGAGGACTTGTCCTATCAACTTGTTATAAAAATCAAAATATGACCAGACATGTGAAACAGCCTGATGCGGTATAAAGAGAAAAGGTGCATTTATTGAACAAATATAATGGACCTTCTCAATCTCCATTCTTATTGAACTTTGAACATTGTCAACAGTGTCATCATCTTTTCTTGATTAGTGTTTCCTGATACTAGGTTTTCTTGATACTGTTTACTGCTGAGTTACCTTTCTGGCCATTCTTTCTCAGTCTTCTCTAATTAATCTTCTACTATACAATTCCCACTCCCTGTGAGCATCCCCTATTGTCTGTTCTTACCTCTCTGCTCTTATCCCTCCATACTATCTCACTTATTGAACTCATCAGCTCCCATGGATTTAATTATCTTTGTGCAAATGATTCCCCTCTCTCTGTTTTTCTGTTTTGAGGTTTTTGTTTTTGTTTTCTTGACTCTTTATTTCTGTCTCTGTTTCTGTCTGTTTCACTTTCTACATATGTGTGCATATACACAATACACATAGATATGTATATATATGTGTGTGTATGTGTGTGCATATCTATATATGTATATTTATGTGTATATATATATGACATGTATATTTGTAAATGTATATATCATCTTCATACATATAAAGATATAAAATGAAATGGTTATATATAAATAAATCTCTATCAATCAATACATATTTTAATTAATAAGTATTTATTAAGCACCTTCTTAGGACAACTAAGTGGTGCACTGGGTAGAGTGCTAGTCTTGGAATCAGGAAGATTCAGAAAGTTTCATCTTTCTGAAGTTAAACCTGGTTTTAGATACTTATAAGCTGTGTGACCCTGGGCAAATCATCTAAACCTGTTTGGGTTTCCTCATCAGCAACAACAATCACTGAATGGGTGCAGCCGCAATCAAACTGAGATCTGGTTTAAAAAGACCAAGGTCTCCCATTGTATCCAGGTCCATATTTAGTCATCCTGATCCTTTCCTGGCCACTGGAGCCAGATGGCTCTGGAGGGGAAGCTGAGGCAGGTGACCTTGCTCAGGCTTTCATTACTCAAATCCAATTCATTTACCTGTCAGGGTATCACCTCCCTGATGTCATGGTCCTCTTGGACAACGAAGGACAAACAACAACAGCACACACACACACACACACACACACACACATATGTATACATGCAGATATAAATATATATACATGTATATAAATATATTACATATTATTATATTACAGACTCAGTCTCTCTCTCTCTCTCTCTCTCTTTCTCTCTCTCTCTCTCTCCACACACACACATATGATATATATAAACATGTCCAATAGATTAATGTACTTCACATATATTGGGCAGATCCAGATTTTGCCTGCTACTGCCTCCTTACTAAAGCTAGACATAGGAATTGTATATACAAATGAATGGACCATGAATAGACTTAAGTGACTTTGTCAGGAGTTCTTAACCTTGAGGGAGGAGAAGGGTTATTATTGAACTTTTTTTTAATTGATAACTGAATTTCAGTACAATTAATTTCCTTTGCAATCCCACACCACTACTCTCGTTAAAAAAAAAAAAGGCGGGGGGAGTCCATTGGTTTTACAAGACTGCCAAAGGGGTTAATCACAAAAGAATTTAAGAATCTTTGTATCCCAAAGAGATCATGAAAAAGGGAAAGGGACCCACATGTGCAAAAATGTTTCTAACAGCCCTTTTTGTGATGGCAAGGAAGTGGAAACTGATTGGATGCCCATCAATTGGGCAAAAATTATGTTTTATGAATACTATGGAATATTATTGTTCTATAAGAAACAATCAGGAGGATGATTTCAGAGAGGGCTGAAGAGACTTATGTGAACTGATATTGAGTGAAGTGAATAGAAGCAAGAAGACATTGTACACGGCAATAACAAGATTATACAATGATCAATTCTGATGGATGTGACTCTTTTCAATAGTGAAGGATTCAGGCCAATTCCAATAGACTTCTGATGGAGAGAGCCATCAACCCTCAAATAGAGGACAATGGGGACCGAGGATAGATCACAACATAGTATTTTCATCTTTTTTGTTGTTTGCTTGCTTTTTTTTTCTTTATCATTTTATTTTCCTTTTTGATCTGATTTTTCTTGTGCAGCATGATAATTGTGGAAATACGCATAGAAGAATTACACATGTTTAACATATTGGATTACTTGCTGCGAGGGGAAGGAAAGGAGAAAAATTTGGAAACAAGGTTTTGCAAGGGTAAATATGAAAACCTATTGCATATATTTTGAAAATAAAAAGCTTTTTTTTTTTTAAGAACCTTTGACTTAAATGTTTTAGATTGACTCTTGAACTATCTGAGCACTGGCCAGGATCATAAATTCTTTCCTGAAAAAGAATGTGAAGTAGTATCTGTATTGTTTGGTTGGATTCAAGAAAGATCTGGGGTTAAATTCTCTGTTCTGATGCTTAGCATTGAGTGACAGTGCCCATAAATTACTTCAACTCTTGGAGCTTTCTTATCTGTAAAATGGAGGTAATATTATTTTACTACTTGCTCACCAAGATTGTGTGGGGAAAGCTCCTTACAAATCCTTTAAGTGCTCCAGAAATCTGAGTTGTTGCTAGGTGCTGTGACACATCCCTATAATCCTTGCTTCTTCTCAGAATGAGGCTGCTAGATTGCTTGAGTTTGGGAGTTCTAAGCTACAATGTAGTTGTTCTGTTTTTCAGTCATTTCGATCATGTCTGACTCTTTGTGACCCCATTTGGGGTTCTCTTAGCAGATTCTCTGGATCATTTTACAGATGAGGCAGAAAGAGGGGGACATGGAGAGAAGAAGAAGGGAGGGAGAGAAGGAAAGAGAGAAAGAAGGAGGGGGGAGGGAAGGAAGGATGGAAGAAGAAGGAAGGAGGAAGGAGGAAGAAGAAAAGAAAGAAGGAGGAAGAAGGAAGGGAAAAAAGAAGGAAGGAAGGAAAAAGAAAGGAAAGAAAGAAAAAAGAGGGAGGGAAATAGGACAGAAGGGAAGAAGAGAAAGAAGAAGGACAAAAACTCAAACAAAATTTTCATCTTAAACTTGTGTAGTCCAACAAATCTATTTCTCACATTGGCTATGTGACTCATTCTGAATTTTAAGTCCATCACTTCTTTGGCAAGAGGTGAATGGCATGTTTTATCTTCAGTTTTTTGGAGTTAGCAGGTTTGTCAAAATTGTTTCTCTCTAACATATTGTCATCACAGAAATCATTCTCCTCGCTCTGTTCACTTTAGGTTTTCACAGTTTTTTTCAGAGGTTTTCCCAGTTTTTTTCTGAAACTATCCATTTCATCATTTTGTATTGCCCCATAATATGTATATATGACAATTTGTTTAGCCATTTCTCAATAAGAAGGCACCCCTTCTTCTAATGTCCAATTTACCAATATTTTCCCCATTGTGTCATGGTTGAGGTTTTTCTCACTATCTTTTGATATCTCGAAGATAATTGTTGAAGGTTCCAAATGGACTATCTATCTCTTTTGTTCTGTAGAAAACACAAATATTCAAAAGAATATCAGGATGAAAATATTACAAAAGGTTACTCCCTGTAGCATTTTTTGGTAGTACTGTGCTCATACTAATACCAGGTTCACATATTATGCCCAGCTTTTTGTAGTAGTGATGAATATTACCTTTTTTTGCCACGTGAAGAGTCTATCTTCTTTTTCCTATTATACATTTCCTTAGTTAACATACTTTTTTCAATTACTTTTTATTTTATTTTTTAAAATTTTCAACAGTAGCTAATAAACCATTCCATCTCCTATAACAGATTAAGTGGGAAGTGCTCATCTTTTGCTGGTAGCAACTGCACCAATTTCCAGAACTGGCTGCCATCAGGCTCAATAATGGTAATAGAAGTCACAGCTTGGTAAGTTAGAGACTTGGTAAGGAGACCGTAGCAGGAAAAGTCTTAGTCTGCCCAACATAAGTTATGAATGAAAACTTGGCCAGACCTACCATGGGTTTCTCTTTTGTCCTCTGAGTGATTCTCATAGTTAATTTTTTAGATTTAACATGAGAGTTTCATGACTTATAGTAACTAGGTATATTATTAGTACTAAAAATATGGGCCTCCCATCCCCTACTATTTGTTCATTGCAAAATATACTCTCAACAGTGCAGATTCTTATATTCTCAAAGGTCTTCCTGTAATGCAGAAATGACTCAAGCATTCTATTACTGCGGCAATCAGCATTTGTCATGAAAGCAGTGAAATGCATGGACCAAATATAATGGCTAAGAAAGTAATATATCTAAGAAAATGTTCTTGGGAAGTGAGGTTTAATTCAGGAGTTGAGTGAAACAATTTATGGACTTTTGCTAATGGCTTTCAGTCATTGCATTTTTTCCATTACCATATCCAATGTAATTTTAAATACTATCTTAACAATTAAGTCCCAGCCATTTTGAACTTCTAGTCACCTTCACTTAAAATTTCATGATGGGTCCCTAGTTTTTATTTTTTCTCTGAAACAGGAGAGAAAGCCTTCAGATTTCACACATTTGTGTTATGTTTGAAAAGGGGCATTATTTCCAATGGTCCCTTGACTTCTGAGGAAGTCTGACATAGTCCAACAAAGGTCAAAGAAACCGTTACTGCATTGTTTCAATAGTTTTCCGATGTCAAAGAAGTCAGCAACAAAGCCAACTAGTCCAATCTCAGGAAGTGCAAGGAGCCAAAAAGCATGGTCCTGCTAAGCAAACTATGAATCACTTATAAGTATCAACCTTGAATTATTGTTTTTTCCCACAGTGAATTCAGCTTGATGTTGGCCAGTTCTGGAAGCTAGTACAGAAGCTACAGTATACCAAAGGATGTATACTTCCCACTTATCCATTTATGGTGAAGGAGAGGGAGTTAATTCATTAACTGCAGTTGGAAATTATTTGAGTGATCCTCCAATTCTGCTCCTTCAATTTACCCATAATAGTAACAGCTCTGGAGTTAATCTTAGAGGCCATCCAATCCAATATTCCCCTTTTAGGAAAGAAAAATGGAGTCCAGAGTTAAAGTGATTAATCCAAAGTCAAAGACAGGACTTGAACCCAGATCTTTTGACTATAAGTATATTTTTCCCCTTGCTTCTGTATCATGTTTCCTCCCATTTCGATAACATTGGCAATAATGCTTATGTAATGCTTTATAATTTGCATTGTGATTTACATATTATCTTACTACATCTATCCCAAAATCCCAGGAGGTATGTACTGCAGATATAATCACCACCACTATCCATTTTACAGATGAGAAAAATGAGACTCATTGAGATGACTAACTTGCCCATAGTGATACATTTAGTAAGATAATGCTGTAGGAATTGAACGTAGTCCTTTCTGTCTCCACTTTCTGAACTATAGTCATAATTCTACAATGCTTCTTGGATATATTAAATACAATTGTTGGTGTTTTTGTTTCTTTTTTCCCATCTCTTTTATATTTCTAATATATACACACCCCTAGAATATTAGTTTAAAGAATGAATAGCATTTGAAGAATAAATGGCAGATGCCAGGATTGTTAGCTAGTCTCTCTTAGTGATGAGGTTATAGGAAGCCCTAGATGTGATCGAACTGCCAAGTCCTATCTTAATGGTTTCAGTGGAAAATTACAGAATTGGAAAGATCATCTTGATTTCAAGATTCTGACTGTGGATAGGCAGATTCCTTTAAAAACAAAATAGGGCTGTGAGTGGTATGAAATTGCCCACTAGTGAAAAAAAAAAAAAAGAGAGAGAGAGAGAGAGAGAGCCACATTGACAAAACTGATTATGTATGGAGTGGTGACTAGGAGAAAGGCTGGGTAAGCTAAGGATCATATTTTCTCTTTGGACCTATATTGTTTATTAGCTGTGTGACTCATTGAACCCTTGTCTGATTCAATCTTCTCAACTAATAACGGCACCCACTTTCCAGGGTTGTTGTGAAGATCAAATGAGATAATATTTGTAAATCAATTAGAGTAGGAGCTTCAAAAATTTTTATTCCCTTCTCCTCCATTTCCAATAGTCTTTCTCCCTCCAATCTCTCCTTTTTAAAATCTGTTCTCCACATATGTGATAAATTGATATTTCTAAGATATAATCTAATCATGTTTTTTTAAAAAAAACTTCAATATCTTCCTAGGGATAAAATAGGAATTCTTCAGTTTGTCATTTAGATTCCTTCAAAATCTGACTCAAACTTATCCTTCCAGGTGTATTTCCTGATACTCCCCTGCATGCATTCTTCATCCTAATTGCTACGTCCTATATCCAGAATTCCATACTATCTTCTGCCTTTTGAAGAGCTCTCCTCTATACTTGGAGGACTCTCCCTTCTTTAGCTCCTACTCTTGGAATCCTAAGGATCCGTTTGAATGACATGCTTTCTATGAGGCTTTTATTTATCAGTTCTTTCTCTGGATGTAAATAGTCTCTTTCTTCATATGACCTTGTAATTCATTTGGTTAGAGTCTTAATCATTCAAAGTTGTTCTTAAAACAACATTGCAGTTACTGTATACAATGTTTTCTTCCTTCTTCTCATTTATATTTTAAATGATTTACTTATCTGTGTACCTATTGTCTGCTCCTCCCTTACTTTGTGGAATGTATCCTCCTTGAGAGTAGGCTCTACTTTGTTTCTGCCTTAAATATCTCCATCATCTACCCCCCAGTTTTGTTAATGTTTGGTAAATACTTATTGAATTGATTAAATTCTACAGTGAGCAAAGAAGTACAAAAATAACATGTAGTGACTAGAAAGCTCACTGGGAATGAAAAAAGATCTAACTTCTTCCCACATATGCTGGCTATGTGATGAGTAGTGGATTGTGTTTAACAACAAGCTCTCGAGAAAGTGGAGGGAAGGAAATGTCCTTTTCAGTTTTAGAACTTTGTTTATATAATCCTATGATTCTTTTTCACATCAAAGTCGTCTGATGGTGTGAAGGATTAACCTGAGTCCTTGAAGATTATATCATTGAGAGTAAGTTGGAAAGTCTTCTTGGGTAGTCCTGGGGATAGACTACGTGTCTGTTGTCCAATTAAGACTGGACAGGAGGTCAAGGAATGGAAGAATTTTGATCTTTCATGATGGAAAGAACATCCATAGCATTGAAGTTTTAAGTCTTTAGAAGTCTTGAATATCAACACCCGCCATTGGAGGATTATGAAACTAGAGCAGAAGACTTCAGGGGGCATTTCGTCCAATATAGTCATTTTGTTAATAGGACAACTGAGTCTCAGAGCAATGAAATACCTTGTGCAAAGTCACACAAATAGTGACATATGCAGCGTTCATTCAGTTTTAGAGATACCAACATTTCAGAAAGAATGTTCTCTCCACAGCACCATACTGCCTTGAAAAATCTTTCTTTCATGTTCCTTGCCCTCAATATTTGAAAAGAGAGATTTAGTTTCTAAAAAGGTAATATTTCCCATTGCATTTGATTCTTACTACTAAAGATAGATTAGATAGATAGATACAGAGATAAATTCAAAGATAAAGAGATTAATGGAGGTAGATAATAGAAATAGACATAAAAATTAGAGAGATTAAAAAAAATAGATACCGAAAGAGAAAGGTATATAGATGATAGATGATAGATGGATAAATAGATATATACATATATAAAGATATAGTGGAAGAGATAGGTGCATGATGGATAAGTATATACATTCTCATAAAGATACAGAGATAATGGTAAGGAAAAAGAAAGAGAAAGAGAGAGAGATAGAGTGAGAGAGAGAGAGACAGAGACAAAGACAGCGAGACACACACACACAGACACATACAAAGAGACATACAGAGACAGAGTAGCTAGATGGATAGATAGAGCATTTACTAAGTACTTTTGTTCCAGCCATTGTGCTAAGCCCAATTAAAAAGAATCCAGGGTTCCTCTGTTTTATCAATAATGGAAATGAATAACAGAATTTAATCTTTCCATGCAACCAAACCTCCACACACCCAATAAGAGGTCATCTAATTTTTGTTTGAGGGCCTCTAATGAAGGAAAGCCCACTACTATTTTCATACCCATGGTAATTATTTTAGCCTTGGCACATAGTAGGAACTTAATCAATGCTCATTGATCAATTGATTATCAGTTCTGTTAAAATACTAAGCCCACTTCAATCTAGCAACTCAGTAAAGAAAAGAACTCTTAGAAAATCTGGACCTTTGTAGTTATTACTACCTAGGATGACAACTCTACATAATTTAATGTAGTAGCAGTAATATAACTTTGGTTTGAGAGAAAAGTTAGAGCATTCTGGAGTATCCTTCTTATCACTTCAGCTATCAAAAGACATCCAATTAGATTAACTTCACATAATACTAGTATTCCCAAATGTACTGGATGATATGAGAGATTTTATCTCATAGAGACCAAGGACACTGAATACAAATATGCTCTCACTTGAGGAAGAAGGGGAGGGCAGCAGGCTTCCTCTTGTATCGCTCAGCCTTCAAATCTCTGTGCAACCCGAATTTTGCTGTCCTTGAATCCCAAGGGTATATATTTATGCACCAGGATAGAACAGTGGCAACATTATTCTCAGAACAGTCAAGGTGATAGTCCAGAGGATAATTTCTATATCTATCTATCTATCTATCTATCTATCTATCTATCTATCTACACTGTGAAATACAGCCTTGAGAGTACCACATCAAGCCTATGTAGGACTCCACCTCAAGGCAAAAAGGAAATGGGGAGCTAGCTAAAACTTTACCTAATTATGTAAGGAGTTCTCCTAAAATCAAGAAATTCCTTAAGAATTAATAATAGCTAGCATTTATATAAAATTTTAAGATTTACCAAAAAATTACATATTCTTTTGACTTTCACAACAACCTTATGAGTTAGGTTAACCCCATTTTATATTTGAAGTAATTGAGATTCAAAAAGAAAGATTAAGTAATTTGTCCAAGCTCACACAGCTGATAAGTTTCTGATGTAGGATTCAAATTCAGGTATTCTTGACACCAAGTTTAGCATTTATCCACTGTGCAACCTAGCAACCTAAATCAACTTAAAAGATCTTGGTCATTGGATGCAGACAAGTGATCTCATAAAACTTAAAGTTTTTTCCACTCATGACCTCTTTTTGCCTGAGAAATTTTTATATGACTTTGGATATATAGGTATATAAAATAGGTATAGAAATCAAACATTTATTGATAATAAATCATAATTTTTCTACCCTCATATTCAGTTATGAAACCCTATATGAGGTTGTGAACCACAGTTTAAGAAGCTGGGTTACATAGGAGACAGCTGAGAGAATCAATCACATTGGACATATGTATATACACTTGTGCACAAACTGCATAGATATATGCATATACATATATTTATACAAGTGTACATAAACAAGTGGGCAGTTAGGTGGCACAGTGAATAGAGTACTAGATAAGAATCAGGAAGACTCATCTTTATGAATTTAAATCTGGGCTCAACCATTTACTAGCTGTGTGACTCTGGGCACGTCACTTAACTCTGTTTATTTCAGTTCCTCATCTGTCAAATGAAGAGGAAAAGGAAATTACAAACTGCTTCAGCATCTTTGCCAAGAAAACCCTAAATAGGATCATGATGAGTTGGACATTTCTGAAAATGAGTGAACAACAAGACATATATGAAAGCATATATACAATTATATGTATATAAGCATGTATGTGTGAATGTGTCTAGAGTTCTAAAAATTGGAAAAATAGAAGCAGGAGTCAGCAATCAGGGAAGAATCAAAGTCTCCTCTTTCCTCCATTATACAAAAAAATGCTGTCCCCCAGAAAAAAGATGCCTCATTTAACAATTATACCATTTTAATTAAAGTTTTTTTTTATTTTCAAAACATATGCTTAGATAGTTTTCAACATTCACCCTTGCAAAACCTTGTGTTCCAATTTTTTTCCCTCCCTTCCCCTCACCCTCTCCCATAGATGGGAAGCAATTCAATATATGTTAAACATGCAATTGTTCTATATATATTTCCACAATTATCATGTTGTACAAGAAAAAAAGATCAAAAAGAAAAAAAATGAAGAAGAAAATAAAATGTAAGTAAACAAGAACAAAAAGAGTGAAAAAAAGAGTGATCCACACTCAATCTCCACAGTCCTTCTCTGGCTCTCTTTCTCCCTGATATGGCATCTTATTGAAACAAAGTTGAGAGAACTGAGAAACATACTTCAGAAAGACACAAATACCAAGAGATAATCACTCAAGAGAAGAAGTAAATCCCAAAAGCAGGACCCCAGACAACAGAGAAGAGAGCTTGGAAATCAAACTGATCTCCATAAAGAAGCCTACATGGGGAGAAAGAACTTTCTGATCCTGCAATTCTAGAGTTGTGAACCACCTTGGTACCTATGGGTTCTTTACAAAGTTATCTCTCTACCACCATGCTCATTCTTCCTATAGATGTTGAATGTCTGTGTGGAAGTGTGCTCTATTTTTAATGGGTGACTAAGATTTATAGCTATTGGTTTTCTGTTACCACTTTTATATTCCCATTAATAATGGGAACCACACTGATGGAAACATGTGAGTTGTAGTATATTAGGAATACAGAGCCACACTTCTACTCTAGAAGCTAAGATCAAAAAGGAAAAAAATGAAGAAGAAAATAAAAGGCAAGTAAACAACAACAAAACGTGTCAAACTCTGGGAGATCCAATCTACCTGTGTGAGCATAAATTGGAACAGAGGAGGGTATTACATTTGCAATATTTCCCAACACCAACAATATATCCTTTTGCATGTTATAAACTGAAATATCTTATAAATACTTTTTTTTCCAGTTACTTTCTTGTATTCAGAATTCCTTCTTCCCTAAAATAAGCCTGATATATCATGAAGAGAAGTAATTCATGTTGGATCAGAGACACTTGGTGAGTAGGTGATGTTTTAACCATCACTATCAGTCACTTGAGTCTTTCTTTCATGGATTTGATGAAAGGGACAGGATGTCTATCATGTGACTTCTCTAAAATGCCCTGCTTCTTATCTTTGCCTGAGCTTGATAGCATGTGGCAGACAGGAGGGCACCAGGAGATTGCTGCTAAGTCCCTCCCCATACATTGAATACATTGTAAGATAAGGTGGAAGAAATCTGGCATTAAGTACCAATTCCTTGCCACTGTATCAGATAACAGGCAATGTGAAATGGAGGGGGTGGATGATCTTTTAGGGTGACTTCCAGTTCTCAAGTTGTTTGATTCCATGGTGATTTCCCCCCTTGCTTTAAAAAATATATTCAGTGGCATATGGTGTGACCTCAAAAACTTAAACAGGAGGAAACTTGTGATTCCAGGCTTCATAGAGTAGGAAGAAAAATTGGGCTGAATCAGGAACAAGACTATACCAAACTAAATGATCCATAACATATTGCCTTTTGTATGTGGAGTTGCAGTTTCTGAGATAACAATAACTTTTGGGTGGGATGATCTTCAGTGACCAGCTCTTCAACATGTTTCTACTTTGACATTCTTATAATAAACTCCTTTTAATTCGGAAAAAAAAGTTATGTTTTCCCTAGTAGTCGTAGTGAAAAATTATTCATTGTGAAAGCACATGATCAAAAGAACTTTCAGACTAACCTATCTAGAGATGGTAGAGAGCTCAACTAACATTTAGCCCAATCCCCTCAATTTCCAAAAGAGAAACTAAAGAAGGGGTGGACTAAAGGATGTTGCCCAAGGTCACTCAGAGAGTGTCAGAGTTGGGTTTTGAATTCTGGCTTTCTGGTTCCAGAGCCAGGGTTCCATAGAATGGTCAGGGATCCACATGTACTATAATGCCAGGTCACAGAATTAGTCTGTGTTTTTGCCTCTTAACTCCCCCAAAGACAAATCAAACCTTGAGTTCTCTGGGTCAATAGTAGGTTAAAAACAATATGAGCAATTGAGCCATTTCACTCCATATGAACATAAAAAAAAAAGAAAAGAAAAGAAAGAAAAGAAAACCAAAACAGAGCAATACTTAATATCTTATCTTTGTATAGTTATAATCATGTGAATAAGCATTTATTAAGCACTTAATACATACAAGTCACTGTGTTACACGTTAGGAATACAAAGAAAGGTAAGCATGATTGTTATCTCAAGGAGTCTACATTCTAATGAGTAAAATGAAATATAAATAACTAGCTAATATAAGCTATATAGGGAAGAAAGCACCATCTATATTCCAGGCATTATGTTAAACCAGAAATATAATCTCATTTTATATACAGAATAGATGAAGATAAAATCAGAGGGGAAGGCAATTTTATATGGGAGGACTGAGGTCTTGTATAGAAAGTAGTACAAGAGCAAAACTTTGAAGAAAAAAAAAAAAGATTCTAAGAAGTAGGATGAGGATAGGACAGAGAAATCCAAGCATGGATAGTCAATGCAAAGGTATGGAGATGAGAGATGGAGTGTTGTGTATCAGAAACATTTAGGAGGTCAGGGATGGAGGGGAATAAAGTATTAGAATACTAGAAAAGTAGAAAGGGGCCAGGTTATAAAGAGAGTCTTAAATGCCAAACAGAGGCATTTACATCTGATCCTGGAGAATCAATAGGGAACTATTGAAGCTCCTTAACTGGAGAGGAGGTGGGAAATATTTTAAGACCTGTGCTTTAGAAAAATCATGGTAAGATGAGTGGAAGATTCATTAAAGAAGAACAAAAATCTCAGACACCATAGAACCTATCTTACTTTTACAGATGAAGAACCTTAAAAACAAACAGAGGTTAAGTAATCAGCTTAAGACTTTAAGTAATTAGTAGCAAAGCTGAAAATCAATCTCTTGTCCCATGACTCCAAGATTGGTAGGAAAGTAGAGAACTCTTTCCACTATATTGCACCACCTGCCTTCTTTTTTTTTTTTTTTTATCTTTTACTATTGAAGTTTTTTATTTTCAAAAAAATGCAAGAATAATTTTTCAACATTAACCCTTGAAAACTTTGTGCTCCAATTCCCCCCCTTCTCTCTACTTCTTCCCTTAGATGGCATGTATTCTAATATATGTTAAATATGGTTTAAAAAATATGTTAAATCCAATATAGGCATACATATTTATACAATTATCTTACTGCACAAGAAAAATCAGGTCAAAAAGTTAAAAAATGAGAAAGAAAATAAAATTCAAACAAATCACAACAAAAAGAGTATAGATGACTTTCTCCATCACAACTCTATTGGAACTGGTCAGAATCATCTCATTGTTGAAAAGACTCACATCCATCAAAATTGATGGCTATATAGTCTTGTTGAAGTATATAATGATTTCCTGGTTCTGCTCATTTCACTCAGGATCAGTTCATGTAAGTCTCTCCAAGCCTCTCTGAACTCATCCTGCTGGTCCTTTCTTACCAAACAATAATATTCCATAACATTCATATATCATAACTTTTTCAGCCATTCTCCAATTGATGGGCATCCACTCAGTTTCCAGTTTCTTGACACTCCAACAGGGGTTGCCACAAACATTTTTGCACATGGTACCACCTGCCTTTTTACTGAGTTTTTATGACATTGCTCTATCGTGGCTCTCTTTCTTCCTGTGAATCTTCTTTGTCCTCATAGCTCCATCACAAATGCAGAATTGGACCATAATTTGACTCACTCTTCTTCTCTCTTTACATTCTATTATTTGGTAATTACATGAGTTCCTGTGGGTTTGATTATCATAGCTCTGCTCTATATATCTAGCTCCCATATCTCTCCTGAACTTTAATCCTGCATGTGTATTGGACATCCCCATTTACAAATCCTATAGGCATCTTAAACACAAATTTAAAACAGAGCTCATTCTTTCCTCCACCTAAATCCATCATTTTCTTTTTTATGACTTTGGAATTGTTTTTGAATCTTAACTCATGGCTTCTTCCCACCACTATATCCAATAAATTTCCAAGTATTCCTCTACCTTCATATGTCTTCTCTCCTTTCATATCAGCCTAATTTAGGATTTTTCTCACCTTTCAACTATATTATTTCCTTAGACTTCTTATTGATCTCCCAACCTCCAATATTTTTTCTCCAATCCATTCTGCACAGAGCTTCCATAATGATATGCTGAAAATATAGGTCTGACCATGTTACGCTTGCTCAAAAAGCTTTAGTGACTCCCTATTACATAAGAGAAAAAAAAAAAAAACAACCCTCAATTAAACAATAGTAAAAACTCCTCTGTTTGGCATTTAAAGCCCTTCACAATCTATCTTTCCAGACTGATTGCTTTTTCTTTCATGAATTCTATATGTCAGTCAATGTGACCAGTTTGCTGTTCCCTGTGCATAATATTACCTCTCCCATCTCAATGTCATTGCATAATGACATCTCCCATATGCCTGAATTAATAACTTTTTGGATAAAAAAGTGAGGGAATAAACTGGAAAAAGCATTGGATTGGAGTTTTAAGGAACAGTGTTAAAAATCTTGTCTTTTGTGCTTACTACTTTGGGGACCTTGGGAATGTTATCTCCCTGTGTTCAGGCCTTAGTTTTGCTCATTTGCAAAATACAGGGATTAGAATAGATTATTCCTAGGATATCTTCCAGCCCTAAAATTTTCCACATTCATATGAAGTGTTGTACTTTTTCATTTTGTTTCAAATAATGTTGCTAATAAACACCTATATCAGCATTTTTTGTTCTACCCACATTCATAGTTTCTCTCCTTTGAGGCCTGAGTACATTTGGAAAATGGAATCCCATTGCCAAATGCCTGTCTCCTTGAAATTACATTATGGCTTTTAGGAAAATGTGATCAATTATTATAAGAGTTCAAGATGAAGTCTTAAGAGAAGAGGTGAGCAATTTTATGCAGTCACTTTCTCTTCCACTTTTTTTGTTTCTGGACACTTTTACTACATATAATTATCTGATCTTTTTGAGCAATCCATAATGATTTTGAGCAATCATGTATTTTTATTAAGTAGTCATGTGTCTTCTTATTACTAGGTGTAAAGATATATCATTTTTTCCCCAGTGGGGTGTGAGTGTTGGTATAGGGTCCAGGATCACTAATGTAAATAGCTACCAGTTGGGGAAACCTCTCTGAAGTTCAGGAAATAACAAATCATCTTGTCTGTAGGGAGAGTTGTCTAGAACTCCAAGAGGTTAAGTGACTGCCTAGAGTCACAACTAGAGACAGGATTTGAACCCAAGGCTAAGACAGGTTTACTATCCTCTACATCCTGTTGCCTTACTATAACTTATCTTATAAACTCAAAATGGATACATACATATTTTATAATACACATATACATCTATATATATATATGTATACATATATATTATATAATAACATAACAATAGGTAATATATAAATAATATGTGTATGTTCACAGATATCTTCATACTCATATACAAATTTGTGCATGCACAGATTTCTTTCCTTTTGGTGACATTATTGTTATGCAAAAAATAAAGGACTCACTTATTAGACCTCAAAAAATTAAGCCATGAAAAAAATGGTTCCTTGGATTTCACAGACCAGTGGGTCTTCCTAAATTCAAAACAAATTCAGGGGATTCTGAAGAATCAAGGAAGATTGAGAATTAGTCAGTTGATCAATAAGTCTTTATTAAACACCTACTATGTGCTAGATTCTATACTAAGTATAGAGAAGAGGAACAAAGAATTATGTGTGTGGTGAAAGGTTCTTTTGGAATAACAGAACTTTTGGAGTGAGGAGACTGTTACAAGCCTTTCCATGTGTTTCTTCTCCTGGGATTAACCCAAGGTAAGAGTGAATGGAAAATGTCTGTTATGGATGAGAATTCATATTTATATAGTATCTTAATGAGTTCAAATTTGGTCTCAGACACTTAACACTTTCTACTTGTGTGATCCTGGGCAAGTCACTTAACCCCAATTGCCTCAAGGGAAAAAAAGCATTTGGTTCATCTGTTCTAGAAGTAGGCTCAGCAGGTTTTATCTCAATCTTATAAATGAAGAGGCAGTCTAAGAGAGGTGACTTTCCCAACCAGTAATCATCAAAATTGGGGCTCAAAGTCATATATTCTGTGTCCAGAAGTGGACATACCTCCTTCTTGCCTTTTCCATCATGTATCCTTCTCACTATCCAAGGGACAAAAAAAACAAAAAAAAAAAAAACAAAAAAAAAGCAGCAAAAAACAAATTTTATTTTATATTTTAAAAAACACTTCTGTTTGTAATGCCAACAGACTTACTTTCATCATTATTATTTGGCTTGGGATTATATTAAAATAATCATATCATCCCTGAGAAGCAGTGTGATATAATGATTGGAAAACTGGCTTCAGAGTAAGGAAAATGTGGACAAGGGACCTGACATCTCATTGGTCATTCAGTCAGCCAGCAAGCATTTATTAAGTGTTTACCATGTGTTAAGTGTTCTCAATGCCCCAGACAGCTATTAAAGACCACAAATTGCAAAGAAGATATTGATTTCCATTGGTAGAAGGAATATCCTCTTTGGGAATTCCCTATAACAATGAAATCATAGGTCTAGTCCAATAAAAAAACGTTCCCTAAATATACAACAATTGCTGCTCATGGTCCACAAACCTGCTGAGTAAGAGAATCTGAAAGAGAGGATGACAGTCTTGAATTGTGCTGTGAAATACCCATCCAGTTTTGGTGTACCAGATCCTATCCTTCTTGTCAATATGAGGTGAATGGGTTATTGATTGTAAAGCCATGTAAGAATGATTCAAGAATCCTTAGAGTTTCCTAATGAAAAATAGGGAAGGAGAATTATTTTCCATTAAACTACCATTTCATCATTATTTCAAATGCACATTGGGGAAATAGGGAACATTTACAGTCAGAGATGACTAAATATACAAGTAGAATATGCAGCCAGATTGTATTCCTGGTTAGGTTCAGAGAAGAGACTTCTAACTCTTCAAATGATGTTTCCACTGACCTGCCATTAGGAAAAATCCTTCCACTCATTTAAGTCCATTGAATTAAAGTCATATTCTCTGAAGTGATTTGGCCATGGAACATCTTTAATCTTGAAATGTGTTAATAAGATCTTTAATAGAATGCCCTTGAGAGCATGGAAGCTGAAAAAAAATTCTATACCTAATGTTATATTACTCTTTTGAGTATTGAAATAACTTAGAAATTTGTTTTTCTGATTCTAGCTTCTCTCCTTTACAGTCTATTTTTACCTCACTGATTGATTTTCCCAGATACAAATCTGATCATGGCACTTTCCTTATTAAGAAACTCAACTGGCGTTGCAATAAAATATTGATTCTATCATTTTATATTTAAAGCTTTTTATGACTTGGTTCCAGTTTATCTTTCCACATGTTTCCCCTTCCTATATTCCATGATCCAAGAAAACTGGTGTGTGTGTGTTGATTCTTCCACAGAGGATCCTTATCTATCTCTTGGTTCTGTGCCATTGCTAGTACTTGAAATGCTGTACCTTGTTTCTCTAGAATCCCTTAAGTCCTTTCAAGGCTTAACTCAGGTTCCACCTACTATACTAAAACTTTCGTGGTTCCCCTAAGCTGTTTATGTTCTCCTCCTACTTCTGTCTTCAAGAATTAAATTGTATTTATTATATTTAGGGAGTGGACCTGGGACTTTATTAGTATTGGGAACACCCAGATATGGAAACTCCCTTTACCAATGCAAATATGTACCTTCTCTCTAATTTGGAGTGGTAGGGAGTTTCCTAGAGCTCTTTAAGTACCCCAATACTTGAGGAGTACATTCTTTTAAATACCATTTTGGTCTCTTGGGAAAGTGAGTTCATTCCAAAGGGCTATTAAATTGTGCTGACCCTTTGATCCAGTAGTGTTTCTACTGCGCTTATATTCTAAAAACATCATAAAGAAGGGAAAGGGACCCACATGTGCAAAAATGTTGCAGCCCTTTTTGTAGTGGCCAGAAACTGGAAACTGAGTGGATGCCCATCATTTGGAGAATGGCATATGAATGCTATGGAATATAATTGTTCCATGAGAAATGATCAACAGGATGATTTCAGAGAGGCCTGGAGACACTTGGATCTGATTTTTCTTGTGCAGCATGATATTTGTGGAATTATATATAAAGGAATTGCACATGCTTAACATATATTGGATTACTTGCCAACTTGGGAAGGGAGAGAAAGGGAAGGAGAAGGGTTGGAACATGGGGTTTTGTAGGGGTTAATATCAGAAATTATCCATGTATGTATTTTGAAAATAAAAAACTATAATTAAAAAAAAGAAAGTAAATTCAGACTTAGAATAGTTTCTATAAAACTCATTTGTATATATTTGTTTGCTTGCTATTCTCCTCTATTAAATTGTGAGATCTTTGAGAGCAGGTATTGGCTTTTGCTTTTCTTTATAATACCGAAACTATTAATAAAAATTCATTGATTGATTAACTGAGAGGTGAAGTGATTTGCCCAGAGTCATGTAGTCAATATATGTCAGAATTAGGACCTGAACCCAGATCTTTTTAATTTCAAGATTTCAGAACTGATTCTTCTTCATTTAAATATACGTTATACGTGTTTTTTACTCTCTCTCTCTCTTTTTTTTTTTTTTTACTTTATATATGTTTTGTATTTATTTATGTAGTAAACATGGTTTACTAAGCCAGAATCTATTGTACTATATTACCCTATTGGGATTCTGAGGGCAATCTTGAGCAAATTTGAATGTCATTTCTCTATTGTTATTGAGTTAAACTTCCATCAGTGGAGGTTTACCATTATTAGCTGTCAGTGAATGACTAGTACTCTGTTCTATTTAACCAATTAATAGTCATGAGTCTTTTTGAAAGTATATTTATCTCAAAGATATAGTGAGAACAACAGTACAAACATTTGTCTCCCTCCTCTAACATCTCAAGGACATATTTTCTCATATAGCATCCTCAGTCATTAGGGAGAGAGGCTTAAATTTTGAACAATTTCTACATAGTATTAGTCCCACCAAGTCCAACTCCAAAGTAGCATCCTGCTAAATAAGACTTCTCAGTTATTCCTATAGCTGGTTATAAAGATTACTCCTAGCTCCTTAGTACACTGATGTCCAGAAAGGCAGCAAAATTTAACAGATTACAGATTACTGAAATCCTGAATGACTTCCTTTACTGATTTTTTGAAACTTGCATGATTAGAAAGTTCTAATTAATCTCCTTTACCTAAAATGAAGGACCTTGTGTAATATTATTTGACCTGAGACCTCTCCCTTCACAATCTTATTTCTCACTAGACTTTGTCTACTAGGAAGAAATCAACTGAATCAAAATCAAGTGAAGAGAAAGAAAAAATCAAGATAAAATAAAAACCTTTCAAAGGCTACGGTCCATCATATGGGTAACAAACCAGAAACAGTCACAGAACATTCATACATACTCCAAAGATTCCAAAAGACATTTCTATTATATGTTATCACAATTCTCTTGAAAACAGACTCCCTACATTTTTCCAAACGGGAAATTTTACATACACTGATACACTGTGTACAGCCTTGTAGGGACTGGCTCATCGGTCAGTCTCTCCATTACACTTATCTATGTATTGATGTATGCTTCCAGTGAATATAAATTCCTTAAGACAGAGAGACAGAGAAATAGAGACACAGACAGAGACAAAGAGACAGAGACAGAAAGACAGAGATACAGAGAGAAAGACAAAAAATAGAGAGTGATAGGGAGACAAAAACAGAGACAGATGTAGAGACAAAAAGACAGACAGACAGAAATACAGAGAGAAAGAGAGACAGAAACAAAGCAATAAAGAGATGAATAAGAACAGAGAGACACAGAAAATAAGAGAAAGAGAGACAGACAGAGACAGAGAGAGACAAAGAGACAGACACAGAGTCAGATAGAGATAGAGAAATAGGGAGTGACAGGGAAAGAAAGACAGAGACAAAGAGAGAAATTAAGCTATAGCTGGTTATTTATTTGTTAGCTCTTCCATTAGGATCTCCTTAAAAGTATTGCCTTTCTTTGAACTCCTGGGACTTAACATAGTGTCTGGCACATAGTAAGTAAAAGCTTGTTGATTGATTGACTGAGGACTACTTTGTTTTTGTTTTTCTATGTCTATTATCACAAATTCATGACACATAGTAGCCATTCAATTATTAATGAATTAAATTGAACACATATTATGCTTTCTTTCTATACCTATAACCCATAAATCTTGTGTGCATAAAATTGGTGCATGATCTAGAATTGATTTTATTTCTTCACTGTGTATACACATATACAAATACATGCATTCATCATTTTACATATGTGTGTGTATATATATATATGTATATATATATACATATATTAATTTTTAAAAGTTCTCATTTTAGAGGAGTGGTATTCAAATGTAGCCTATATTCAGATGGATATGGTAATTATTTTTTATGAATTGATGATTTCACATTTAATATTTTGAGGGGGAAGAAATCTTCCTAAATGCTTAACAATTTTCTTTGGGACCCCTATTCTTTTTTTTTTTCTCAGAACATAATCAGCATTCTACAAGATGTACTTTAGGAAATGCTGAGTTAAGGGATTGTCTCCAGACACTAGGTTAAACCATTAGCCCAGAGTCAGATAAGCTAGAGTGGGAGTCGGGCAGGTACATTTTGATGTGGGGGGCAGGGGGGGGGAAGCTAAGTAGATCTGGCTCAGACTTTCTAAGATGCTTTCTCAGCATCCAGGGGTCAGCATGAGGGGATTGAGCACAGGGTGAGGGGAGGCACCTACATGGGAAATCTTAAGCCCTGCTTGAGTTGCAGCCAGGTAGTCTGGTGGATTGAGGGCTGGTCTTGGGATCAGGAAAACCTGGTTTTGCTTCAGACACTTATTAGTTGTGTGATCCTTGGCAAAACACCTAAGCTATTTGAGTGTCAGTTTTTCCATCTGTAAAATTGGATTCAATTATTTCTAAGGTCCCTTAGAGCTCTAAATATATAGTATGATTCACTGTGTTAAATACATGATAAGACACAGGATAAAAAGACGAAAATGACAAAATCCCTTCCCTCAAGGAATTTACATGATATTAAGAGAAGATCTGTTCACATATAAGTTTATCCAAAATAAATATAAAGTAGAGAGAGACAGAGACAGAGAGGAAAACAGAGACAGAGAGACAGAAAAATAGAGAGTGATAAGGAGAAAAAGAGATGAGACAGAGAGAGAAAGAGAGATAGAAACACTAGCATTTGGTGGTAGAGGGGAAGGATCAAGAAAAATTTTGAATTAGAAGTGACACTTCTGCCAAGCTTTGAAAGAAATTAGGGCAGTTAGACAGCACAGTAGATAGAATGCTAGACCTAGAGTCAGAAGGACTTGAGTTCAAAGCCAGCCTCAGATACTTACTGCCTGTGGGACACCAGGCAAGTCACTTTACCCTGTTTGACTGTCTTCTCACTTACAAAATGAGCTGAAGAATGACTAACCACTCCAATATCTTTGCCAAGAAAATTCCCACATGGGGACACAAAGAGCTGGATATGATTGAAAATGACTGAACAACAGCAAGAGATTTTAAAAGACAGAGATGGGGAAGGGAATACATTTCTTTGCAAAGGCAGAGAGATGAGAGATGGAATGTTTTATATGAGAAACAGTGAGTGATTCATTTTGGTGGGATTGTAGAATAGGTGAAAGGGACTAATGTGTAATAAGACATAAAAAGCAGATTAGGGTCAGGTTGTAACAAATTTAATCTAAAAAAAAAAAATAGAATCCAGAGAGTGAGGAAAGAATTGAAACTATGGTCAATACCATTTTGTCACCTGAAATAGAGTTCCAATGTGCAGCTACTCTCATTTTATCTGTTTGAAGGATTCACCAGTGAGAGCTTTCAACAAGGGTAGTAGCTGTGAGTGGGATTAGAGAGAGGAGGACATGTGTGAGTGGTAGATGTGCTAAATCTTGGTAACTGATTGGATATATGTGACAAAGGGAGTGAGGGATTGTAGCTTCTGTTTTCCCAAATATAAAATGAAAGTAAAAGCTTTTTTTTTTTTTTAAACAGACTTGTCATGAGGAAAGCACCCATAAATGGATGGCAATAGGATCCTTGATTTAGATATTGAAGGAACCTCATCAGCTAGGTACGACAATTCCCTCATTTTTCAGATGGGTAAATTGAGAACCTGGCAGGTAAAATGATTTGCCAAAGTAACATAGCTCAGAGGAAATTTGGATCCCTGTCCTCTGACTTCAGATGCAGTATTCTTTTTCACTGTGTCAATTTACCTTATAACTATCATGTGCTCTAGAAACATGAATCAGGATTTTCAGTATCCTTATGAGTAGCAGTAGATATAGGTAGGACTGACTTCCGAACTAAGAAGATCTGAGTTTGAATTCCGCTTCTGACACCTACTAAGCTCTATGACTCTTGCAAGTTAATTCACTCCTCAATGTTCTAGTCCAAAGCTTCTTAAACCACATCACAATCTATATGGGGTCCCAAAAATAAATGTGGGCGTCATGAAAAATTTGGCAGCAGTAAAAGGTTTCTGAATGCTCTACATCCTTCAGTATCAAATATTTCACCAAGATTTAATTTTTATGTAAAAATAAACAAGCAATCTATTTCATTAGTATATTATTTCATCTTTAATAAATACCAAAATTATATGCATACCAACCAAAGATTTTTTTAAATAATTTTTTTATGATTTATTATTAATAAATATCTGATATATAAACCTATTTTATGTACCTATATATCCAAAGTGATACAAAAATTTCTCAGATGAAAAGAATGGAAAAAAGTTTAAGAATTCTTGCTTTACATGATATTGTGGAAATATGTATAGAAAAATTGTATGTGTTTAATATATATTGAATTACTTGCCAGTCAGGAGAAGGGGTGAGGAGAAGGGAGGGAAAAAATTTAGAACACAAGATTTTGGAAGGGTGAATGTTGAAAATTATCTATGTATATATTTTGAAAATAAAAAGTCTTAATTAAAAAAAAGAATCCCTGCTCTAGACAACTTTCTGAATTTATAAGCTTCAGACAAAGTGAATGATCAACCTTGATAGAGTTTCCTTATTTGGGAGCTCCCTATATTAATGAAATCATAAAGCCAGCCTGTATTTCTATTATCCTTATATTCAATATACCAAGTATCATAGTTTGAAGAGTTAACTCTGAAATATGCTTTAGTCTTCAAACACTACTGGGATAAAGTCAAGGACATTGTATTTTTAAGCTCCCTTGGAGGGTATTTAGAAAGTTCATGAAGAATAGGCTGAATGATGTAAATTTATTCTTGAAATAAAAACTGAGCACAATTATGGAGGATGGAAAAAGGGCTCCTAAGAAAGGCAGAATTTCCCAAGTGACTAGAATCCCTGCCTGAACATCTTAGGCCACTACTAATATTAGCATCTAATATGTATGATCCATATCTATTTTTATCTAGCTCACCAGCCAGAAAGTGGGGAGTAATTATGCTCCCTGTATTAATATCTTCAGGCCTAGTAAATCATCTGTCTTGAGTTTTTTGGAAACCTGACTGAAAAAAAGAGCGCATGTATTTGTAACGTTAATGCTATGATAGATTACTAACAAATTACTCTTTATAATGTATGAATCAACATACCAAGGCAGAGTGACTACTGTGAAAGCTTCCAGATTCCAAAAGGCTCCATGCTTTCCTATTCCTAACCAGCTTCTTCAAAGTCATCAAGGAAATGATGAAAAATGTTTTTTTTTAAATCACATAACTTTAAAAACTGTGCTTCTACCCACAATCCCACTCCCCCCAAAGACCTTCTCCCACCCCATCCTCCTCCCCTTTTTTTGACTATGCTACATTTAATTCTCCCTCTGCTCCTTTGAGATTTCTTCAGAAATCAATTAGAGTTCTGCCTGGAGGAGCAGGCTATCGAGGGAGAATTTAGCCTTGTTCTATTGAGCGAAGCCCTATTATTCAATGACCCTCAAAAAAGGATCTCTGTCATGCTTTTCCCTCTGGTCAATCTTGCAGCTTCCTCCTTCCCCTTCTTTTCTCCCAAAAGGATCATAAGATATGAATCACATTTGAAGCTATCTTGATAACTTCAGAAAAGTTATCTGCGTCAACCCTCTCATTATACGTATGTGGAAACTGAGGCTCAGAGAGAGAATAGTCCACTATAACACAACAAGATGATATTTGAACACAGATGTTCTCAAGTCTGGGTTTTGCCCTTTGTCTGAATTCTTATCTAAGAGTTCAGGTACTAAATAACTCTTTAGGCAGTTAAAAAGATAAGATTTTATTAGTATAGGGAAATACAACATAATAGAATATAGATAATGTTAATATATGATTTTCTAAGGCAATATGTAGCCTATAGGGATTCTTGTATATGAACCAATGGCCCTCTCTATTTGAATTTGACACCTGGCCTAGAGTAATGACAAGTTTAAGTGCTTTTTCCTTGTCCAGGGACATTTTCCCAAAATGGGTCAGAGAAAAGACTTCAATTCAAGTCTCTTGGGCTGTGAGGACACTCAGAACATATGGAAGATAATAACTGCATAAGGCTCCCTTTCATATCTAAAATAAGTCACAGCTAAAAGCCTGCTTGAACTAAACATCAATCTTTACAATTCAAATTTATATTCCAATGAGCAATTGTTAAGCACTTACTATATCTGAGGCTGCATGCATAAAGACACTCAGGTCTTTCTGACTCCCTGTACCACCAAGAATAACAACAACAATAATCATTAATAATAATAACTAGCATCTATATTTCCTACTATACAGCAGGCACTGTTTTAATTATTTCATTTGATTCTCACAATAATCCCAGGAAGGTAGGTACTTTGTTATTTTAGAGTTGGGGAAACTGAGGCAAAGATTAAGTGACTTTCCTGGGGTTTAGTTAAAATTTAAAAAAAGAGCTGGGATTTATATATGGATATATAAATGTGTATTGATTAAATGTATGTATATGTGTATAGCTATACATATATATATAGGTAAATGAATTGTGTGTAGAAATGTATATATGTACTTCTATAAATACAACATATGTATATAATCTACACAATATAGAAACACAAGAAGTGAGTGTGTGTATGGGCATTTAGATGGCTCAGGGAATAATACAGCACTGGGTCTGAAATCAGGAGGACCTCAGTTCAAATCTAGCTTCAGACACTTATTGCCTGTGTATTCCTGGCAAGTATTGAATATGAGGATGGGGACTGAGGTTGAATATGAGGAGATAATTGTTAGAGAAAAGAAGAAATCCTTGATCTGTTCATAGACCACAGATTTAATGCTGGATATTGGACTTTGGCATCCATTTCCTGCAATCTCCTCCCTTTACAGGTGGGGAAACTGAGGCCCAGAATGATTCATTGACTTGATTAAAGTCACACAAGGTTTGTATCCACATCCTCTGTCTCCAAATTTCTACTGACTTCATATAAATAACTAGCAATAAGTTTTGATGAAAGAAATGATAATATATCACACCAGAGAGTAAATATTAATAAAATGAAGGAGATAGCTTGTTTAGGTGAAAAACACAAAATAAAGTGATTTGTGTTATATTGTAGGCAATTAGATGATGCAATGGATAGAACACTAGATTTAGAATGAAGAAGACTCCTCTTCCTGAATTCAAGACGTACCCCAGACATTTACTAGCTATGTGATTCCCTGTTTGCCTTAGTTTCCCATCGGTAAAATGAGCTGGAGAAGGAAATGGCAAACTACTTTTGTATCTTTGCCAAGAAAACTCCAAATGGAGTCTCAAAGACCTATATGAACATATATATACTTATCTATAAGATGCACATATACATTTACAAATATAATCGATAGCAGTATAGGAAAATGGCTTAGAGAGCTTGGAAGGAGGGAGACCAATTGGAAGGTTATGCAAGTATTT